>NC_134570.1:36976362-37296362 GCF_050947875.1 Dermacentor variabilis | reverse complement strand
AACCGTTCTTCTGTTGCACCGTATTTCACGCCGAAAAGTATGAGCCACTGCATTTGCGTAGGATATGCCGACATCTTCGCGACAGCCGATAAAACAGAACATACTCGCTTGTATCCGGAATGAGTGTTCATCGGGAGGACTTTGATTATACCGTGGCTACATTACGTTGTCACTGGTGCTTCCTTTCTTCTATACCCTCATCTAGTAACACGGTAACGCAATAACCAGAACATGTATACGTCGTTTCAGCTACATATAACATCGTTTGTTGTCGACAGCGGCTGCCAAATTATGCACCGCAGCAAACTGATAAGGCTCTTTTTATGGCGCGTATAGCAATTTTGCGTGTTCTCGGTCGGATCGCGGTATACCTGCCTTTCAACACGCTGCGTAGATCCAGTTGCGAGGGTGTACGAAAGGCAGCAAGGCCGGCGCCATCTGGGCGTCAAAGGAGCAACTGAATACCCTGCTCTACCGCGCTTCCCCGAGCACCCGAATCAGAGACGCGCCCGTCCGCTAGTGTGGCCTTCGTGCGCGTGCTCGCACAGGCGTTTCATTCTTCGCATCCTCGGCGAGGAATCTCCAACAGTGACGGTCCCCCGCAAACAACCCTTCCTGTCGTCGGTTCAGTTCAGTGCGGGAATGATGTAAATAAATAAAAGCAAGAAGACGGGGGGGGGGGGGGGAGGGTCTTTTTTGTCGCCTTTTATCGCAGGGCTGTTTGGTCGCCGCCTCTCTTTTATGGCCGCTCTTTCTCTCTTTCTCTTCTCCCTCATGGCTGGAAGCTTGCGGTTGAACCACTGCTTGACACTCCCGTCTTCTCAGTCGCACTCCTCCTGGCATCTCCGTCGTCAGCTGTTCCTTCGCGCTAGACTCTTTATTGTGGAGTCTCAACACCTCCTCCCCCCTCCCCCCTCCTTTTGCCCTGCATCTCTTCTCTCTCCGGTACCTTGCCTTTTTCTACTGTGGTTACTCGTCTCTTCTAAAGATCGCCGCGGCATTGAAGCACTTTTTTGAACGCCCGCCGCCGTAGGCTTGGTCGGGATCGCATGGAGAACCAATTTTCCGCTTGACTACGTTTCCGGCCGTTCAAACGGTTGACCGATTTTGCGCGGACCTTTGCAGTATCGTCGTCGTCGTCTCTTGGCATACCCTTCTATAAGTTTTCTTCCTTGTGGTTGTTTGGCCGGTGTCGATGGTCTTTTATTTTTTTTTTCTCTCTCTCTCCTAGTGATTCATGTCTCTTTTACGAGACGCTCGGCGTCGACCCAGAGTTTAGCGCCACCGGCCGTGTCGCTGCTGCTGTTTCGGGGAGAACGGAAGGGAGGGCGTGCAGAAGCCGGCGTACCACCTTTCCTCCGCAGTACAAAAATCTTTTTTTTTTCTTTTTCTTGGTTTTGTGAGGAATGCGTGGAAAAGAAAACGGAGGGACCAACAAGGGATCTTGCAAAGGATGAATGAAGCTCGCTTTTATTGTTGCTGTGTTTGCAGATTGAGACGCGTGATCGAGCGGTTGCTCCACATGAAAGAACCATTGCAAGACATTTCGACGCCGTTTAGGGGACCGTGGCACGTGGAGAATAAAGGAATAACGGCTCGTGCAGTCGATCAATCTAGAATGATTTGGTACATATGACGAACTTTTACAACGTCCAAACGCCGAATACTTCTCATGCTGCATGCATGCCATCCTGTGAGCGTTACAATTAGTAAAATCCCGCGGACATGACACCGAGTAAATGGGGGGAGAAGGGGGAAGAGCTTTGGCTGAGAGATGCATGCGTACTTTATTAATGATCATTTGCCTTCAGACGCAGCAGACAAGCAGCAGCAAACTTTCGGTAGTACAGATCGACAAGGGTATTGCTTTTACATCGCAGTGGATTTTTCCAGCAAATTTGTTGTTGCTGATTTAACCTGCTTCAGGGACTTGTCTGTACAAACTTGTTCGAGGCAAGTACACCCTCTTGCGTCCTTTCACGAACAGGAATTATTTCCAATGTAATGTTCAAGACCCACGATGCGGAACTTTTCGCGAATAAAATTTATTTTTCCTTAGTGTTGACATATCACCGTAAAATCGTAAAACGAAACCATGGAAATTCGTATATACCTTATGAAAAATCGGTGAGTTAGCAGGTACGTCATATTGTCACAGTTTCTAAACATCAAAAGAAACAACCCAGTATTTAACGGGGAAAATAATATATTTTCTAATTATCGTATTTAACATGCTGGAAAAAAAGCAGACTCTGAAAGATACGTGACACCTCAGTGAGCAGATATGGTAGAAAATGAAGCGAAGAAATGCGAGGCATTCCTGAATTTCTCAGCTTCTACTACCATAGATACTACAGACTACCATCCAGGGCCAAATTAACCTATGGGCTAATGGGGCTGCAGCTCCGGGCCCCCGGACTATCAGGGCCCCCTATGAAACATGTATCTTTCACGTGCCCCTCAACAATTTTAGAGGGCCCCACACCAGGGCCCCGTTTTAAATTTTGGTCATGCACTAAAAGCTGTAACACGTCTTCCAGGGAGCGCCCGAACGATGTGTTGGAAGGAGAAGCAGAAATACGTCGTGTCGGTTTTCAGACGCCTGTCTGAACGAGACTTACCATTTAGGGTTAGCGAGGAGGCACAGGGCTCCCCTGGAAGGGGCAATTTTTCGGAGATTCGATAGGTGATCGCACAGTTCGACCCATTCCTAACCATATTGTTCGCCATGGCAATGAAGTCCCACCTGGTCTTTACAAGTAAACCGGAGACGAGTTCTTTCCCAATATGCAGATACTGTAAGGAGACAGATTAAAAAGCCAGAACTAAGACGCATACTTTTATTGGAAATTTGTATATAATTCTCCATATTGACATAACTTTCTTTTTTTTTCGTATGTGAGTAATATTAAGTGTCACGAGCATACTGTTTATCGTCTTCTTTACCCCAATTTCCTTCTTTCCTTCCCCCTCTCTCCCTGTCATCTTTGTTTTCTCCTTTCCCATTCCCCTGGTGTAGCGTAGCTAACCGGACGTTATTCTGGTTAACCTCCGTGCCTTCTGCTTTTCTCTTTCCCTCCTCCTTCTTTGATTGGTGGCTTTTGTGAAAAGTTGTTAAGCATTTGCGTTGTCTCCTGTACAAGGTCGTAAATTGTTGAGGCTAAGAATAGCACGCGCTATGAACCTTTATCCCGTTTTAGGGCTAAAGGTCGAGTCCTAAAGGTACTTTCTGGTATTCTTGTAGATTGTATGCCACATATGCAGAGAATTTTAATGTGGTCATATTTGGTCATAATGTGGTCAACGTTTGTTGCGTTGCAGCAAGTGGTTATCTTTTCCCTGAGTGAAGGCGACGGACCAGTTCGTGAATTTGTGACCGACTTTCCTGTTAAATGTTACCGATGTGTTCATGAGACATTAAACATTAGATAACGTAACAGAAGCAGAAAAACGCGTTTTCTCAAAGCAGAAGTGTAGCAAACGTTATAACGAAGTGCGAGATGCCCCTGTATGTATGTATGTATGTATGTATGTATGTATGTATGTATGTATGTATGTATGTATGTATGTATGTATGTATGTATGTATGTATGTACGTACGTACGTACGTACGTACGCATGTATGTGTGTGTATGTATGTATGTATGTATGTATGTATGTATGTATGTATGTATGTATGTATGTATGTATGTATGTATGTATGTATGTATGTATGTATGCATGTATGTATGTATGTAACTCTTTATCTAAGAATAAACTCCAGAACAGCAGCCGAAACCAGCAGCAGTCTAACCATCGGCATCTTGACCAATCAGTGCATCATCATCATCATCATCATCATCATCATCATCATCATCATTGTGGTCACTGGTAAACCGTAATCATAACGTAAACAGGGGTCCGCGGCAAATTTAGTCCCGGGGGCCAAAATTTTGTTTCTTACTTCAGCACTGCCACCATGGCTATATCATAGCTGAGCTATCATCGCTGCCCCTCCGGTTAGTTGGTGAGAACGGCACCCTCCATGTAAGCTGCACATGGGCAAGTGAGCAAGTCTCTGTTAACGTGTAATATTTTCTATACTCCTTCGATGCTCAAAACCTTGTCGACGCGTAAAAACAATACGACCTGCAGTAGTACTGCGCGTACCAAACGCTGCATCTCAGTAGTTTCTGTAGGTCCCAGCGATCCGATCGATCTTCTTTGCGGTGTAAAGCAGTTTGGGAGAGCGGAATGTTTGACGAACGTACCTTTCCCATTTTAGAGAAATATTAATGTGTGTCTTTAGCACTATATTAATTGGTGCGCCTCATTTAACGTGTTCCAACTCTGAATACGCGTTAAGCTTTTTATTTTATTTTTCTTACTCTAGACTGCAGTTCAGCGCTTCACAGTGGGAGCGATAGACGCGGCAGCGGTAGACACCTCGACTTCGCACGCAATGACGGTAAGTGTACACTTGCATGGCAGCACAGGCGGATGTTAGATAAAAACATCTGTCGACAGTTTTCTGACTTGGTCGCGTGAGGCTTCCTTCTGTCTCCCGGTTCCCTTATCGCCCGTATCTCCCCCTAAACGCTGTAGTTTCTTGCCTTCTCTGCGTCGCGTGAGCTAAAACGTCATGATACGCTGATAAGGACCTGCTGGATCATTAGGCCTCTGCAATGCCACGACGTTCCATATTACAGTCCTGCTGGCGCCGGAAGTAAGTCGTTGACCCGGATACATCTGTGTATTGTTAGCCCGCAGTCACCAAAATGCGGAGCATCATCTTTGCCTCGCCTGTTCTCACAGAAAAAAAAAAAAAATCAGTAGGCACAGGCCAATGAAACGGCTCAGCCATACATACCCCTGAGTACGTTCTTGAGCAACATTTTAAAGAGAAATGGGATAGGACGGGGGTTGTGGGATGGAGGGGAAGAGGGGTGACGGGCAGGAACCATATTATGTAAGGATTGTTTTTCCTTTTATTCAGTTATTTTTTATTATCGCCAGTCGCATGGTGGCCAATACCGGGGATGACAAAAGGCAAGTTGATTGGAAAATAAATTTAATTATTACAAAACACGGCTGCAGGTTACAGTGTGGTTATTACCGCGACTAAACGAAGTTTTGATTGTAGCGACAGCTTCTCCTGCAACAACAAAACCTGGCTTCAGATGAGAGAAGGCGGGCTCGTAGAGTCGCAAAGCAAATTATACGCAGGAACAATTGGCGAGGGTAGGATACCGGTCTAGCATAATGACAATATATTCTAATTGCCTGATACTTCTTGCCAATGAGAGCCAATGACAAACAGCTTATGAGAGCGAAATGCTTTGTGAAGCCGATTTCTTTTCTTCCGGACCCACATTCAGAGAAGAAAGTTCTTACAATATAGAATTGTTCGTGCACTTTCCAGCTAATTGTGATATTGGTGAATGTTATTAGCGAAGGCGGTCGGTCAACGACAAAAAGCTCTTATGGACTAAAAGTTTTGCAATGCTCCAGATATCCACCAAGTATGCACTTGAGAAGATAGCTTCAGCTTTCGTAAGCCGGCAGTGCGTCTAGCAACAGCCGTGTCAGTCTGAGAGCTGATTGCTAGTAGACTGTGCCGCTGCATCTTACCCTGCATAACTATTAAGATGCATGCATTGAGCCTCTTTCACTTGTCAAACCTCTGCGACTTGGCACCTCTTGGGCCTAGAGCTTCCATATATGCTCGCACCTACGCAAAATTATTGCCACTGAAAGGTGCTTGTTCATATATATGAGAACCTCGAGATCTCTGGCCCGGTGCTCACAAAAAGCTCTTACGTTACAGAACTGTTTGTTAGAATTGTTCATAATTATTAGCGAAGGTGGCCAGACATTGGCCAAGAACACTTACGAACAAAAGGCTTTGAGGATTCGACCCCGTGATGCGTACAAAGTGCTTTGCGAATATAGGTCATGTTTTCACTTCATGACATTAAACTATAACAACGTTATTTTCTCATTGAAAGAGATTATTGGGCCTGTTGCCAACACGAGGTCATGAAAATGTGTCATTGATTACACCGAAAAAAAAAATGCCTTGAGGACACAGGCGCTGTTGAACGCTACTAACGACTGTAAAAAGCGGCGCCGTATTCACGAAGCTTTTCCTTCTACTGTCACCTCGTACGCGATGCAATATTGTCGTTCCTTTGTTGTTTCTTCCGCATTGTTACTTTGGGAGTGTCTTCGTAACATCGCCGTGCTTTGTTAACATGTTATGTTGCAACGTAGTTGTCTGTCGCATTAACTTTTCTTCTAAACCCGTTCGTCTGCTCAAACTATGTGCAGAAGTGTACACATCTATATGTGTATAGCTATAGATACCACTCATCTAACAAGCCTAGCCGGGGCTATATCTGTGTGCCGACCATCTTCTATTATGCCAATGAAAGAAAGAGAGAGCGAATACGAGATGGTACAATAGGTGAAAAAATACGGTACACACGTCTGCCGGGCGTCGGGTTTCACGTAAACTTTCCTCGCCCGCCCACTGCATCCGCCCTGCTTCTCCCGCAGCCCTGCGGAGTTGGCCGGCGATCGTATCACGCACCTGGCGCGCACAGAGCTTACATGCAGCACCAATGCAGTGGTGCTGCTCTCACTCACAGCCGCTGGTCTGGGTCCCTACACATATCTCGCTCTCATCTTTCGTAGAATCTCGGCGCGACGTTTAGTTACCGCCGCAGTGGCCGCGCCGTTTCCTCGTCGTCCAAGATAAATAGAGAGTCAGCCTTGTTTGAATATACTTACGCTAATTCCCGCAAATTGGCGAGCACGCAATACCTCTTTTAGAGCCAACACGCGCTCGGGCGCGTTCTGGACTGTTTACACAGGATAAAACAGATGTCAGGCGGCGGAGGCCGCCGAGTAAAATCGTAGCTCTGTCTCTATCGGTGTTCGCTCTGTCCCTCTCTAAGCTCTCTGCGTGTCCGCGATCTATAGCTATAGCTGCAAGCCGGCGGAAACAGCGGTAACTGGTGTTTACTCATTTAATGACCCTTGGGCGGGGCCGACAGTCACGGTTTTATTATATTGGCCGGTGCGCAAGCCGTGGCCGGACCATCTGCCTTATATATACGCGCGGACGCGGCGATGCATTGTGCACAAACGCGAGAGGGTATTATAACGCGCGCTGAAGGGTGTCACTTTACGACCGGCGGCGGTGGCGGTAGTTTGAAGCCGGTTGGCGCGTTTGCGTTTATGCCGCGTAATGAGCGGTGTGGAAGCAAAGTGAAACTGTTGTTTGCGCAACGCTGATAGACGCGCGAGCGCGGTAGACGTGCGCACGTGCGGGTGCAAGTATAATTCCCTCGCAGCATAAGGTCTGGTGACGTCACATGCGGCGTAGCGCTGGAAACGAAGCCATGACACTTACGAGCGATTATTACATATGGCCGCGTGTAGAGGTGCGCCAGCCAAAAGAAAAAGGACAATGGCGTGAATAAAAGAGAGAGAAAGAGCGCAAGATAGATGAAAGGCCGAGAGGTTAAGCAGGAGTGAGCCCGGTTGGCTACCCTGCACCCGGGAAAGGGGAGGAAAAATTTAAGAGGAGAAAAAGTCCAGTGTTGATGCCCCCGACGTAGGGGAAATTCTAATTGCTGTTGGTTCCTTAGACGGTCGCTCAGTCCTGTTGCTTTCAGGAGTCGCAGCAGGACTTTTGTGGCCTTCTGCAGCTGTGATATACGAGGCCGTGTTCCCAAGATCTTGTTCAACGAGAAAGGTCTTCCGTCTAGCTGGTTTAGAATGGCGCGGAGGGCAACCCTTTCATTTTCAAAGAACTGGAAGTGGTCTTCTGCACCTTCTTCGCACCACAGGCGTTGCATTAGGAGCTATCGGTCATTCCAATCAAGAATTAGTATGCACTGGTGAATGCAACACCTAGGTGTCAGCGGCACAGTATATTCTGCTTCTTCCCTTCGGAGTAACAGGGCCATCTGCATAGAACGGTCGAGTGAATGCAACTGGTGGCGAGTGAAGTCAGGTAGGTGCCACTTTTGTGATGTCAAATCATGCGCTAGCTTGCTTAGGTGCTGGGCTGCGTGAGTCCTTGATAAAGGTATGGAAACTTTTCGACAGCTTCGTCGGCTTTGAAGAAGCGCACGAGATGCTTTGGAATAGTATCGCATCTGCTGTGTTCTGTGTTATGAGATGTGAGTCTTTATAGCATAACGTACCTGTGATAACCTCCCGGCGCTGCATTGGTGCAAAAGGAAAAGGAGGTACGCAAGAAATAAAAAAAAAAAACAAGGAAGCTGAGAAGAAGAAGTGAAAGGGAGAAAGAAAAAGCCCTACCGAGCGACCGCTGCTTCTTCACAAAGATCTACATCTACACCTTCTTCGGTGACATATTATTTTTCTGTTTTCTTCGAAGAATCAGTGCTGTTTTGAGACTTTCTACTGCTGTTCAGAGAGAAGAGGCATCCTGTGGGATACCTATGTGTTAAAGATCACGCACATTATTGTGTGGTTTTGCTGCGCTCTACAGCGCATCTGCGCCTACTACGGCGGTAGGCAGCAAAGAACACTGGCACGACTCATGTCCGACAGCGCGCTCCGTAGCGCATGAGTGCCACAGAATCGGCCCGCATTCGTAAGTGCCACAACATGCGACTAATTTTATCAAACCGGCGACCATAGTTTTCAACGCGCTCCAGCATACATTCCACCGCACCTTCAGTGAATACATGCTGTATGACCGAGACATGCGAAAGTGTAGCCAACAAACCGCGAGTTGACGAAGATAGGACATCCACCTATGAGCTAAACGAAGAAGCCATAGACTGTAATGATCCGCCGTTCTCTTTGGTTGCGTATAAAAAGAAGCGATCTGAGGGAATTCCAGTTGTTTTTACACCCTCACAGGAAGGCGGCAACTTCTGGCAAGTGAATACAAACCGCGCTGCGTCAGAAATTGTTTCCGCGGCAAAGAAAAAGGTGTAGTCGTTCCGTGTGCATCGAGATGGAAGTTTATCTGTCATCGTAACTTCAGCCTCATCTGCAAGACATCCACTGCCGATGAGTGAAATGGCTTGTTAGTGAGTAAAGCCATTAATTCCGGCATCTTGTAGAAAAAATGTTGGCACGATACGCCATGTACCAGCTCAATATGCGGAAGAACAACAGGTTGACTTCCTGGAGGATTTTGGCGTGACATCCGCCCGTCGTGAGGCGCGCTACAATCGCCAAGCAGACGGAGCGATTGTATCACGCCCTCTGAGAACCGTTATTCTTCACTTCAGAGAAGACAAACCGGTGCCACAAAGAGTGCACTTGGGTTTCGCGAGTCATCCTGTAGAAGAATACCTTGGTCCTGGACTGGGATGCTACAACTGCCAGAGATTTGGGCACTTAGCGAATGACTGCCGCAGTCCACATCGCTGCACGATAGGCTCAGAAGACCACAACCACTCAGAGTGCAAGTCTGTGTGCCAGTCAATGTGTGTCAACGATGACGGAAACCACACAGCGTCTTACTCCAGGTGCCCTCAGAACAGAGCTGCCTCAAAGTTACATAGACACGAGTTGATATACGGAAGGCTGCCTCCTCATAATAGACGCCCACCTAACCTTGATACCGTAAGATATTAGCCTCCAACTCCCAACAAAGAGCAGGAGCAAGCGGCCAATTTGAACTATTCTGCAGCTCTAAAGCAATCAGGTCCACAACGTTCCAACAGCGAGCGACACGATCCATCTTCAGAGTATGCTGCTCATCTTGCCCAGGCATCGCGTCAAAATCGTCCACCTTCTCAGTAACGCCCTCTGCCATTGACACAGCAACCTCATCCAACATCTCAGCGACTACTTCAGGATTCGCCCCAACCCCGCCAGTCATCCCAGCGACCATCCCAGTCAGCTCTTCAGCGATCTGCTCCGATCACACATGGAGCTTCAGCGTCTTTTGGTGACTACGCGTCTTTACCTGTGGTACAGATGATCCTGCCCATGCTATTCACAGTTCTGCGTGAAATTCTCAGTGCCATTCCACAAGCAAACAACCTGCCAGAAGTAAAAACACTGCTGTCTATGGAGTAGTTGGTGCTTCCACAACCACTAACAGCTCCACGAAAAGCTTACAATGAATAATCGTTACAACAATGTTTTCATATTTCAGTGGAATGCTAAGAGCCATCGTAAGTCAGGTGATTTCTCAAAACTACTACCTCAACATAACTTTCCTGTTTTATGTTCACAGGAGGCAGGCGTACGAGGTGACTTTCGTCTTTCAAACTATGTGATGTATAAATCATCGCGCATTGCTGGAAATAGCAGAGAGATGTTATGCGTTATAATAGACCTGATTTCCTATTTAATACAGTCGAGCGATTGAGACTGAGATTGAGATTGAGATGTAGCGGAGTTTGTAGCATGCAAGATATATCCTTTCGAAACACATGCGTCACACTGATAAGTCATTATGTACAAGGTTCTAGCAAAATGTCTGTAGGCAGCCTGGTGAATGTGTTTGGTATCGCGAACTCAAATGTGCTGTTTGTGGGGACTTCAACGCACATAATGTCATCTGGCGCACATCTGGGGCAGGGAACACAATGATTGCCGCGGAAATTTTATCGAGTGCGCAGCATAAAAATTTAATTTGACCATTTTAAATGTACAACTCTCCAACGTTTTTGCGGGGGTTTCGCTACTCCAGCTGTATAGACGTTACGCTCTGCTCACATGACCTTTTCCACGGCTATTAATGGTCCACTGACATAGAAACGCACGACAGTGATCATTTTCCGGTTCTGGTAAAACATCGTCTCATACAGAGTGAAGGGTCCCGGTACTACTCAAAATATACTAACTGGCACAATCTTCGTCACTGTTTAACTAAACGATTGGACGAAAATCCGAATTTTCAAAGTTTTGCAAATATATTGTGTGATTCTTAGAAGATCTGCACAAAGCAAGCCATTGTCCCAAATGAATATGCTGCAGTTGGTGGGGAATAGGAATGTCTAACAGCAATTCGAAGACGAGCAGAACGTGCCTACCATCGAGCGGAAAACTGGATGACTACAAGATGGCACAGACAGTTCAGTCAACTTCGTGCAGCCGCTTACAAAAATTAGGTACGAAACGATGGCGAGAATACTGCGCGTACTTTGTCTCCTTTCACTCCAGTTACCAGAATATGGTCAGATGTCCGATCATTTAGTGGTCCAGTTACCCAGCGCCATCCTTTCCGAATCCTTGCCGTAGCTCGAAACGCTCCGCAAACATCTGTTGCTGACGAATTCTGCCAACTTATATCCATACCAGGAATTACATTTACTTGCCTGCAATTTGCAAGTTCCACAGCACTAGCAGAACAGAAGGTTCGTGAGTGAGTGCATTATATCAAAACACGCTCAACTTGACTGTGAGTTTAGTTTAGATGATTTGAAATGTGCTCTTACGTTATGCCGTACAACAACAACTGCAGGCCCAGACGGTGTTACATATGTGATGTTAAAGAACCTCGGTCCAGCAGGTAGAATGGCTCTTCTGGAGATATGTAATGACATCTGGACAAGAGAGTCTCTTCCATATTCATGGAAATTAGCCCGTGTAATTCCAATAGTGAAACCAGGAAAGACTCCACTTTGTTTTGACTCCTAGCTACCGACCCGTGAGTATCACAAGCTGTTTTTGCAAACCAATAGAGAAGGTGGTAGACAGTCGACTAGAATCGTTGTGTGAACACAAGAATGTGCTTTCGAACTGCATGACAGGTTTTCGACAAAAGCTATGTACAATGGATGTAGTATTAGACGTTGTCACATACGTCGAACATGAACGAATGTGTGGAAATGTCACAATAGCAGTATTCTTAGACATTCGGAGAATATTCGACACTGCAACATACACGTCCTTGCTGGTATGTTAGAGCTTGGCCTTCACGGTCGAACACTGTGGTGGATATCAAATTTCTTATTCGGAAGTAAATTATTCATGGCAACAATTGAAGGAGAGAGTAATTATTGCATCATCACGCAGGGCGTTCTGCAGGGCAGTGTTCGCAGTCCCTTTTATTCAACTGTGTCATCATAAAAACTACTCACCACAAAACCTTCATCACAAAAACTACTTTCTGGCCTGCAGTATTATGTGTACGCAGATGACATTTCCATATGGACCACTGGATCTCATATACAAGGCGTTCAAACAGCGCTGCAAGAGGGTCTGGATATTATCGACACCTTTTTAAAACATACGCCAAGACATCCGTGCTTCGTTTCACTATGTGACAGCTGAATAATCTCAAACTTATGCTTGAAGGGCGAGCTTTGAGGTTCGTGAAAGAGCATAAATTTCTTGGCGTTATTCTTGACTGACAGTTGACATGGGCGTCACACACCCTCACAATTGAAAAGTAGACCAATATAGTAATAAACGTACTTCCGCGACTCGCTGGCACAACATGGAGGAGATCAGTCTCTTCACTATTACAAGTTCGTAACGCACTCATAAAACAAATAAAGATTGCTTATTCGGCACCTATTCTCAATGGTTTATCGCAAAATTCTGAGCAACCTCTTCAACATTTACTGGCAAGAGTGCTGCGAGTGTGCCTTGAGGTACCGCAGGCTACCTCGAGTTGTTTAGTAATTGCTGAAGGTCGTCACCCACCATTTTCAGTCAGACGAATGGTTTAAACATGCCTACATATTTATCGCATCTAAACTCAGTACGAGAAGCATCCATTAAAACATCGCGCTTCGCGAACGAAACAAAAGCAATATTCACGATGTTCTTCGAGAAGATAAAGCATTGTTACCAAGATTTGAATTACGCAAAGTGGATGTTAGTTACCCTCCTTGGTTGTTAACAAGTCTTAAAATAGAATTATCGGTCGAAGGAATTATATCTAAAAGAGACATGTTCATAGCCGCACAGCAACTGGCACTCTTCCCAATTTACTCATTATATCCCCATTACAGCCACGCATATACAGGCACTTCGTGTCATAAGAAAATTCCTTGGCTTCAGTATTCATCATACCCCATTTGGCACTCCAGCAAACATTTAAATTATCCCGAGAGACATGTTCCACCGTGGCAGAACTGTTTGAAATCCTGTGTGCTTTGCTTCTCATATCATCAGAAGAAAATGGGCAAAAATGAGTTATTTTTAGCGATTCTCAGGCCACTCTCACATTACTGCAAAGCAATAAGAAAAATGATTTGAACACTTCGCTATTGTATGAGATGCTCAAAGAACATACAAAAGCAAGCGCAATGAATCACGTAATTGTTTTTCAGTACATACCCGGGCACTGCAATATTCCCGGTAACACTGCAGCGGACGCAGAGGCGAATTGGACGCACATTAGCACGAAGACAATCAATCTTCCTCTTTTGCGCAGTGAAGTCCGTCTGCTTCTGATACAGGTGTACCCTGTCGTCTCAGCAAAACTACCTAGTTTGATCAGGAATCCAAGAACTCAGAGTTATACTTTATAGTCCCATGTATAAACCTATCAGTTCTGTCAAAACTGAGAGGAAACAGAACATTCTAAACATTAGTGCACCACCTACGGCTTGGTATACTGCACTTACGTGACACTTGTTATACAGGATAAAACGTGCCTCAAGTCCGCACTGTTCTTGTGGCCATTCAGACGAGGATGTGCATCATCTCTTCCTCGAGTGAACTAAATACGATCTACAACGAAGGGTATTGCAAGCAAATTTGTTACTTTTCGATAGAATACCACTCACTCGAATAAATATGTAGAAGGATCGACACCTGGGCGAGTTGGTGCTGGTTGAACATCTTAATAAAGATACCTGGTCCATGGCCAACAGCGGGCCTTCAGAAAAGGGCGCTTCTTGCTTCGAAGAGGTTTTTCGAGGACACGGGGGAATATTAAATTTCAGTTTATTCTAATAAGCTAAATGAGTGATATACATGTTTTTCTGGGTTCCAAATTGATTTATGTGGGGATCGTGATTTTTACGCTATGTGTAATTCCTTGTGTTCTCTGCTTTGCTTATCCAAAATATTTGACTTTATATATGCGTATGTGTACTGAACTGATGCACAAAACTTTGCGATTCGTGCACTGTTGGACTGTATAGGTTTTGTTGATCTGGTATTCTAGTGAGTGCCATATTTCGCAGCATTATTCTCCCTTTCTGCGCATATTTGTTTCCCTTGCTAAGTAACAAGGAGCAGCAGGTGCCGCCATAAAGGCGCCAACCTCTCCAATTATTTATTTCAATAAAAAATAAAAGACGAAGTATAAAGAGTATATACAGCTCGTTCTTCGTACACTTAAGCCAGGAGTAAGACCACGATGTATCTACGCTAACTGTACCAGGAAGCAAGAATAACTAATTTGAGTAGATACCCCTGACATCTTATGTTTGTGATGGCTCGTTTGTGGCCTAGCTAGCTGGTATGGGGTAATCTTAAACGTCTTTCCGCGATGAAATGCCTTCAAAATTGTAGGAAAATGTGGCTCCCTATTTCGTAGTCTTTACATCGTTCTATGTGTAGTGGTGTGGAGTGTTAGTATGTATACAACTATTTTACAATGTGGCACCGAATACGAGTCTCACATGTGGCAGATAATCTCCGTAGTACTACAGTGCCCATGAGGCAAGCCCAAGCTTAACTTATTGCCGACTTCACATTGGGCCACATGCCATATGGCCTTCACAGTCGGAAATACGCCGCCAACAAACTCAAGGTGACGTATGCGGCAGTCAGTTCTGCTATATAGAATTCTTCAGCCGAGCACCCCGATGAAATGAAATTGCAGAACTGCCGTCGTCTACGTTGTGCCTGACGCCACAGACGAAGTCCCAAACTATCTTTAAAGGCAACGTTGGCCTTGCGTTGTGACTTGTGTCTTGACTGCGCGACGTCCTCGGCATGCGAGGGAGCATCGTCCAAACGCTTTATGCGTAGTGGAGAAGCTTCTGTCCGTTCGAAGGGGGACACATCTCAATAATGTGTCCTCTTGAACAGCTTCATGCACTTGCGCGAAATTGTGCACTTCATGTATGTGTGTTCCTTTATCTCCTTCTTTTTTTGCGAGCCAGAGCATTATTTTGAACATCCAACATAGATTGTGCCTGCATAGTTTTAAGTAAATGTTTTTTTAGGCCATATAGAACTTTGTTATTTTCATTGCCGGTGGTGGATAGCGCAATTGTAGTTCTTGAGCTGAATTACTCGAAGTGGTGTACATTACTCACTCTAGAGGTGGAAATGCATGATCATATAATTAACAAAAATTTACCCATTTACTTTTTAATTATTTGCTTTATGGCACATATTGCAATTTACGAATTGTAGCCGGTGCGTCTGCAAGGGTATACACTTGGAACGACTTCTAAGGGTCACCCGGGCCTCGAGGTATGCGTCGTGAAACTTGCGTTAAAAATGCACCATTGTTCAAATTATCGTTTTACCAAACCACCGTTTTATTTATCTAAGAACAGAAGTAACTGGGACACCCATGCGTCCCGTTACACACTATTAGAATGAGTATCCCGAAACTGGAGTCATCCTGAAAGTTCCTTCCAAGTGAGCGACGATCGCCTCGAGAACTCACCAATTCCAATTCATTAATTGCAGTGTGTGACATGAAATAATTAGTTGTAAAGTTCTTTAGTTGTTTTTCTTAAGTAGTCGATTGTGCTTTTGAACTTCTCGTGCAAGTAGTGTCCGTCTCAAAGTAATCTAGGTCAATTACTATAGAATTATGCTATCTGCGACTGGCAATTTTTAAAAATTATGTTCTAAAATAAAACCGTAGAACGAGAGGGACCATACGGGAACGCATTCTACTTGTACAGAAAAGATGAAAGAGAAGCCTTACGGCTGATTGGGAACTCAATTAATCATAGGATGCAGCACACAACGTTTCAGTATAGGCACTACTTCTGGCAAACGATTTCTTCCATAATTTAGGGATCACGCGCTGCAGGCTATACGACGTTATATTTGGGCTATGGGCTGGTGTCGCCTGTACGTCCCTCGCTACGAAGGCGCTTTTTGTATTTCTTCAATACGCTGGTCTCTCAGCTAGATAATTCTGTATGTTGCGTGTTATGATATCCTTTGTGGATGTTGTTAGGAGCTCAGCCTTTGAGGAAAACAAAGTGCAGAGACCAAAACAAAAGCAAATGTTGAATACCTTCGAGATAGTTATTATAGTTGAAAAATCATCTACATCAGGCCCATTGGGCGTATGCTGGTGCGCGTTTGTGCTTAAAACTGAAAGAATGCAGGTAGACACGCATAAAGAAAAGTCAAAAGGGAGCCAACGTCCATTGGAAACGAAAGCGCTTAAATACCTTCCACGGCGATTCATGGTGAGTCAACGCGACTCCTCTTCTCTTATGCCTGCTGTTAATACATGCACTTGCGCCTATTACGTCGTCCAGACAAAGAAAGGGAAAGTCTGCTGTATGTGGACTCGGCACAGTGCAACGATAGGCAAACATTATAACCGTGGCAACAATTCCAAAGCGAGAGAGACAATGCGGGCGACCTTCATGACCCAGTGTCTTCTGAAGCGCACGGTCCCGTTAAAAAAAAATATCGCTCGAAAGAAAGTAAAAAATATATATATCAGAGAAACTCTCTCATAAACGGGACATCGACCGGCCGCCTCCACTCCTGGAGAGCGAGTATATTCCACGAACGGAGTGGGGCGATCGAGCGACTACTGCGAAGTCGTGCAAACGCCGCCTTCTCCCAGCCAGCGATTCCCCGAGAAAGCCGCAGATTCCCCGCCGATGATACGACCGCGGAATACCTACAAACCATACGGGCAGCGGCAGCGAAGCTAAGCGGCCGTGTGTTTTCTCCCCGGATGCCAAGTCGCAGCACAGGGGCCAGGCCAGGCCGAGGAAAGTGAGCAGCAGGCCGGATAAGCGTGGCAACGTGTGTACGTGTGTGTGCGTGTATGCGAGCGAGAGAGAGAGAACGTAAGGAAAGCTCCGTGGGCTGCTTATTTTCTGCGCCATTTTCATCGTTTTCTGTTCCAGTGGAGAGGGGTGGAAAACAAACAGGCGTTGTCGGTGGGCCGTTTCTGCGCGTAAATGCCGGCGGACGGCATGGATGCGGCAGCAGCAGAGCTACACAGCGAGCGGCGGCCCGCGCGTTGATTGGAATCTAGTTTGGTGGCGGAGCCGTCCCTCGGCCCTAAATAGCATCGTGGGTGGGCCGGCGGCGAGCGGAGAGGCGTGCGCGCCGCCGAGCCGATCCAGCGCCCCGACGACAGCGACGATGACGACAACGAGGCCGACGATGATGCCGCTGGTTAGTCATGTGCGCCGCAGCGTGGCGGGGTAGACCGCCTACCGTTGGCAGCGGGTGCCGCCCGCCGATGTCTGTGTATATAGTAAGAAGGGCCGCCCGGCAGCTCTCGATAAGCCTCGTACAGCGACCGAGCACTCGCGGTGAAATCGCTATACTATGTACAGTGTCCGCTATATTATACTACGTATACAGTGTACGGAGTGTAGACGTAGTCGCTAAAGCGAGGCAGTCGTCTGTGTACACATGTAGGCGCCCGCATGCAAGCGAGGAAGAGCATGGCTGATAACGAGCAACGGATATCGTATTCTTGTGCCGATACCTTTTTTGCGTCGACTGGTATAACTGCCACGCGGCTAAATCGGGGGCAGCTGCAACGCGGAGCGCGACGCGTGCCTTAGTATTTATTATACGATATCGCGATGCTATATTATGTATGTGTACGTGCGTACATGGCCTATACTTTCTAAGAGCGCCTAAGCAGTGCAGATCGTGGGTTTGCTTCAATGTATCACTAACGAAGAGACGCACAGTTAAGCCAATCACTTGTTCGGAAATCAGCAAGGCGGAATGCCTTCATGAAAATCCAATTTGGAATTCACCTGAAGGTAACAGCAAACTACAAATAAAAGCAGACATTTCTGCATTCAGATGCTTGATTCATATGCTGTGCCTTTCTGGCAGTATACCCCAAACTTCCTCTTGGCAACTTCCTCTTGGCTTTATCAAACAACTCGTCTTCGCCAAGGCCGTATTTCAGCTTCGAGCAAGAGCTTTGCTTATAATATGTGGCAGGAGACCTCAACCTTGGCAGTGTTCAATTTCAAGCAAACCTTCGTTGTAAGGAAGCGATCGAAACAGGAAACGAACTTTGTTAGTTGCAGCGTTTTCTTCATAGCTGAGAGCCTCTAAATTAGTAACGCGGGTAACGCATGTACTCTAACAGTGCGGGAATTCAAAACGTTTATTCAAGGAATGAGGTGCTCGCGGTGATGTTCAGCGGGCACCCGTGGATGAGCGATTTTTATTTTCTAGACTGTTATTTCAAAGAAGGGTAATTTCCTGATAACCGGTATTCACGGTATGTAATATTGTCGACACCATGATGGGAAATTCGAATTGTCTGTGTGCTCCACTGTGAACAAGCCAAGTCCAGCCTAAGTTCACTTCAAATACACTGTCTAAAAAGCATGGGCCGCGGACCGAAACTAAAAAAGAAATTGAGTAACACTACACTTTGTGTAAATCAATTGCACTTAGCGAGAGTTTATTGTATGTGGAACAGGCCCCGCTATGAATGAGCAGTTTTAACGGCAACGTGGGACGCTTGCCGCTTTACCAGGAATATGTCTGCAGTTCCGCACATCATCTCGCTTATCCATGGCGCTCCAATGGTGCATGGAGTGTACCATATGCAAATGTCACGTAGCTGGACAGAACCAAAGTAATGTTGTTTGCCGTCGCTAGGAGGTACTCAGATTATTTTTGTATTCCTCCTAATCACATAATTAGTATTTATTTTGTCAACTTCTCAAATGTCATAATTATATGAAAAGTGTCGATGAGAAAATTATAGAGCAGCATGAAAAACTCCCAATGCAGCGTTCTGTTGCTCAATACGTGCTACTTAACAGTGTTTTTCACCAATCTAGCTGCGACCAAATGTGGCCGACGATTATACAGTTACGTCCGGGCGTTTCTGAAAGATCGCACTGCAACAATAGGTATAGGACAAATACGTTCGGACTCCATCCCTCTTGCGGGAAGAAGCACGCCACAAGGGTCAGTGCTTTCCCCCGTGCTATTTGACATAGCTATGCGTAGGTTATACCCCCGCTACTAGATGACATACCGGGAACTAGGCATGCGCTTTATGCTGATATCACCATCTGGACCACCAGTAGCTCAGGTGCTGAAATACAGGGCGCACTACAAGTATAGTGTACTAGATTTAGTACACTAAACTACAAGCAGCAGCTGATGTCACCCAGCCATACGCACGAGCAGGGAGGACTTACGTGCGGGTGACATCCGCTGCTGCTTGTAGTGCGTCATCGTGGCGTTATAGGTACGCACACACATTCGCGTATCACCTCTGTTATTCAATGCGTCCGTCACGTAAGACAATGAATGGCTGAATGGCCCCATTAAGACCCCAGTAAACGCGGCCTCCTCATTACGACGACAGAAGAGAAGCGAAATTCTAAGCTGGAATGTTGAGCGGCAACGGAGCCACTGTGAAAGACGACGACGCTCGAGTCATTGCTAATGATGATAGTTTTTTGCACAACGGAGCCAGCTGTGGAAGACGACGACGAATGCGTGATCAGCGGCGCCGATAATTATTTGACAGTCCTTTTTGATAAAGCTGTACAAAACATTTTTTTTTTCAAGAACACCTATTCTTACCCTTGTGCCCATGGGACTTCTTTGGGTCCCACGTGTGACAAGGGTAGTTCAAGGACGCGTTACAGGTCCCCGAGCCCACAAAGTTATGCGCCGTTGAGATTGGACCCTTTCTTCACTATCACTATACCATCGGTCCACAGGATGATTTGCTTTTATCAACATCTTGGTCACATTTTTTTTCAAGATCCTAGTCATAGACAGCTTCGGTACAAAACAAACCAGCTAGACATCCTCATTTGCACAGCGGCGAGGACGGCAACAGGCCTTCCTTTGTACACCTCAAGAGTCAGACTATTATAGCTTAGTGGGCACAACACCATGGCTGAATTAATCGGAGCTCAAAAAGTCACTCAAATCGAATGACTGAAACGCACATCGTCCGAAAAGCACGTACTCAAGCAATTACGATACCCAACATCGAGTTTGCCCCACGCGAGCCCCTGTCAATCGTGCTAAACATCAGAGAAAACATTACAGTGGTGCCCATACCTCGGAATATGCACCCCGAACACTATAAGGGCAGGTGCGCTGCACGGGCAATGACACTGCACCGAGCATTCGGCAACGACCTCGACACCTTCTATACAGACGCCGCGTGCTACCCCGACATTACAGCTAAAGTGGGAGCAGTGGCCGACTCTAGGGGCGAAGCAGTATTATCAGCCACAATATGCAATCACAACTGCACGGAAGCTGAAGAATGTGCAATAGCCCTTGCCATCAGCGCTCGATCGCCAGATAAGATCATATATATTCTTACAAATTCCCAGCAAGCGTGGCGTACGCACAACGTTGGATTTCCCCGGTAGCTCATAAATTGCTACACAAGAACTAACATGCCCCACTAGTTCACCTAGCTTGGACACCTGGGCATGAACGTCTCCCTGGCAATGAGTGCGTTCATACGACAGCCCGAGGTCTCATCCTCCTGGCGCAGCTGGAAGGCCAGTCCAACCCAGACAAGGTGGAAAAGATACCACTTACATACACGCATACACTACAACACTACAGACTATCACGTAGAACGTCCCCTCCACCATACGTGAAACTAAACCGTGCAGATGCAGCCGCTTGGCGCCAGCTCCGAATACGTTACCCAGCCTTGCCCTCCGTCACACTTTTTACCCTACCACCCCGACAAATGTCCTTTCTGTAAAGGACACCCAAACCTCTACCGTTCTACGTAGGATTGCTCCAAACCACCAGGCCTTCCTAGGATTCCCATGCAGCGCCTCCCCATCCCAGTGGGAAGCTGCTCTTTCCAGCACAGCCTTGGACGACCAGCGATACCTGAGTGACTGGGCCAGCCGCATAGCATCAGCGAACGAGGCCCTGGACTGAGGTCTCCACCCTCTGAGACTTCATTAAAAAACAACCAAATAAGGTTTTCTGCTACTACTACTTCTACTACTATTCCCAAGCATGAGAGAAGCCCGCGAATACACGCAAACTGCCTCGAGCGGCCGGTCGCGAAGCAATTTTTCTTCTATTCGCGGGCTTTTTTCATGCTTGGAAAAACACTTTTGTGTGGCGCATATCGAGCAACAGAAAGTGGTATGGGGAGTTTTTCATGTTGCTCTACAATTTTCTCATCGATACGTATCACCTAATTATAATGTTTCACAAGTTGACTAATTAATTAAGTAAGGCGATATATCGTAAATGTCTTTATGAAATTAAGGTGTGAAAACTTGTGACATGGCAACCATGCGTTCTGACCGCTTGCTGCCGAAAGAGAAATGATGAATAAGGAAATGCATGTAGGTTAACCAGGATACGTATATTCTCGGACGATGACTTTTGCAGATATGACTTTCAGTGCGCGCTAATTGGCTGGTTGGGAAAAAGCGGTTGAGCTGATTGGCTTATTGACTAAGAGCGTTCGAATCATCCAACGCGCCGTGCACTACATACGTCACGGGAAAGTGATAGTACCGCGGAAAGCTATCGTCCGAGAATATCGCCCCAATTTTGTCTATCTTATAATATATGCTGCGCGATATTTCCCTTTTGATTGTTTCTTTCTTCCTCTTCGTCTTCTTTATCTCCGACTCCAGACAGATAGAGAGATATATATAATTTAATAGAAAAGCAGACATCGGCATGAGCTAGCATCTTTGCCCTGCTACTCTGCACATGGAAAAAAGGGGAAGGCGACAAGAAAAGGGACGAAAATGATGAGAACAGGAAGGACGGATGTACATATGCAATAACGCAGTGGTTTCCTTAAAGCCTTGAAACTGGTCAGGTGATTGTCAAATAGTTCAGACCAGCTCTTGTAGCTGTTGTTGCTACTCTACGGTAGCACACTGCGGACAAAATATTACTTTCGAGCGATGTTTGCCTGTCAATTACCGCTAACGCAGAAAGCTGCAGCGCCTTCCGCTGTGACGCTTAGAGAAGGCAGGCGCAAAACAGGTGTTGGAGACTCTCAGACGCTTCGGGCAGCGTTCACAGTTCGGGCTGTCGGCACGGCCGCTAACATGTGCGTATATAGCGTCGAGGGAAGACGACGCCCAGGTGAATCCAATGAAACATGCTTGCTTGGCATCGCTTGCATGACTTAAGCCGGGAGGCGAAAAGGCCAGAGTCTATTTCCCGCAGGCGCAACCAGACTGGTGGTCTGGTTGTACCCAGTAATCTGCTGTGCAACCTGGCATGAGCGCCATTCAACAAAAAGTTTACAGCACTTCGCACTATGGAATCATTACGTCGACGGTTTTAGAAACAGCGGTTCTTGCTACCCCGTCAGCTAGCTCGTTGCCGGATATAAGCCACAGGGACCACGTATACCCACTGGAAGGTAATGGAAGGACCGTACGTCTGAGCAAGATTAAATAGGGTTATTTTTAATAGTAGGGCGTTTATAATGCTTGCACACAATACTAGCCTCTTCTCGTGAAAGCATCGATCGCTTGCAGTGCTGATTTTGCGCAGAAAGTAAAGTTCATTTACGCGGTGTCAGACAGAAGAGAAAGAGGACAGCTTCGTGTATTGCAACAAGTTCTGCAGCTATTGAGACGATTTGTGGTTCAGTTTGTGTTGGTGGGATGTGCCCAGCTAAGGCATCACAAAGGCTGCAGTCTAGATACCCAGTGTGGCCAATCCCCCTTTATGGGTTTGAATCATGTGTTGAAGCCACAACAGCAGCCTTTGGGAGCTTCCTCAATGGTCAGAGATGTATGCGCAGCCGTTGAAAAAGTGCTACGCAATTCAAGACTATTTCCTCGAAAGTTCTTTAGTGCATTACGTTATTTTACTTTTTTTTTATTATTCACAAGTTTTCCAGTTTATCTACAAAAAACCAGAAGGGTCAGGACTAAAGGCGCTAGCATGCGCCTGACTGAGGCCCTGACCCCTGTACAATCTGCGCTCCAGCGAAGCAATCAGGACAGCGTAAGAATGAGGAAAAACGAAAAAGAGAAGAGGGCGGGATGTGAACAAGGACTTCATGAGGCAAGATCGAGAAAAAAATTATCCACTACAAGCTAAGAAAAACAAGCACACGATGTTCAACCAAAAAACGGCACGAACAACACAGTTTGGGTAAACAATAAAAAAGCGTAATTAATAACCATATTTGTAGTACTGCTATTTCAGTTCTTAACGTCACGATTTGCAGCAGTACGCATTCGGTAACAAACATAGGAATCAGGAAACAAAAACAGACATAGTACTTTACTATGTCTTACATATAAAAACTTGACAGTATTCATTTGGCTCAAACTGACATGAATAAGCATTTAAAACTCGCTTCGTAAGAACACACAGTTCGCACGAAAATCACACATCACGCCAATGAGCTATGTTCGGTTACGTATACTTCTTTTATACAATTTTATTGAGGGCGATTGCTTTATTAGGTCTAACATTTCCTTGTTTTCATTTAGGAGCTTTAGAATTTTATACCTCAAGCTTTGCATCCCATAATTAGTTCTAACCATAGGTAGCGTATAGTTAATAACACAAAAATTGCGGTCTGCGGTCGGTTGAAGATAGATATACTCAAATTTTGCCCACTTTTCTTTAATTTGCGCGAAGATACAAAGTTATAGCTCTGTGTAAAGAAGATTTGGTGGAACTAATTTATACTTCATTTTATAGGGAAATGTGGTATCATTGACGCGGACGCGTTAAAGAGCACGAACAGCTCTCTTTTGTAAAACCTCTAGTTTATTTAAATTTGTCGTCGTTGTAGAGACCCATATCAGTAAGCAGTATTGTAGATGGGATTTATTTAGTGCATGATATATAACCGGTTTTAATTTCTTTGGAATTAAAGAACCTATTTTCCATAACGTGTCAATTGTTCGAGATAGCTTACTTTGGAGGTGGGATAAGTGGTCAGTCCACGATAAATATTACTGAAGTAAATACACCTAGGAAGTTTACACTGCTCGTCTTTTCAAGCACTGCGTCTTCGAAACGCAGGTTGAAACTATTTTTTATATGCGAGTTTCGAGCTATGAAGATGACATATTTTGTTTTACTTGTATTTAACTGTAGCTCATTTACATCTAACCATAATTATATTTCTTTTAGCCATATATTAGCTTTTAATTTAGCCTGTAACAAATTTTTACTATGAAAAAATACATTTTTATCGTCGGTGAAAGGTACTATCTCCTCAGTATTGGGTATGTTGCAGATGTCATTAGCATATAAAAGAAATAAAAGGGGACCTAATATCAAGCCTTGTGATACTCCAGCTATGTTTATGTTGTGATCTGAAGAACAGCTGTTTAATTAATATCACGTACTGTTTGCGATTTTCTAGATAACTTTTGATTAACTGATAAGCCTGGCCCCTTAAGCCTTAACAGGGTAACTTTTTTAATAATATAGAGTGAGTAACTAGGTCAAACGCTTTCTTAATATCTAATGATATGATCCCGGAACCACAGGGAACCCATCGGCTTTTCTAATGGGAAGAGATCTCCCAAGGTCCGCAGCTCGGTTACATATAGGAGTTATCTGGAAAGGGAACCCTATAGAGATTTCTTTTTTAGTAGTTCGCTGGTAGCCACTATCTCCCTAGAGACCATCAACGTTCATCCACAAGACAACGTCTATCAACTGCTACATACAATCAATCGGTGACCCTCAGCTAAACAAAAGGATCGCAGGACGATGGAGATTCGGAATACCGAAGAAACGTCCCGTTGTCGAAACGTTCGCTCCGCTTTCGGGCTTCTTTTGTTCGCCTACTGCTGATCAGTCAAGCGCATTGATGGAATGAGACCGCACACTGGCAGTCAGCCGACGATGGCCTGTCTTATACACGTATGGTCTCCGCGCTTTCATGGTTTCATTACGTCATTGGCCATTGCAGGGCTAAATGCGGTACGCACGCCTGCTGCTGTCATGTCCTCGTGAAAGCACATCGTTAATTCTGTACAGGTGTGGGTAATCCGGCACACTGTAAACGCCCAGCTATAACAAAAGTTACGCAATCTGGTTACTCGAAATACCGTTTTATTCGAGGTTTGGCTAAATTTTAATATGCATTTATAGCGTACCTGCGCGCACGACCTGTAAATTAAGCGGGTGTATACTATACTGGCCTGCATTCGCTCATGTGCATGCTTTGAACATTGAAGAGCGAATATAGTATCCCACAATGACTGTTTGCCGCCTCCTCTCGTAAGGCCATCATTGTGCTAGCTCCTTTCGAGGAAAAGACTCGTGTGAGGAGTTTGTTCCTGGCCTGGCGTTTCATATCCGCCCTTAAGAGCGAGCCCTAATGACCGGCTCCCTTCCATACAGCTCAGGGTGATGACGGTTCCTCTTTGTTTTGTCACTCGTTGTCTCGTATCCTCCACCAGGGGGCTCTGTTGCATTTGGGGACGCGACCACAGGGCGAGGTTAAGGGCGTGCGCGTGCCTACGGCAACGGCGTTTATTGGCCAATTGTTTTCGTCGTCTTGTTATATTCGCGATCCGATGCATTCACTCCCCTCTTTCTCTGCATCCTCCCACTCCCGCCCCCCATAGTCGCAGCAGATGAGGCCACGGAGCAAAGAGAAAAAACGGAGTCACTAAAGCATGCAGAAACGCAAACGACCGCGGCTGCACCGGCGTGGCTTTTGTCTCCTGCACTCGCAGATAGACCACGGCGCCGCGCACCAGCGAAGCGAGCTCGTCATCATCAGATAGGGGCGGAGCCGTGCCGGCCCGACGGACGCTAGACGATCTCCCTCCCCCGCCTTCTTCGTTTTATGTTGGTTTTCGTTTTCCAGTTGCTGCTGCTCATCGGGTTTCCTCCGACGCAGGCACAATCGCCTTTTGTGCTGTCTGCGCGCCACCACGCCACCACCACCACCGGGCTCGCGCGCGCGCGCCGTACGAGGGCTAAAGTAAACCGACGACGGCTAAGTAGTACGCAATTACGAGGCGGAGAAGAAGAGTCGCCGCGCCGTGCTTCTCCGTTGTGAATGGCCCTTGCGTGCCGCGGACCTTTTCGAGGCGCCGTTGCCGCCGCTGCTGATGCTGCCGATGTTGCTGCCTTTTTCCTCCTCCTTCTCCTCTCATGCCTTGCCACCGGACCGGCATGCCGCGTTTTGTGAAACGCGCTTTTGTTTTTGCATCTTACCGCGGTCTTCGTCCTTCTCTCTGTTCCTGTCTCCCCTGCTTCGCTAAGTGCATCGTGCTCGCGCTTTCGCCTCCCCTGCCCTTCCTGCGCCCTTCCTCCTCTCCCAGCTCTTTGTTTTATGGCGGCCAGGTCCGGTGGAATGCGTCCCGACGTCGGCAAGCATCGTGGGCCGCGGCGGTCAGCGACGGCGATGGCCGTTCCGGTGGGCTTCGCAGAACCCTAAGTGGCAAGGGTATGCACGGCGATATAGGAGAGAGAGAAGGCGAGTGTGCGCCGGCGTGTCCACTTTCCTCCTCTCTTCTTCGTCTTCCTCCTCCACTTCTCTCATTAGCCCTCGCCCTTATAGGCCGGGAGAAAATGGCGGACCACGATATGGCGTCTGCTAACGAGGCGTTGACAGGAGATTCAGGTTCTGCTCGTTGGAACTTTGTTTCTTCCTTCGTACTCTTGCTGCGGTGTCCTCCTCTCCCATCCTTTACTCCGGTCCTCCCCTGAATCATTACGCCTCCTCCTCCTTCTTCCTCTTTTTCTCTCTCGCCTGTTTTATTCTTTCACCCGCTTGGTCTCTCCTCCCTTTTCTGTTGCTGCCGAGCGCTGCTGGGGCAACCCTTTGCCTGCCGAGGATGTTTCCGGCCTCGTAATCGTAAACGTTCTTCGAAGGAACTAATTGCTTGCCTTCTTCGACAGCAGGCCGCTTGGGCCATCGGTGCTAGAGTCCACGACAGCCGCCCTACCACTTTTTTATTTCTTTTTTTTTACCTATCCTTTCGCGTGGCAACGTCTCTTACTCCCCGACCGGGTTGTCAGGGTGATTACCGCGCCCAGAAAGCGATGCCGAATCGTAACGCAACGCGATGGGCAACTAACTGGTTGACGTGGGGATTTTTCCAGTCCAGCCGGCTCCCTGTCCGAACGCCGTGGGCTATAACTATCGTGACAGGTGGAAGTATACGACGACATATCGAGGGACGGGATGAGCGCTTGCAGCAATGGCGACGTTTTCACAGTGCTACATATACTCTTATTTGGTCATACACGCCACGCATACTGATTCCGCCGCGCTAAGTGTGCAGCCGCCGGTTGCTTCGATGAGTTGCCTCCGAGTGAGGTGCACAGCCTCCTTTCATTAGTGAGGGGATACTCGAGAACGAAAAGGAAGTGAGGTTAACCTGCACTGAACACTTGACAGGTCTTATGGCGGCCGTTTGTAGACTCAGTCCGAACCTTCAAATGTGCTCTCTCTCTCGCTCTCTCTATCTCCCGAACGCTGCTGGCTACACCCACGATGGGGAACGAGGCTAGGGGCAAGAAAGATTCGTTGAGGAAACGGCGGGAACAAGCGTGCAGCCGCACGTTGCAAAGCACTACTCAACAACGTGTTGTCACCGCAAACGGCTCGAACAAAGCTGTTGGCAAAAGAAAGTTGATATGTCTCTCGTGGGAGAGTGAAAAATAAATCTCAAGCGGTCCCGTAAACCGGCGTGCTATGAGAATCGCAGCAGGGGGTGCCCTTGCTACCATCGGCATCGAAGACGCATCAAGATGACGGTCGCAAGATTTATTTTTTTTCCCCGCTTCCTGTGAAAGGTATATCATCTAACAGACACAGGACGGGCAGAAGGACGAGCCTCCAGTCGTCGAAAGGAAGGACAGTCACATAAGAACTGCTTGCCTTGGCCATACCTGCTTCTACACGGTGCGGTGGGTCATTTTCAGGGGGTCCTCGACAGATAAGTCGACAAGGCTGCTTAATTCACACAGCACAGCACTGGAGCCCTGTGGACACATAGGAGACACGCGGCTGCAGCAATCTCACAGTCAACCTGTTCTTTGTATATTCTTCAATCTAGTACGTCAGCTAGACGAGACCTTCGTGGGGACTCCTCTCCCAATTGGAAGGGGATGTCTTCTTGCCACACGGCAAAAAAAAAAAAAACAGAGAAGTACTTTAAAAGATAAAGAAAACATTAATTTCTTTTCTTTATTCGACGCATGTTTCTCTAGCGTTCAGTGTCATATACATGACGGCTACAGTGGTCTCTCCGAAAGGACAACGCAGCCTGAAACCGGGACACGAACTTTTAAACTGTCAGTTTGCTTCTCTCTGGCACTTTCAGTCAATATTGACTCCGTGCCGTTCGGTATCGTATCTTTACAAAAGCGAGCGCTCTACACTGGAAGAATATGCGCAACTGCGGGGTTTTCTTTTGCGTTTTTTTTTTTTTTTTGCGTCACACGCAAACCTAGGGACAATCTTGGGCTCAAGGAGGGGCGTCAACATTTGCGCCGTCCGCACACACATGAGCATCGGCGGCCGGTGTGGGTTCTCTGTGCAAACAAGCAGCGTGGCCGCCACGGCCAATTACGCTTGCCTCTGGCTGACTGGTTCTCGCCGCGACGCTCTTGGGGGCCGCGTGCGCATTGCTGTAGCCCGACAGAGGGCATCAGCCAGTCAACGCCTGAGCCAGACAGGGATGCGAAAACAGGGTTCAACGTGACAGCCACCTTGTAATGACCAAGCACAGTACCGTATCAAGGACTATTAGAACTAACTCTTCTCCTTTCTTCCTTTCTTTCTTTTTTTTTTGTGTATGTACGTGGAGGGTGCATTTCTCTAGAAAACCAGTAAGAAAACAGCGAAATATTATTTAAGCAATAACGTAATTGGTACAGCGATTCACTATTAGTAATTCCTTTGCTAAGTTTACACGATTCAAATTTCGCCCCAGCGTGTAAGAAACGTTATGTATACTATATATGGCTATGCGTAATGTATCTCGCGTATAAATCAGAATTTCGCGGTAGTAAACTTGGTGTAGCATATTACGTCTTATGTCGAGCATTGCAGGGTTGAAGAAGACTGCAGTGAAAACCGATTGAACTATCTTTTCACATTAGCGAATACTGTTCTTTTTTAATATAAACAAAACTGAAACAAGTTGATTGAAAGTTCTATATAATTAAGAAAAGGAGCGGGGGGGTCCGCCCCCTTCTCTCCCACAAGGCATCTGTGGTAGAGGAGGGGGCGTTGCGAGATTGCGCTTTGTTCACTCGACTCCAGTATGACGTCTTGGTGTAGGTCCGAGTCAGTCGACCAGTCACCTGTTCTGTTGAGGCTAAACCAGATCAGAAGAGGACTTAACCGTGCCCCCTACACCACTGCAAGCAATCCGTCTTGGCTTCCATATTTGTCAAACTATGTAAAGCTCCTGCGTAAGCGTTCGTGGGCGGTGCGTCACGGCAATGTGTACTTTGGAGTGCTTGTAGGGTTGTTCTCGCGGCTGGAAATGTTGTAGATTGCCGTAGTAAATAGTCAAGGTCCGCGGGACAGTGGGACCCGCTGCGTGCGCATGTTACTGGCGCGAGTGTGTAAGACACGACATCAAACCGCCAGCTGCAGCCGATTATATTCGCGTACACCTTCTTCACCATGCACGAAACCATTCGCTTCCAGGCTTGGGCGCAACATGAATACTCAAGTTACTGCAACCTAACTACTTAGCTTTAATTTTGTGGCTTTCAGCTACTCTTGTGAATCACTCTAAATTAGTTAATTACTTACGATAACTTAATTACTTTATGGTGGAAATTTGCACTCATTAGGTAAGTAGTAATTTACTCGCGTTACAACGGCAAGCAGTCCACGCTGTTGGAGGCCCGATCAGCACTTTCGGCTGCGCAGCTCGTCCAAAGCCGTGCACACCGAACTGACAATTTTGGAAGTTCGGCACAATCGCATAAGTGGTGCCAATCATTTTTTGAACACCTGCCTGTTCCTCAGCAATTTGAAGTAAGTGTGCGCGTACGCGACGGGTCTCAAAGCCAACTAGAAAAGAAACATTTGCGTTGTGTAGATCGAACTATTGTGCAGATGAATACATCTGCCCGGGTGGTAACGTCGTTCCAGAAGAGGTGCCCAAATGTACCATCACCACATTCACCAAATTTATAACATCTAATACAACTGATCCACACGTAAAGCTAGAGATAACATGATTTCTGTACGGCTATAAGATAAAGCTCTGCGCACTTCTCAGGAACGTCATATAAATGCGTGTACGCAGCTTGTTCGCTTGAAATAATAGTAAGCTTCATTACCCAGTCTTCACTTACGTAAATACTCACTCACGTAGATACCTTTACGAGAATCCCCGAATTTCCTTCTAATACAGCTTTAAGCGCTATCAAATAAAACCGGTGGGTTGAATGGGCAGCCCTAAGTTTACGGAAACGACACGTTTGGCGTTCCGTACCGTAAAAGCGAAAGAGGAACGCAGACGACGGCTTCAACTCACCGCAGGAAATCCCTGGGACGTGGCATGGTACACCTCGCCGTGCCGCTGTATACATCTTCTCGCGTTGTTATGTGTCTCTCACCTTTGAAGTGGTGAGAGCATAGACTTGACCGCTATGGACTTGCGTTTTACACACCAAAACAGAAACGAGCCTATAGAAGCATATCCGAACGTTCCTCTGTATACATTTTCGTGGCGGTGCGGTGTCAACAATTTGCTTCACCGTTTTCAGTCTTGCCCCTTCACCGTCACTTCTGAGGCGTATCATTTTTGTGCCTACACAACGACACTAGTAGTTTGGGTTTAATCGGTTCAGGGTTAGATGAAAGGGGAGGTGCCGAGGTCGCGCTAGATCATTCTCGCTCATCAGGTTTTTCCGCTTATCTACGTGCGCGTTAACGGCAACTGGTAAAAAAAAGGGGGGAAAAGAAGAAAAAAGAAAAGCAACTGCAGCTAAGGAAGCCAGATGCCCGAACCCTATTTTTCTCTCTTCCTGTCTTGTTTATCTTTCCCGCATTTCTCATCGCGTTTTTCTTCATTTTCACTCATCTTCTCAGGCGCCGCCCCGCGTGTTAGACAACCGCGAGGGTCTCTCTTTAATCCCCCCACCCCCCCACCCCTCCCCGCCCAATTTTGCCAAATATATCTTGTGCTCCGTCCCTTTCCCATTCACATCTAGTGACTCGACGACTCCCTTCCGCCGTTTTGCCAGGCAACGCGAATCAATCCTGGAGAAAGTAAGGTGCGAAATATAAGTACACCGCTCCAGAATAATGGAGGCTCCGGAACGGAGCGGAGCTCCCCGGAAAGGCTCCACGGCTGCTTCGAGGTTGGAAGCGAGTCGCAACCACGGAGGACACGGGAAGTTGGGGTGCACGTGGCGACACTGAACGAAACCCTGGGCTCGACTCAATTGCTGGCACGATCGTACATTAGACCTTCTTTTTTTCGTTTCTTTACTGTCACGTCGAAGAAAAACGAGTGCTCGCGAAGGCACGGAGGTGCGGAGAGCGGCACCGGAAGGGGGTTCTGGTGGTGTACCCAGGGGCGACGACGGTCGAGGCGGAAAAATATGTGGAGCACTAATGAGGTCCTCGGTCTCCTCCGGTTCGACTACGGGCTTTCGTCAGCGCAGTTCGGACAAAGGAAAATAAAAAGAACGAAATAAAGACAAGCTCGGCGGAGGAAACGTGAGACCGAGGAAAAGAAACGTCGTGGGCCTGACTGAGTGGGAGGGGGGGAGGCTGGTTGTGGGCAGGCCTGCCCCATTAGGGTGTCACATGGCTCCTCGACGGAACGAGAAGCGCGCGCGAAGCGCACGCCTGTCCGGCTGGCCAGCATGCAGGCCGCCTCCGAAGGTTTGGCTAGCCGTCGTGGATTTCACGGCGGTCCATTTGGTGGGGGAGCGAGCGAGACGGGGTTCGGCTCGCTTTTGTTCGTGGCCCGTTCGTCGTATTGGCCCTTTCGAAATTTCACTTTTGCTTCGTTCCAGTATCGTCATTCTCTTTCTTGCTCACGTGCCTTGCCTGCAGTGCCGCGTCACGTCTCCGGCCATCCTTCTCTCCTTGTATTTTTTTTTTGTCTCTTGCTTGTTTCGCTGTCAACGCGCTTTCGCCTCCTTTCTTTTGCCTGTCGTTGTAAGGTGATTATTGTTTTTTGCGTTCCTCATCCAAGCGCACGCCCCAACGTTCGTCGTATACAAATGGTGGTGCGCCGCGATGGTGGCCCCATTTGGCGTCTCTCTGTCTCTCCCTCTCTCTCTCTCCCACTTTCCGAACGACCGCAATGTCGTCGTGACTCATAACGGATTCTCGGAGTGGGAGAAAAATAAGAAAAGTGTCCTTTTACCCAGCAACCAACATCCTTTCGAGGAAAAACGAGCGTCCAAACAAAGTGGGAAGGAGGAGTCGAACGGATGGCGGCCAGCTTCGACAGAATGCGTAAAAGAACGCCGGACTTGAAAAGAGAGGGCGGATGATTGTGTGTGTGTGTGTAGGCTTATGTGTGTGTCCTTAAAGAAAAGGGGGAGAGAGGTAATGGTGACGCCGTCACGGCCTCCAGGGGCGGCTGAACTTCGGTGCACGTCGCGACGTGCTCACGTGTGCGCATGCGCGCGCACTCAGCATGAAATGCGAGGTCTCATTATCAAGCGCGACCATCACTCGTTCCGCCGCCACCCCCGCTCCTGCTCCCCCCGCAACATGTCGTCTTTCTCTCTGCCCTCCTTCTCATTGCCCGTGACTTGTCTCGGAGCCCAACAGGCGTTGTTTCCTCGCCATCGCCTGACTAGCTGTTACGGCCTTTCCCCCCTCTCCTGCATCTCAGTGTTCTTCCTCTCGGAAACTACGGTTGCTTCTGCGGGACGAGGATGAAAGAACCCCTCTGCCACCTCCTTAGCTTGCACAGCCTCCAGAGCCCCCTCTCCCTTCGCGTGTCTCCGTTCTTTCCTTCCTAACTTCTGGAAAATGGGGGAGAAAACGACGGAACCGATTGATTATCTCTTCCACGGACGGGAAACCCTGTTGTGCGCCCCCGGCACCGTAGGGAGGCAAGCGCGCAGCGGGTCTTCGTCAGCCTTGTTTGGGAGCCCCGGCGGAACACGTTGCCGTCTTCAGAGGGTCTCCATCAGCGACCCACACACACACACACACGACGCGGCCAAGAAAGGAGACTCCCTTTTGCAGCCTCCTCCATGCCCCGCTCGTTTGCTCGTGGGTGGCACAAAAATTGGGGGAGGGCGGGAGTGCGCGGGGCAGGCTCCTCGTTAGACGCTCGACGTCTCGTCTGCCCTTAATTGTTCTTCACGGCCCTGCCCACAATTTCTCTTATCCTTGCTTGATTTCTCGTGCGCGTGAAACGCTTAGCACTACGTTTCACGGAACGGGCGCTCGGTTCTCCGTATAGAGCAAGGACTCCGGATTGTCTCAACGCGTAATATTTAGCCGCTGCTAATTTCACTATAGTAGCCCTTCTGATGCATACGCAGGCTTGTCACAGATTACATGTGACGTGCGCTTGTGTGTCGTTATCCAAACACATACAAAGGAGATCGCCGCCTAATAATATAAGAGCCCACACGAATTGCTCAATCGGCTGCAGGTTTGGTCAAAACCCCATATACGTGTCACGCCTGCCGTAGTAGAAATGGCAACAGCTGCATTCCAGTGCTGTACATACCTGCTATATTCGTCAACTTCATCAAGTCCGCCTCGGCAGCGCAGGAGGCAACGCGTTAGACTCATTCACCATTCAAGCGACTATTTAGCCCCTTCCTTACGAGATGTATTGTTATAGACCTCGTGCGCTGATATTTCGGATGGATGGATGGATGGGTGCTATGAGCGTCCCCTCTGAAACAGGCCAGTGGGTTGCGCCACCAAGCTCTTGCTCTTATTTTGCCTAATGTCCTACCTGTCTTTAAAGAAAATGTACACACACACACAAAGAAGTCCCAGTATTAAATTTCATAAACCCTATTGAGAACCGTGTTTCTCTACGTCTCCGTTGTTTGTAGTCTCCCTACTTTTCTGCCAGAAAACCTCCAATCGTCTTTCTATCTATCATCTATTACGGACATGTCCACTTTCCCACTGCTATCCCTGAACCCAAGAGCTTAAAGGAGGCCAGTGGAGCCTAAACCGACAGCGGGGTAGATATCTTCGCATTCTAATAAAACATGTTCCATCGTTGCCTACTTTACCGCTGCAAGCACATGCTGCTTCTTCCTTGGTGCACCTCGCTTTATAGCTACGCGATCTAAGTCATCCAGATCTCGCTTCGAAAAATAAAGAGCTTCCCTTTGAGTTATTATAAATGGTTTCTTTGCCGATTTCGTTTTCTGCTCTTAGGTAGTTACTCATAACAGGTTTCTAATCGGACATGCAGCGCCACTGTGGCGTGTGCCGTAGGAATATGTGTTCCCTGCTCGCCGCCACGCAGGAACTAGAGATAATGGTCGATCAGTAGAGATGCAAGCCAGTCTATGCGGTGAAAAAAAAATCAACATCCACCTGCAGTTTCGTGTAAGCTGTCACAACGGCTATAAGAACACCATCTGAATGCTGGCTAAGGTGGAATCCTAATAATAATAATAATAATATTTGGGGTTTTACGTGCCAAAACCACTTTCTGATTATGAGGCACGCCGTAGTGGAGGACTCCGGAAATTTTGACCACCTGGGGATCTTTAACGTGCGCCTAAATCTAAGCACACGGGTGTTTTCGCATTTCACCCCCATCGAAATGCGGCCGCCGTGGCCGGGATTCGATCCCGCGACCTCGTGCTCAGCAGCCCAACACCATAGCCACTGAGCAACCACGGCGGGTAAGGTGGAATCCTATCCACTTACGTAGAAATCGTACGAGGCTGATTGCAGCCGTGCGGCGCGCGCAAGGTAAACAAACGCGCCTGTTCTTCGCACAATTTACTTCTGCTTGCTAACCAAGATATTATTAGGACAAAGTCGTGTCCCTTTTTTTTTCGTTCATTATTGTTAGTGAACGGTAACATATACTGAAATGCCAGCCACTCGATCTGTGCAGATGCACCGCGAGCAAAAAGCGGAGTTTGCTGCATCTGTCTTCGTTTACCCGTCCTGATATCACGCCGCGAGCTCACTCATAAGCTGGACCAGTATTCACACACACAAAAAAAGCTTCTTATGCTAGAATTGTCCGTAAGACAAACTGATATAGCCGATCCCGATGCCCGACACATTATTAGCGACGACGGCCGGCCGATGGCGAAGAGCACTTGCGAACGAGAAGATATGTGAATCCGGGCAGGCCGGGCCGGCCCGCTTTCTGCTATAGCGTCGAGCCCGGGCTGGGCTGCCAAACTGGGCCAAATGAACGCGCCAAGCTATAGCCGTCAAACGTGGCCTTCTAAAATTCAAGCGTTACAAAAACAAGTATTACAATAACAACCGGAATGCGTATACCAAGAAAACAGGGTACTCTTGTTCAACCGCACGTCGTACTCCACGATTCTTTATTTGTGTCACACGCTTTCCGTAGATTTCCTACAAGACGACGGCACTGTTGATTTATTCTTCCATCACGCAGTGATTAGCGGCGTACAGGTCAGCACCGCGAACGAAACCGCTTCGTTTGAAGTGCTCGTCAACGCTACTTATTCTTCCGGAGCCGTGAAACAGCAGCCTGGGCTGGTTTCGCGATGTCATTAGAGAGCTTTAGCTTAGGGGACGCAAGCGGCTTGCGTACACAAGAACTAGCGGCGACGTTACTGCGCATGCGCAGATCCAGACGTTAGAGAGCTTTAGCTTAGGGGACGCAAGCGGCTTGCGCACACAAGAACTAGGGGCGACGTTACTGCGCATATGCAGATCCAGACGTTAGAGAGTTTCAGATTAGGGGACGCAAGCGGCTTGTGTATGCATAAACTAGGGGCTACGTTACTGCGCATGCGATTAGGGGACGCAAGCGGCTTGTGTACGCAGGAACTAGGGGCGACGTTACTGTGCATGCGCAGTACCGTCGCCCCTAGTTCTTGCATACGCAAGCCGCTTGCGTCCCCTAATCTGAAACTCTCTATTATCGCACGGCGACAGCCGCCGCGCACAGCATCATTAAACGCGCCGGGAAGGCGAGCACCGGGCTCGACCTGACAACAGTGGCGCTGTCGCGTTCGGGAGCGGAGTGATCAGAAAGTAAGTGAGAGAAACAGAGACAGTTAATCACATTCATATAATAGAAACAAAAAGGACCATGGATATTTACAAGTATAAGAAGAAAGAAATCAGAAGGGAAAATCTGTACGATAACACAAAGGGCAGCGCCTTGCTATTTGAGGCTCGAGCCGGTTGCCTAAGGACAAAAGCATACCGGAGCAAATATTCGGAAATAAATGAGGCATGTGTATGCTGCAGCATACAAAACCGGTCAGCAGTCGAGATAAGCAAGAGTCGTGTAGATTATTGCTGAAAAAGAAAAAAGCAGGGAAGAGATTGACACGACCGGATCTCTTGAAGTCATAGCTAGTGGTACAATGTAGATTTGGAAGGAATAAAGAAAGGCAAAGGGATATGTATGCAAAAATGCTAGATAAAAAATCATATATATAGCGTACCTGATTAAATCAAGCAGGCCAGGTGACTATTTGTCAGCGCCCCATTTCAAAGAGGATGCCATTAAATCGTCAGCATTATCGTAAGCGCCGCTCTACGAGCGCATAAGGCCTATAGGCTTCTTAACATAAATACTGCTAAAACATATTCCAAACAATCATCATCATCATCATCATCATCATCATCATCATCATCATCATCATCATCAGCCTAGTTAAGCCCACTGAAGGGCAATGGCCTTTCCCATGCTTCTCCTGCTACCCCGGTCATGTACAAATTGTGGCCATGTCGTCCCTACAAACTTCTTAATCTCATCCGCCCACCTAACTTTCTGCCGCCCCCTGCTACGCTCCCCTTCCCTTGGAATCCAGTCCGTAACCCTTAATGACCATCGGTTATCTTCCCTCCTCATTACATGTCCCGCCCATGCCAATTTCTTTTTATTGATTTCAACTAAGATGTCATTAACTCGCGTTTGCTCCCTCACCCAATCTGCTCTTTTCTTATACCTTAACGTTACACCCATCATTCTTCTTTCCATAGCTCGTTGCGTCGTCCTCAATTTAAGTAGAACCCTTTTCGTAAGCCTCCAGGTTTCTGCCCCGTACGTGAGTACTGGTAAGTGGTACAGTATACATGTGTAACTAGGAGTAGCCAACTTCTTTTCGGACTTATGAAATCGTCCTGATTTTGCTTCCCCTTTCAAGATGAGAGTACTTCGCCCGGCTTCCTTTCTTCTCGAGCTTCCCCAGCTTTTTCCTTCTATTTCTTTATTTTTGCCTGTGTGTGCGCGCACAGGAAGCGTCTGTTCCCTTCTGTGGCCGCGTATACCGACAGATCGACAGATGCGAGCAGCACTCCTACAAATGATCGTCACTTCAGGCCACCATAATCGCCAAGTCCATGTCCACAGTTTGCCATCGTGCAGCGCTGTCCTTTTTTCAGCCAAAGTACACTGAAGGGCTATTGTAAGACGAGGCGGTTTCTCTCCTCCGCGTAGGTGTCATCTCCTCGGGCGCCTGTCAGTCCGCAAGCTTTGAGCTCACGCCAATGGAAGCGATAGCATCTCCACTCAACTCATCCTAACGGCCTTCCTTTTCGGGTCGCTGTTTATCCGAACGAAAGGCGGCGCTTTACGCCTATGCGGAGTTCCCTCAGGCAACTCTAGCCTGGCTCCCTTTATTTCCTTCGCGCAGGTTGTGATGAGACTCGGGACGGAACGCTAAACCATTGGGGGAGGCAGGAGATATGGGGGAGGAGGGGAGCATGCTCCCTCATTTCCGTCCTTGAATAGGTCGTGCAGTGTCGGAGCAACAAGAGAAAAAATAAATAAAGTGATGGCGCACCGCTGCGGGCAACAAGTGATTACCACGCGAACGCAGGCCTGCAGGGCGCTCAGCCTTAAAGCTCTCGCAGATAACTCAACTTGCCGCCCGGCAGCAGAAGGCATCCGCCCTGCTCGCAACACCAACAGCCGGAGAATTGGCCCTTCGCCGTGCCAGATGGGTGACGACCGTGGTGACGCCTGGGACACACGCAAACACACAACACATTGTGCCGAAGGAAAAGAAAAAGAGAAGCTTAGAAAGGAGGGTGAAGCGCGAGTTTTGATTCCACAGGCGCCTCCAGGAAGACTTTGCTAGACCCCCCCCCCCCCCCTCCCAGCTTGCTTCCCCTAGCACTCTCGCGCCATCTTGCGCGTGAACAACGTTCCCTTCCGTCTTAGGCCCGGAATTTTCTTGCGCTTATTTTCACTGGGGGATCCTTTCTTTCGGCGTTGTGGTTGAGGAGAAGCCCCTTGGAGCGGCGGCCCTTGCTTCGAAGACTCAATCGGCGCCGGACAAAAGGACGGGAACGCGGACCCCCACTCGGCTTTTGCGCGGCTCCAAGACACAAAAGCGCGGCGTCGGCTTGGGCTTCGGCTCCGCTAAAACGCGCCATGGCATCGCTGCAGAACAGCGGTGGCGGGTGAACCGCGGCGCGTCTGTGACAACATTGCCCGAGCACGATGGGCTCTCCCTCCTCAAAAAGGAGGAAGGAACACTCCTCCTGTTCCGTACCCCCCGCCCTTTCCCGCAGCTTCTCAAAAAGCCGAACGCCCACTCCCTTACGACTTCCCTGTTGACTACAGACCCCCCGCCTCCTCATTTCCTACATCCTCCTCCTTTTGCATTTTTGTGCGAGACGTGTGGCACCTTTTCGTTCTCAGTGCTTTTTCCGACCGTTCACGTTCTCACTCATCGTTTCACGGCTCGCACCCTCGAATGTCGTAAACCGCGGGAAAACATGCCTCTCACGCGCGCCATCTTCCTCCTGCCCCAGCCGAAGCCACCCCTCCCCCTCCCTCCTCATTTTCTCCTTCAACAATGACAGCGCCAAAGACGCCCCAATACCGTTGTAGCCCTGTCGTAGACTGCAAGGACCGCACACCAGAGTTCTTCGCCGAACGTTCGGCGGGTCTGAAGCTGGCAGCTAAGTTCCCCCGTATATATATATGTGTGTGTCCGGCGTCGCGCAACAAACGGGTCCCCACGGCAAGTGTGGGGGCAAGTGCGCGGCCCAACCACGTGCACGATCAGAACAAAAGGGCTGGGGACGTTGTCGCTCGTTTACGCGTCTTCGCGGTCCGCGCCAAGCCGTAAAAGCTAGCCAGCAGCACGGTCATGCTTTTCATTGTTTTCCTTTCTTTATTTCTCTCTTATTTTCTTTCCTTCTCGAAGTGAACGACAGGGTTGCCCTTCGGCAAAGCCATTCATTGCTCTTGACTACAGCTAGAGCACTCTTGTGGCTCTGGCATGATATGGCCGGATGATTAGTGCAACAGGAAAGCGCTGATGAGAATAGCTGGCGAGAGCGAACTGCTCGGAAAGCCATTGTGATTGAGGCTGTGCATACGGGAACTGCGCTTTCGGGCACAAAATCGATGTGCTTGCTGGCCCATTACTGAAGGTAGTATTGTATATAACTGTTCTTTTTCATGGATGACAAGGTGTCGGGGAGGGGAGGAGCAGGGCGCTTCCGAGCGGTGTCAAACAACGTGACCTTCCCGGAAGGCGCAGTTGGTTTTAATAAACTTAACTGTGGCGTTCGGCCAGAATAAATTCAAACTGGGTAAGCGCCAATCAGGATTTTTCAGCTGCCACCATGTCGGGCCAACTAGAGCTATGGGAACAATCGCTTGCGTATTTAAGAAGTCCTGTTGCAGAAGTTCCAAATAATCAATATAGCTGCTTGTACGCCGCTTTTATAATTGTATTTGCGTTTCTGGCAGGGCACAAACAATCAACGCAAGGATCTCCTTCGTTTACTTCATTTCTTATCTCCGTAGTCTCGACCTATGATTTGTTTCGTTCCCTTTCGCCACATTGGCGTGCAAGTAGTCTGTTATTGTTGCCTCAAGGTCCGCTGGTTCTGGTCGTTTGTCATCAAGGACAGCCAGACCGAACAATTCGTCAAAGAACACGCCATTTAGAGCGTTCCTCGAGCGCATATCCGCATGAGTTCAGTCCATCGCAGATCTTCATCGCTTCTTCAAGAAGCGCTTCGCCGGAGCTCGATGCAGCGACTGTCCGCACAGCCGTTTGCCGCTGAGTGACTACATCTAGAAAGCAAAACGAGAAAACCACGGGATTGAAATATCAAGCTGAATAGAGACAGAAAAAAAATTCGCTTCACGTCGACGAGAACAATGGAGGAGAAGAGTACGCGTCTTCTATGCGGCCTCTCCGTGCTCCGATGCGTGCGCTCACGTGGAGATTAATCACGGGGAGCACGAAAAGGCGGAACGAAAGATGGATGATAGAGTGCATTGACGCGATATGGGCTGGTTACCGTGCTGTGGCAGCGCAGGCTCCCGGCTTTAATGAGAGGTGAGCCAGCTACAGGGCGTTCATTTTCCTTCGGCCTGCCCTACGTATACAACTTCATCACCTCCGCGCACTTCCTCTGGTTCCTTTGGTTGTGTTCGCTGCTAAACGGCCAAGCTCGCGGCTGGCCTCAGATGCGGTGCCCGCATCTCGCATGTGCATGCTCGTACAGCACCCAGGACGGGCCCATACTCTTCTCCGTCCTGTTCTTATCTTCCATCCATCTTGACGTAGTACGTCGGAGAGCGAAAGCGGCTGCGCGCCTGGCGACACGAACGCTGCTGTGACTAAGCACCCCCGGCCCCGAAAAAGCCCCCGAGAGAAATGCTTTCCAGGCACTCCGCGAAACGCCATCCTATCCACGCACGCATGCTTTGCGAGTGGTACAGTATGCGTCGGTCCGGTGCGGTCTATACCTTCTCATTCGAGGACTGCTTTGCGTGTAGATACTGCGCATGTGACTGCGTCTGCGCGCCGGGCTGCTTCACCGCACGGCACAGGACGCTAGCGGGTGAACTCGACTTGCGGGGCCCCCCCTTACGTAATTGATGGAGAGCGCATCGAGCGACGTCGCGCACTCCGCGTCCGAGTCGGCCTTATCCGGACAGGCCTGGCCTCGGGACCGCGGACAACAACCACGCGTAACATCGCGAGCTATAGCTCCCAGTGCGAAGCTATGCGCCGAGAGTCGAGCGCCGCCACTGAGCAGGCCATGTATAGTGCGGCACGAACGCACGCACAGTGGTTGTGCGAACCATCAAATGTCGGCCGTCCGGCCGCTGCGGGCTCTCGTGATGAATGGAGGATGGCCGGAGAGGATCCCCGATGACCAGAAGATAGCGCGCATGGCACCGCAGCGGCCGTGTCCGACTCTGCTTTCAATTTGGTTCACCCCCCGTTGCTTCCGTTTGTTTGTCGTCGGTGCTTACTTTCCCTTGCCCCCCCGGAGACCTGAACAGGATGATTAGTTGCGGCCAAAATGCCATCCAAGTCCTCACTTGTATGTCTGCAGGTGCACGTGTTTGTTTGCCTGTCGGGCATTCGTGTTGTTTCTTCTACCAACTTTGCTCTTTCAACAACAACAAAAAGATATGATGCATATACCGTAGATATTCTGCGGCCGTGCACGCTGAAACCTTGCACACTTAGGAAGCACCCCACTGTTCTCGTTCCGTGCCACAAAATCAGCTTAAGTAGGCTATTTTCAGTTCAAGTCAATTCTCTTTTTCTTTTCAACAAATACCACAGACAGCGCTTGTCTGTGGTATTTGTTTCCTTGTGTCCTTGCATTATTCGCGCTGTTTAACCTCAGTTCTACATATCAAGAACTTCGGCGTCGAAAGTAAATTTTAAATGGGAGATGTAGTTCTCGGCATTTTTTCATCCCCAATGCACACCCGTATGTACTTTCTACAAATGGCGTCGCCTGCGCGGCCAATACTGCCCCGCGTTCCGTGTTTGAAAGAGCGTCTACACTCATCCGAGTGAAAATGACTGAAAAGAAAACAAAATAAAAAAAGGCCGTGAGTCTGCACAAGATCCTGAACATATGAATGCATTGCGAAACAAAACATCCGAGTCACAATAAAATGGATTGCAGCATCTTCCTAACGAGTGAGGCGGCGCGAGGAGCTCAAGCACACCAAAAGGAACACCGTTCCCCACCACAGCGCTGGCGGCAAGCTCGCGGTATTCCGCACCAGCGCCACCGCGAGTTACAAGTAGGCGGGATCCCCTTTCCGGATCCAACGATGCGCAGCAGAAACGGAAGCTGAAACTACTTCCGGTTTCAGCAAAACCCATCCCTTCATGCCGGATGGAAAATCATCCGCTCGGTACGTATACACGGAGCGGAAGTGCTCGTTTCGGGTGGAAGTTACAGGGTTGCCAGCGCTGCCGGCCTGTTTTCGTCGTCCTCATTTTAGCTACGTTCATTGTCCCGCCCACCGCTTCCCTAAATACGGTACAGCGCTGTAAATGCTAGAACTTGAGTTTCGCTAGTTTATTGCGTGTGTTGGTGGCCTGCACATACTTACCAATTCATCTTGTTCGTGAAAACAGCCTGCAGATGACAATGCATGCCAACGTACGTGCTGAACCGAAAGTGTGCGTCCGTCTTGATCAGGAGAGAAAACGTTTGGTAGTGCAGAGTGTACAATCATGGTATGCTATTCTGTACACTGTCGAACTCCGCCATCTTGTCAGCTCTGATTGGTTGACAGGGCGGCTACACCTCCTCTGATTGGTGCAAAACGCAAACATGGCGGAAATGGACAGTGTCCCCCCTCCCCAGACTCCAGAATAACACCATATAGCCAACGGGGTTAGTTCCAGCTAAAAAGAGCAGTTTGTTCCTTTAATCTCCAGTATATGTGGGTGCACCCGAGCACCTGCGTCCGCGAGCGACCACTGCGTGTTGGCGCAGCCGTGGTCGCTCCCAACTAAAACACAAGAAGAGAAACGCAGCCATCCGCCGCGGCACGTGCCACAATGTGGTTTATGTTTACTATACTGAAACAAACCGGAGGCTTCGAACAGTGCCACTCTGTGTGTTTTTACGAGCACCCCGTCTGCAGGTTCCGTGCGGCGCACGTTCGTTGGGGGCCAAAGGAAAACGCTGATGACTTTTCGAGCAAAAAAAGTGATCTGGCGAGCTCGTTTCCTTGTGTGTGACGGAAAGCGTGGCCGAAATGGCTCTTGCGGGATGGTGGTGCTCGGCGAGAAGTTCGTACGGTTGCACAGATGTAACGCCATGGGCGCTTCTGGAGAGCCCTCGGAAGTGTATTCCGACGGTGAATCGATCATCGGCACGTTCGCGCACTCCGTTACCCGGATGAAGGTCGAGTTCAAAACTGCCGGCGAGCTGTCTAGTCAATATTATTCTGGCCATAAGAAGCGGCCAGCATGCGTTATGGGATCTACCTCGAATGAGGGCATTTTCTTGATACTTTATCGCGTGATAACGTCGCGCAAATAAATCTGTTTCATCTGTTTGTGTTCAATGCACCATATCGTTGTTCGTCCTCCTAAATTGCATTGCGAGTCGTCCTTCCGCGCCCTTTTATCTCTGGCAGTTTCCGCAAACGTTGCCGACATTTTATGACTTCTCTCTGAAGTAAATTCAAAAGCACGTACCGTAAGAATGAATGGTGCGGTTGTACATTGAAGCAAAATGGTTATTCTTTATTTCTTTTTTTTTTATTTCCATCACTATCGTGAAATCACCCGCTACTGTGTTGGCTATGGCGTTCTCGTGCTGAGCACGAGATCGAGGGTTCCATTCCTTTTCGACGGGAGCGAAATGCAAAACTGCGCGCTTAGATTTAGGCGTACGTTAAATAACTCTATACACGTTCGAAAGTGATCCGGAGCTCTTCACTTTGGCGTGTTGCTTTCTCATATTAAACCTCGTGAATCAATCTGTATTACTAAGTCAGCTTTCTTTTCTTTTTTAAGATGCACTATCAAGGAGGAACACAATGAGACGACAAATTGGACGTTTGAAGCACGAGCACGGGAACGAGAACGGTGGCAATTATGGCTGTTGAATTATATTTTGGTTCTCTTGCGAAATTGAATTACTTGTAAAGTTTAGTAGCCGCCCTCCTTGGAGGGCGCAGTTCAACGCTGTTCCTCTCACTCTATTTATCTAACTAACACTCCTCTCTCTCGGTACCGAAAGAGAGAGAGAAAAAATATGGAGCGAGCACCTCCACCTATGGATCTTGCAGAAGTCTACGTTTATATAAAAAACAAATTTCTTTCTCGGCTGCCTGCGTTTGAATAGTCTTTTGCTCTTTTTCCTGGCAGCGCACACGCAGGGAAGAGCAAAATTTACCGGATTGTGGCTCACCAGGCAGGTGAGCGACCTGTCTTGTGGGGTGAGCCACTTGTCTGGTGAATTCACCATACAGGTGGCTCGGCGCGTGGACTCCCAAAGCTCATTCCCAGATATTTTCCGAGGATTACGTGCTCAGTGTTAACCCTGCAAAACCGCTGACGGCCGCTTGCGCCTCAGTGGACAGGTTTAAGTATACGTACACCGATTGACGAAGTTGGATCAAAAGAAATAGATTGTAGCAGCTTCGCCGGCTTCGTGTTGGGAAATACGAGGCCATTATTTCGCAGACGCCTTGGCAATTCGCAACATCAGCGTCTTGAAGACAGAAAAGAAAGGCAGGATAGAAACTGCAAGGTACAATGTTTTCAGGTTGTTATATGTTCTTATTGATTCTTGTATTGATTCTTGCAGTGCAGCGAACTTTCTTTTTTTTTTCACATAAGGGAAATTTATTGCTTTACCTTGAATCGCACGGCTCCCCCTTCCGATCGGGAGCCGAAGAATAAACTTCACGCACTAGTGGGTGTAATTGAGCCTTACCAGTGCTGCATGCGGCTGCCCGCCCCCAGCTACTTCGAGCTCGTTTCGCCACTTCTGCGAAACTTTCCTGAGTTATGAAACAGCCGCTTCGTGCAGTCGCACAACCAGGGTGAGACAGTTTCGCAAGCGCTGAGACTCACGCACGTGTATACTCACTCACTCACTCACTCACTCACTCACTCACTCACTCACTCACTCACTCACTCACTCACTCTCTCTCTCTCTCTCTCTCTCTCTCTCTCTGCTTTTTCTTTAAAACCGTGCAGTTCGTTAAACCTGGAGGCTGCAGCGTCAGCCAGTGAGGCACTGAAAGCCAAAAAGCTGTCTACGTGCAAGAACTATTCGCGCTTATCCATTGCCTTAACCTTCATGCGACCCTGGAGATTTCGTTGGCGGACTCTACCCCCGGCGTAATGAGGATAGTACAAAGGCTGTATAGGTGGCACTGGTACTGTCCGGAAATACATGCGAATATGTGGGACAATGCGGCGACAAATGCAGGCCTTAAGTTTTGCACGGAGAATTCAGGACCTATGATATTGATTGAAGAGATGAATAACAACATGGTATCAATTCAACAGCAAGTCATATCTATAGTGAAGTAATATAAATGACTTGGTGTCTACATAAACGAAGGAGAGACCTACTCAAGCATCTAGCAAGATGATGTAAGAATGAAGGAGAAGCGGAATGCAGTAACAATGAAACATAGAGCATTTCGGGGCTACAATAAATATGAGGTGGTGCGAGGAAACTCGGAAGGAGTAATGGTGCCAGCGCTAACCATCACAAATGCCATTCTGTGCTTAAAATCAGACATCGTGTCGGGTTGGAAGTTAACCAAAAGTCTGTATACAGGTTGGCCTTGGTGGCCCAAAGTAAAGCCACGAGTGAGGCAGTGCAGGGAGACATGGGTGGTTTTATTTTTGAAGACAGGCTCAGGAACATATGGACGAAAAGAGATGGCCGGCTAAAGTGCACACATATCTATACCTCAAAATCATGCACACCGTATGCAGGAAGAGGTCAAGAAAGTTGGCAACTAGGTACAGGGTAATTGAATGTGTAAAAAGACAACCAGGAGTCACCAAAAAGAAAGTGAGAGAAACAAAGAGAGTAAATTCGACGCGGTGGATAAAAAAGAAACATGGATATTCACAAGAATGGCAGGAAATAAGTTAGAAAAAAAATTTGTAAGATAACATAAAGGGTATTAACCTGCTGTTTGAGGCCCGAGCTCGTTGCCTTACATGCCGGACAAAACATACCGGAGGAAATATTCGCATCAGGATGAGGCATGTGTGCGATGCAGCAAAAATCCGAAGGCAATTGAACAAGTCCAAATGTAATGCGCAGATATTAACCCTGCAAGACCTGTAGGAAACGTCAACCTTCCAGAAGCGCTGCGGTTGAAAGCGGATGGAAGCATTAACCTGTCAGCAGTAGATAAGAAAGAGACATTTATGGTATTGGTAGGGGGAAAAAAACAGGAAAACAAATGATGAACCATGCCCGTTACAGGTACAGGTATATATAGAGATATTAAGGAAGATAGAAAATATTAAAGGGACATAGACAGAATGTTAGACTGGTAATTATCTATAGATTAACTGATTTGCCCAAGCAGGCTAGATGACTACTTGTCGCCTTTCGTTTCGAAGCAGTAGTCAATAAATCTTCTTCTCCTTCTTCTGCTTCTTCTTCTTCTTCTTCTTGTTCCCAGATACTATAGAACTGAACGACGACTGCAGGTTTCCGTATTCTCCGCCAGCCCGGACTAGAGCTTTCAATAGAGCTTTCAATAGAGGTGTCCTTTCTTCCAACTTTCCGTGGTTACCACCAAGTGTCCAGATACTAGCCACGGGTTCGCGAATTCTGGTCCCGATTCCGTGACACCCATATGATACCTTCTACACAACAGCGCGGATTTATTGAAAAACAGTACAGCGCGAGATTCATGCCTGCTTACACCATTTATATCGTCTGAACCATTTCGTACTGTCGCTTCGGTATAAACCACAGAACGAAAAGTGGCGTCAGCATCTTGTTTCACGAAAGAAAAATGTAAGCAAGCTTACAAGCAAGCAAACAAACAAAACAATCAAGCAGGCAAGCAAACAAACAAACAAACGAACGAACGTACGGACGGACGGACGGACAAACGGACGGACGGACGGACGGACGGACGAACGAACGAACGAACGAACGAACGAACGAACGAACGAACGAACGAACGAACGAACGAACGAACGAACGAACGAACGAACGAACGAACGAACGAACGAACGAACGAACGAACCAACGAACGAATGAACCAACGAACAAGTTCTGAAGCGCTACAGTGTGCCTTAGGAGAGATTTATTCTTTAGGCCTGAATCCCCGAACCATCTTTGCCGGGCGGCGAGCATGGCGAATGCGTAGAAAGTGCGGAGATATGGCAAGTTGCAATGAAAAGACCGGCCTCGTATAAAGGGCAACCGTGGCAGAAAAAAGAACAAAAGGAAGCGATTACCACGCAGCAGTGCATATAGACTTAGCTCTTCTAATCAGAATTTATGTTGGCTTGCCTCGTTTCTCCTTCACGTTTGCAGTTTTTCTCCGGCGCCCTCTCTCGAATCTGGCTCTCTATTCTCGATCTCGTCCTTTCCGTACACAGGTCTCCGATCGCCTATTCCAGGTCCTCTTTGTTCTTCACTGAGTAGCAGATAGTTACTATCCTCCCCGCTTTCCTTAAACATTTCTTTCTTTCTTTTCCTTTACGTCGCGCGGGCATCGATTCCTCTGTTTCTGTGCGTGGACGTGAGAGCGCCAACAGACGAGATAAATAAGCTCGGGAGGCGGCAGAAAGAGGAAGCTCTTCTCTCGACGAGGAGCTCTCTTCCCTGCACTGTCCACACGTCTACGCGGGGGAGACACCCCGTGAGTGGATGCTGCCCGCTTCTCCGTAGAGTGGCGGCCCAGAGCAAACCCAGCAGCCGCTATAGTGTGCTGGCTATTGGATGGAATAGCATGAGAGGAGGTTCCAGAAACAGAGTCGTCACTTTATCTTCAGTCGCCAGCACCCACTTCAGATCACTCACCTATTTACATACGACTGCAAGTATAAACCGTGGGATGTGAAACATAACCGGCTTTGAGAGCATGCCGCGCCTCATATGGTATTGTGCGTGAGGCGCGACCAAACAGCATTTTTTTTGCTGTTGTTGTTTCTTGTTATCGGGCATTAATGGTGGATGACAGTACGTTGTGGAACGCGATAACTGAATCCGCGTTGTTCCATTGTTGGCGCGATTATGCCAGTATTGTTTGCCTCCGCTCTTTCCAGGCCGTCGGTAGTCCTGATCCTTTTCTTTACCAGAATTTTTTTTTTTTTCGCTCGTGATCTCTCGAGTGTTTTGCGCACCGGCCATGTATTCCAGTTTTCAATTGCTTTAGCGTGCCGTGGCATCTTCCCTCTATGCACGGCTTCTTCAGTCCAACTCGACGTTCGCGCTTAGCACTCCGCATCCATCAATATCATCTGCGCGCTTTCGCAGATGAAACCCAACCTTTTCTTTTTTTCTTATTGCGAGGGTATACCTCAACTTCCAGCGTTTCCTATGGCACTTTCCCCCCACCCTTTACCGCCTTCTTGGTTGTGTCGTCGTCCCTCTAGCCCCTCTGTTGCGCAGCTCACGCAGGCCGCCTCCTTGCCGACACAAGAGTAAATGGTGAAGTTCATAACAGCTGTGCTGAGCAAATGCACCTGTGACGTCCTGGACTGAGGGCTTCCACCGCCTCCAGTCATGAATTTCAGCAGCCTATCTATCTATCTATCTATCTATCTATCTATCTATCTATCTATCTATCTATCTATCTATCTATCTATCTATCTATCTATCTATCTATCTATCTATCTATCTATCTATCTATCTATCTATCTATCTATCTATCTATCTATCTTCGTGGCAGCGCTAGCGCTAGTATGGCTCTCGGATCCCTGCCAGAAAAGATGGGAACGAAACCACACAGGAAGAACATCTGTTCGAGTGGGTTTCAAGGTGCCTTGCAATCCAATATCGATGCGACCATTGTAAGGAAGCCTTGCCCATTTTCATGACGGAGTTGCACTGCCTACTGAGTTCTTGCTCTCAGAGGTCACATTCGGCATATCGTATAACTATGCTGTTTACGCAAGCAAGCTGGACAAATTTATGATTCCTATAACATTAGGTGCCGAAACAACGACGCCACACCTTTTCGCATGCTCATCACAAGGCAGGCATCGCGTGAATGTAGGAGACAGAATGAGGGCAGTGGTTTCCCATTGATTCACGGTCAGCCTAATTTGGTTCTATTTACAAATCCAGAACTGGGATAGCAAAGAAGGAAAAAGAAAAAAAAATGAAGTCAGTGGCATGGGGGGCAGCACAATTTGTTCTGCATAGAAATAAAATGACAGAGATTTAATTTAAACACGCGATAGGACTTCGCTGCTTGGGGATGTCAGGTGCGTTTGCACTACCGTGTTTTTATTTTCCTCCACGCACTCGTCCGGGCAAGCGTTTCCCGTCTTGGCATCGAGGCGTGCATGTATCCTGCGTGCAGAGCGTGCTGAAAGGCAATTAACTTGGCGTCTCTTGACGGAGAGGGGACTTGCGACAAGTACCTCTTGTTCTTGTTTTCGGCGTGCCTCACCTTTTTTTGCGGAGGGGCGCTGAAAACGGCCCGTCTTTCTTTTTTTATTTTTTTTTTCCTTCCACGGTATCTCGCGCCGCTTCACCCTCGCAATGGCGCGCGTCAAGGCGGCTGCAGACAGCCTCTGTCAACGACACGCGGCGACCTTCCCAGGTCCATCTCTTCCCTCGATAGCCGGGTGTGCGAGGTTCGCATTCCCTACTTTCAACGCTGTGACGCCTGCGAAATTAGGCTCACGGACAGGACACCCATCAGTTACCGCGCAGCCCTATACCGATCGTCCAGCCGCCGAACTTTGCCCTAAATGTTTACGTTGGGTGTGTGCGTGCCTGTTTACGTTTGTGCGTCTGTGCACGCTCACTCTTTCCTTCTTTTCTTTTTCTGCGTGAGCGCATGGGTGTTTAACGAAAGCAAACTGCGCACACCTTGAAGTTGCAGTCAGTTGCAGCGATAAACGGCCGGCTGATAAAGGGGAGAGTCGCAGGCTCCTCATAATCGCTCCGGCATATCCCTTTGCTGGGGTGCATATGTTTGGGGAAGTTTTTTTACTGGGTGACGCATCCGACAGATCGGAGAACTACAAATGTCGCCGTATCACCCGAATCGACACTTATGATTAATTTGCCCGCTTTTAAGGGGGCTAAGTGATAATAGTATTGAGGAGATCACAGTGACGTTCAAATAAACACCACGCCTTGCGTATTGCTTATATGTAAACATTCTTTCAGCTATGACCGGGGTTGCACAGGCCATGTAAATAGGTATCTTGCAGTGGAGATGCTTAGCGCCGTTATTGACTCGGGGCTGCTGAGTTTGCGTCTTTTATACGGTGCGGACAAAGGGCCTCTGTTGTGTTGATATAAATATATAGTAAAATTGGGCGCTGAGAAACTGTTGTAGAACGATTGCCAAAGGCAAGCGAGATGGAGCTTCTTGGCAGGACTATATTGCGATATACCCGCCGCGGTGAGCACGAGGTCGGCTGTTCGTTTCAGGGCGGCCGCATTTCGATGGAAGCTAAATGCAGAAACGCTTGCACGTTTAGGCATAAGTTAAAGCACCCCGAACGACCAACCCGCCGCGGTGGCTTAGTGGCTAATGGCATTAAGCTGTTAAGCATGAGGTCGCGAGATCAAATCCCAACCGCGGCGGCCACATTTCGATGGGGACAGAACGCAAAAATTGGGGACGCGTTAAAGATTCCCTGGTGGTCAAAATTAATCCAGAGACACCCCTCCCCCCCCCCCCCCCCCGCCCCCAACATATACGGTGTGCCTCACAAACAAATAGTGTTTTTTGCGCGTAAGGACTCCGGAATTGAATTCCAGATGACCAAAACTAATCTGGAACCTTTCTCTCTGCGACGTCCCTAATAACCCACTTGAAGTTTCGAGACATGAAACCCCGAATTTTTTTTTTTTTTTTACCTTTCCGTTAGACCTGCTGATACGTTCCGCTGCGGACACCTACTATGGGTGAGCTCATAGAATGAACCAACAGATTAATTCTATGAGCCATATATCCGTGCAGTGGCGTTGCACTGCCTCAAGGATCGGACCGCGTTACAAAGAAGGTGGCAACTATATAAAACTGAAATTAATTTGTTGTGAATGCACAAATTATGGTATAAACCGTTGGGCTCTCGTTGCATTTACGTAAAAATACCTTCTCCCCCTCTAATGTGTAGCATTGTGTGACAGTGACGTCATGAACGTCGTGGTGGGAGAGCGAAATTAAAGAATGGAAGCTGATCTATATTCTACTCCATTATTAAACCATATTTTTCGCTGTAGAAGTGCACAGAAAGCAGTGAAATATAGGCATACATCAGTCTTGTCTTTAATGTCTCTTTGACAGCCTTCATCGACGTTATACACTGTAGGTAATAGTGATGAAAAAACCCACGTCAAATATCATTAACCAACGTTCGAAGTCGTCATGAATAGAGCCTGCCCGATATGCAACCGTGTAACAGCGAGTTATACTTTCACCCGATCTATAGACAGGAGAACATACGTAGCGTGTCAGCGTATACTGTCGATGTGACACAAGCGCATATTTTGCACATTCTCGCTCATCTCGTAGCAATGCATTGACCTAAACGGCAACACGCCATTACTTCTTTCTTCCTTTGAGTGGGTTCGCTGCTCTCACCGTGTCCCTTTGATCAAAGTGGCTTATGATCACCGGCGCTCGAGGCGCAAAAAGGACGTACGAGGGCGGCTTTCATCTGTATACTATACACGCGCATAAAGCAGAGCCGACGGCCTCTCTTGTGTAGAACGGGCGGTAATTAAAGTTTGCCGCTTGTCCGGAGTTTCCAACATGCAGCGCCATCCTTTCCAATTTCGAAGAGAGTTACTCTGCTTATACTTCCCACAGTCAGAAGAAGTATAGAGAATGGAGGGAGTGTGTTGAGCGCACAAGGGTGGAATGAGCAGTACACGCTGCTCAGCTGTTTATTAGCTGAACGCTGCGATCCCTCCTCCCTGTGATCTCTCGCACCAAGAGGAGGAGCAGGAAGTTGGATGACGTCGAGTACTCTTCAACGTGTCCGATATACTGCTGAAAGGGACCGCGGCTGTTGACACAGGGTTGAAGCTCGGCGGCGGGAAGCTTCTTTCAGTATACGAGTGTATGTATATACGCATGGCCAACGCTTGCTCATATGCCTGTGCGGAGCTTTTGCCGGAGCAAATTTTCCCGTCCGTTTCCTCGTTTCACGAAGTTTCGATCTATCGCTTTCTTTCTATACACTGATTGCTGTTACGGATACTTCAGGCAGTTTTCGTGGCGCCTCTCTAAAGTATCGCCATCGCGTTAGTCGCATCATATTTCGTTGCCCGAAGATGTCGTGAGGGGGGGGGGGGGGAAGGCAACCTCTCGTTTGTTCGGAGTTAGATGCCACGCGGTGAGCGACGTATGCGAAATTGTGCCGTCTTGCCGTATAGAGCGCGCTGCTGTGGAAACCCTCGCAGACGTTCATTGCCGTGCGCGCAGTCAGTCATATATATAGTATACACTGTTCTCCGTGGATCGCGCATGAGGCCTTCCTCGTTCGCTGATTACACGGAGCTTGCGCACGTTCTTTAGATGTATAGTTTGAAATGTTGGTAACCATGTTGTAGCCGGCTTATCCACAAACTATATATTGTTAGAGCACGAAAGAATGGTATACCAGGGTGTTGAATGAGATCACTGCGGCGATAAGGCAGTTTCTCTATCCAGCGCGTGCTGTCAGTAAAGTAAGCAATTGAACCAATTGATTAAACCAATCTGATATATAGGACACAAATCACCTATAGCGGCACAGCTATAGCTCTCGCTATTACTCTGCCGCAATCGCTATAGCTCTAGACACACGGTGCGATAGCATATACCTATTGTCGTTGACGTAGAGTGAGTTGGCAAAATCAAAGTGTAGTGTGGCTTCGTTTGAGATTTCCAGCACCCGGGAAGACAAATGCAGCGATATGTTTGTATTACGTTCGCTGCCTCTAGAGTATGGAAGATAATGTTGCAGTACAGAACTCGAAAAGAGGTGTATGCCTGGCTGCCATAACCTAGTGCGCGGATTCCTTTAAGCTTTCTTGTGATTTGTGTGTTATTTCACACAAACCGCTTGAAACAGTGCGTCAAATATGTACGCAGCCGAAATGGAAATGGTTTTTAATGCGCAACATTTTTCCAGCTCCGACTGTAGCCACATTTTTACGGATGGGCGGGCTTGCTGTTTTGGTGGGCCGATGCCGGTGACAGTGCCGTCTGAAACTATGTGCTGTTTGGATCGCACCGCTGGCGCGAGTTGTTGTGGTCGCACCGCTGGTGCGATCGGTTGGGAACTCGGCGCTGACGCCCGTGGTTGTACCTGGGTCGCAAGCCCCAAGGGTAGCGTTGGCCTGGCGGCCTGGGGTACAACTGGAAGCATCCGAAGGTCCCGGCAAAGCATGAGTCGACTGGTAACAACAAAACAACTTGTTTATTTTAACATCGCAAAGAGTTGGCGGTCAGGTTGACCGAAGTAGAGAGACGGGAGAGCACTTTACTCAACAGAAGAAATCGGAGCCCTCCTTTTGGCGTCCGGGGGCAGCTGTTTGTATACTCTCGCAGTTGAGGGCAAGAAGGAACCCCTCAATAGACGAGCACGTGATTGTACAATGGGCTAATGGTGACGCACACTGTCGTAGCGCCGCCGGTCGGGCACAAAGACTGGGAGGAGAAGGTAACTTCGGCTCTCGTAGCGCCTCTGGTCGGGCACAATGACTGGAAGGAGAGGGTGACCCCCTGCTGTCGCATCGCCGCCGGTCGGGCACAATGGCACATACACTCACACACGCACATGAAGACACGTGGCATCGGAACATGCCTGGAAACGCCTGGAAACGCCTGGAAATGCCTGGAAACGCCTGGAAACGCCTGGAAACGCCTGGAAACGCCTGGCGGGGAGCGTAGCGGCGACGCCGAACGGGCCAAAATGTCTGCCGCTTTGTTGCAATCGCGCCGGCTAAACCGCGCGTCGTAGGCGAAACGTAACAGTGCCATGCATAGAGACGACTGGGTATGTGAAATCGGTGTGTGCGCTTGGTATGTGCAAGGGGCACTGTGTATGTACAGCTGTTTATGTGCCCCTGCAGGTTTTAGTTTGGTTTCAATCTTATATCTTGCTATTAGGAACATTCTGTCTCACTTATTATAAATATAAAGACTACAACACATAACCTCTGCATAAAGATGTGCTACAACAGTGACATTATTCTTACAACCGATCTCTACAAAACGTGAATTCTTCGCATACGTATTGGTCAACTACGGATGAGTCTGCCAAATTTTTTCTTGATATTAAAGTGTGTATATTCTGTACAACTCTGAAAGCTCCAAATGCGTAGTCGCCAACTTGCACTCTTCTATATTACACAGCGACCGAAGAGGAAATGGTAGAACTCATATTATTGCTAGGGCACCATGCAGGCGCACATCAGTTTGACTGCGCGAGGCACGCCGTAGTGTGGGACTCCGGAGTAATTTGGCCACCTGGGGCTCTTTGACGTGCGCCTAAACCTGAGCACACGGGTATTTTCGCATTTCGGTCCCACCGAAATGCGGCCGCCGTGGCCAGGATTCGATCCCGTGACCTCGTGCTTAGCAGCCCAACACCATACCCACTAAGCAACCACGGCGGGTCGACCTTACAGCAACGTCGAAAGTGCGCATGTATCTAACACGGATCTCCTCGGCGTCCATATAGCAAATATTTTTGTTAAAATCTAGTTTCCTACAAGTACAAGAGTCACAAATTACGCATTCGAGCTTTGGTGCCATATCAATAACACTACCAGCACCTATAAATCGGGTGTTGTTCTTCGTCCACATGTACTTGCTCTCATAAAGATAATCTCTCATTCTCCCGTATGCACACGTACCTCAGGACACAAGGTGGTATATATATCAAAAGCGATCGTTATGGCAGCATGTCGGCAGTGCATCACCAGTGTGCTTCAATGTTGCTGTCGAAGACGATGGAATGGCTGCACAGCTTGCTTAACGAGGTCGAGCCGGTGAGCCCCTTGCGCGCCAAAGTTTGCTCGACCCCCGCGCAACCCCCTCAAGAACCGAGAAGCGGGCATAACGCGAGGCGTTTGCGAGGCACGCGATCTCTATAGCCCAGCTCTTGTTTCTGACCTTGCATATTCTTGCGGCGCGCATGCCTGCTCAGCTGGGCGCGGGCGAAGCAGGGCGGCCCCGGAGCCGTGCATATTGCTCTGCACTGGAGGAGGATGCGCTAATTAATAAGCAGGTTCCCCCCGCGAGATAATTTTTTACGCGCTAACGAAGCGGCGGCGGCGGGGATAAGATCGCCGACGAAAAGAAAAAAACGCATCCGATCGCTGCAACAGCCATCGGCGCGCACATTTTGCGAGCGTGTTTGTATATCGCCGATTCCCGCGCGCCCCCGTCGCGCCTTTAGTCGTCGTTGCGCGCACGCTCACGGCTCGCCGGGACTCATCAGGTGCGCTGAATGGAAAGGCGTTCGCCGTGGGGAGAGACTGATGAAGACATCGTCGCCGCGGCCGTCCTCCCAATTAGTCTTACTGCGCCCTCGGACGCGACCCGCCGCCGATGGCGCGCCGTGCCGGACGCGGTTGCTGTTGTTGCAGTCTTAGCCGCGCGTCAGTTGTGCTGGCTCCTCGCGTGCCTCGATTGTTGCGCGCAGTGCGGAGAATGCTGCGGGATGTACTCGCGAGGACCCACCATGGTGGCGCAGCGGCCACGGCGTCCTGTTTATGAGCACAAGGTCGCGGGTTCGAGGTCCATCCGCGCTGGTCGCACCTCGACAGCGGCGGTTGCAAATAGCCTCGCGTACCGGGCTTTTGGGTGCAAGTTAATGAGCCCAAGGTAGTCAAAACTAATTCGGAGCGATCCAGAGGGCGTCTCTCATAGCCGGTGTGATCAGTCAATGAGTACAAATGTCGAATGTGACGCGAGTGAACGTGCACTGCAGTGAAAGCTTGCTTGAGCAAAGTTCTATGGACTACAGTAGTACGTGAAAGTTCATTCGAATGAAACGCAAGAACAGGAGTTTTCTAGAAGCCGAGCCACGTTACAGTTATTACTCGATGTCTGTATTTCGTGCAGCCTATGTTCAAGCTCTATCAAGCAGTAGTTCATCGTGCTGGTATGCCGCGATAATTGTCGGTAATGCTTTTTCGTCGTCGTCGTCGTCGTCATCGTCGTCGTCGTCGTCGTCGTCGTCGTCGTCGTCGTTGTTGTTGTTGTTGTTGTTGTTGTTGTTGTTAACCTCTCACCTTCTTCCACCGTTAAGATGTGTGCTCGTCTTAAGCCTCAAAGGTAGCGTTCTCAGAGCGACGAGATAACGATGGCAGAACTATTTCGCTTCGACTGCGTCCATAGTAAAGACGTGAGAGCGAGTCTTAATTCTCAAATTTTACTTCTTAAAAACTAAAATGCTCTCGGCAAACCCGACTGTTGAAGTGGACGATGTATAGCGCAGAGTAGTTTCTCCATAACAAAGTGTCCCTGCAGTTTCAAGGATAGCGAAGTACCAGGGATAATGTATATAATCTAAGACAAACCAAGTTTAATAAGTGTTAGACAGACAACGCTACCCCAAGAGTATTACAGCCCTGATTGTGGCACCACAGTTTACTTACCAAAGCATATATGGAAAGCATGGTTCACTTTGAATGGTAGCGCAAGTTTCTTGAGGTGAAGTATATTAGAAAAAGGCATGTTCCAGCGCGTTAGTAAAAGGGAAAGGTGTGCACAGACAAAAGGACGACAAACCTTCTGTCTCTGCACCTCCTTACATTTTTCTTACACGCTGGATCATGCAGTTGTCTAAATTCCAACTAGCCCAACTCTCTGCCCTAACTGAAGTATATTATTTAATCTACAAGTGCGCTGAATAATCACCTACAAAAGGTTTTTAAAAAATGCAACTCCAAGAATTTTTTTTACGTTATATGACTGTCAGTTGGCATGCAGCGACAACTTACCACGTTATGCTCTGTCAAATTGAGAATATGCATTAATTCTGAAGAAACAGTCTTGCCAACTTGAGTTCAACGTTTCCTTGTCCAATTCCGCAAGCGAGCTCTTGAATACATTTTGCCGCGTAGGAGCATCAGCGGAATTTTTAGCACAGTCGGTTCCGCTGAATAATGGTACGGAATAATGGTGCACGGAATAATGGTAAAATAGAAGGCGTGCACAAGTGTCGAACCCCTTTGCGCCCGTACCACGTTCCGTAGGCAAGATTGAGATAACAAAGATGAACGATCGTTACCGCCATGGGCGGAGTTCGCTGGACGCTTTCTTGTGCATTGACGACCGCCTGGCATTTAAAACTGTATAAAAGCATCTATGTTGCTTTTATGTTCCTGTAGGAGAGAGAGTGATGAGATGTAGAATGCAGCATTCTTCGTCTCCGTGTCTCCTAGTCTCGAAAATCCCCTTTAAGGTTCGCGCAATCTTCAGTGAGTGAGTGAGTGAGTGAGTGAGTGAGTGAGTGAGTGAGTGAGTGAGTGAGTGAGTGAGTGAGTGAGTGAGTGAGTGAGTGAGTGAGTGAGTGAGTGAGTGAGTGAGTGAGTGAGAGTGAGCGAGCGATTGAGCGAGTGAAACTAAGCCAGCGCGAGCTGGCTTCCATATACGAGAAGCGAATTTACATGCTTTTCTTATTCGAAGAACACGTTTATGTTATGTTTGTCAGCGCCTTCACTATAACTAAAAGCAGTTCTTCCCGACGGGAAAGCGCCATGAACGCAGTTGCTCGAACGTAGACGCTTAGAAGCTCAGTTCGCAAAAGACACAGCCCGTCAGGAAGACCTCTGTTCACGCGGCATTCCTCCGAGCGAATGTACTACATGCCCTTTATCCGAAGCAACAGAGGGGGTGCCATGCCGCTCGGTGCATGAAGTTTATTAAAACACCTCGATCCTTGCAAGTTACTCCGGTCCGCGAAAACAAGTAGAATTGCAGCGAGTCTTTGTGCTCGTATCAGAGAGGCAAAGAATGCAAAACATCTCTTCCTGCACTTCGTCCGTGGTTCTTTCAAAAACCATAACTTCGTCCGCGCACCGCAACTTCCGCGATGGCCAGCAGCGTTTGTGTGTGCATACTGCACGCAGCGATCGCAAGGGGGGGAGCGCTCCTTTTGAAGGAGGCCGCAGGCTCTCGGACCAACAGTCCAGTCCAGCGCTGCTGCCGCTGCTGCTGCAGCCCGCGCCTCTTCGCTCCTCTCCTCCTCCTCCTCCTCCTCCGGCGGCAGCGGTCGACATGGGCCAGTGCAAACACTTTACGGCTGTTAAGGGAAGAAACAAAGACCGGCAGGGGGAGGCACAAGACGCACGCGCGGTGCCTTCAAAAACGAAACTGGTTTCGGGGCGGTCTGCCTGCCGGCCGACCGTCCGCTTCGTGGGGCGTCCTCGGATGAGAGACAGCGGAGGACGCTGGAAGCTCACTCGGGCTCCAATACACGCCGCCGCTTAGACGCGCACGTGTACTGCGTAAGGAAAAGAAGAATAAAAAAAACGAAGAGAAGCGACGAAGTTGCAGGGGAGAGGGTGAGGGTCCTAAAGCAAACAAGACCAGACGCGCCGCTGTGCCTCGTGATTAATTCCCTTCAAGCTGGGATCAAATATAAATTACCTGGCTCTCCCCTTCGCCTCTTATGCCCCTCCACTCTCCCCCTCTCTCAATGTCTCTCAACTTTCCGCCATGCTCTTCGGTAGGCTGCGGTCGTGGAAGCCACGGCACGGCGGCGGTGGAGGCATCCCAAATAGACCGGACCGCCGCGGCTGCGAGCAAGGAATAAGCGATAGCAAGCCAAGATGGAAAGAAGAAAGAAAGAAAGCCATCGGGGAAAAAGAAGAAGTATATATACGCGAGCGTTCCTCGCCGTGGTGTCGTGTCCAGCGCGCGCGCACAAGCAAAGATGGCGTCAGCGCGGCAACATGGTGGCGGCGACCTTCGACACGCTATCGAAGGCCCGGGGCGGCGGTCTGTCTTCTCGGTCGGCTGGCCGGCTGGATAGCTAGCTGGCCGGCCCGGCGTCTTCTCCCCTCTACTTGCGGTTTTGTATTTAATCTCCCGCGCCGGGAGGAACTGCTGTTCCCCCATCGTGCTCCTTCTCCTATTCGCAGTTCTCTCAATATTTTTCTTTTTTGTTTCCCTTGTTGCTATGACGAATTTATTTGCCACTCTCCTCTCGTCTGTCATAATCCCCGGCGCAAGCAGTTGTTAGATCGAGCCTGTCAGCGGTTTCTTGCTCTTTTGTTAGCCTGGAATTAGTTAATTATTACTCATACCTATTATCTGTACGTTTTACAGTCTTATAGCTGAGGCGTGCTCTAGCTGTTGAACGTGTCGATGACTTCGTTTCTTTTCTCCAGCTAATCGTAGATAATCGTTACGTTTCTCCTCCCCTTGTTACTTTGCTGCCGAAAGGGGTTGGAGTGCCTCTGGTTTTGTCGTTTAGTCTTTGTAAATCAATAGTTTCAGTGAACCAAACCACTGACAGTAATGACGATAAAAATACATCCACCGGGCCCGAAGGCACGTCTGCGCCAGTCGTTAATTTAGAGACACAACGGCTGGCGGTTAATTCTCTTCCAAGCTGGGATCAAATATAAATTACCTGGCTACTGTCGCCTATCTTCCCTCTTCTCTCTCAGCATTTTCACCACGCTCATTAGACCGAGGCCGTGGAAGACGCACAGTCTTTCGCGCTTTCTGTGAATACGTGTGTGTTTCTAAATTTCTATCTTGGGGCGATGATAACGAACTGAATACTGGGCCGACCCCTACGCAGGGACGCATGCAAGCATTCACAGGATGTTCTGTCCTTACTGAAATCGCTAACCGAGAAAGTATAGATAAGAATCGGAGGGAGGTCTTGGGACCGTTTAACGAAGCCAAAAGAAAGCCAAGTTTGTTTTGAAAGGCAAGTTGGCGATATTAATGATCGGCTGACAGAGGTTAGAGAAAATATAGTCGCATAAAAGAGTTCTCCTTGCCCGAATGTCTGAAGCCTTCCGCGCCAAAACTGCGACACTCAATCGTCGTTTGGATGATTTCAAGGTCACGACGTTTCAGTATGGTCTGTCATGACTTCCTATAGTTAAATAGACATGCCCATGCTTAGGCCTACTCTGAAAGGCGTATGCGTGACACCTTTCGGTAGGTATACTCAACACACAGAATTAGCTCGTGGGATAAGGCTATTTCATACGCGCACAGCATGTAAAGCTCGCACAACATAAGTACCATCCCATAAGTGTCAAATTTCTGCATTTCAAATATAAGGAGGCTATCTTATCACTCTATGCAAGTTACAACCAGCTGATATCAACGTGTAAGTGAAGATTTTTGCATCAGCACCCGCGATTTACCGAAGAAACTCAATTCGGAGAGGCTACGTAGTATTTGATTGATACTATATAGTATCATGTATAGTATCGCTAACTCTTTCCAAGAAAACCGCTCAATGTGGTAGTTTAACGGAACTATAAGATTTTATTTTTTAGCCCTTGATGCCTGATTTATTTTAAACTCGAGAAAGAATTTAAATCTTTGTGGTTTATTCCGCTTTTGCCCCTATAAAAAAAAAAGAAATCTGCAGTGGAGATCTTCATTGCGCTCCTGTATTCCTCAAAATTGGTATGCCGCGAATTCGCGACAGTGGTCTATCTTCGGCCAAAGTTGCTTATCAAAGTTGCTTATGCAGGAGGGCATGCGTCTAAATTATGCCTGGCTTTATCTTTTTATTTTTAAGTTTTATCTGAAACGCTTTGCATTTTCAAAGATAACTTATACATTCGGCCTTGCTGGCTAAATGCCGATGAATACCGAAGAAGGAGTTCTTGCGTCTATAGGGAGGCCGAGATTGACATTGCACATGAGGCGCACGAAAACCGTCTGTTCTTTACAGTTAGCTTGTTTGCAGCTCTGTCGAGTTTGTTTTAGATACAAGTGGCCACTGCCCCGCGCTCTCATCGGGACGTCCGAAGTTGGGACTGGCTTCAAGACATCCATCCTCTTCGTCACCAGGAATATTTTCATGGACGACGACAGTCTGCCACTCTGCTTTGAAGCAATGTCATGTTCCAGCTATATACAGCGTGCTGCTGCATAGGAGAATTCTGAAATACCCAACCGGAGTCTCGTCATCTCAATCTTATATGACGAAGATATCCTGCATTTTTCAATGCAGGATATCTTCGTCCACTAACATCTCTTCAATCGCTACGAGGCACACATTCGGAGTGACGGCAGTTTTCGTCTGCCTCGTCCTGGCTGGTCGTGCAAATTTGTTGAGACGTCGTGTCTTAAGAGTCTACCCTTAAGACGTCGTGTCTTATGCATATACGTATAGTCTTCGTCATCTTCCTCACTAAAACTCTTATCATCAATGCTGCATGCCTTCCGCTCGAAGACATGTTTTCAGCAGGCTTTATCCGTCAAAATAAGGAATGTGCATCCATCATATATAAAACGAGTCCTTCTCGTTCTTCTAAGAACCTTGTAATTGCTCCAAGCCCTTCTCCAAGCCATCTAACAGCGCTCGAAAATAAAGGAGCACGCCAGCGTCATACACACGACCACAAGCTGAGTGTTGCACCGCAGCAGGACCCATGAAACTTGGGATTGAAAGCACCGCCAGTCTCACAGCAACAGGTGTCAATGGTCGGCCTGTTGAGCTCATTTCACTAGCGCCGCTAAGTCAGGTTCCTTTCATAATGGTTCACTAAATACATAGTGCATTCCAAGTGCACGTAAATGCGGGAGCACGAAGAACGGCGCGGATGACCGGTGTCGTGAATTCGCGACATAGACAAAGCCCAGCCATTACACTGCTAACTCCGGATTCTAGAGGGTGTATAGTGGTGCGAATAAATGTTGAGGTTCACGAGAACAAAGACTAATTTTATTTTATAATCGGTGCTATCTGACATATAAGCAGTAGAACAGAGAAAAACGGAAAATAGTTGTCTACAATATAGTTTTCTCGATGCGCGTTCGCTTCTCATTCAGATAATTGCCCACAAGTGGCGATCGAAAGTTTTTAACAAAGGGAACACATACAGGACCAAAACTATAGCCCGTAATTCCCGTGCGTTATTACGGAATCGACGAATATCCTGTATGTCGCGAATTCGCGACACCGGCCAGTAAGGGTTTAATATAACAAAAGCAATGCTTACAGAGGATGTGCGCAGATAGACTCTTTTGCCTGCACAAGGTTCACTTTCCGGTCTATCGGCCACTGCGATGAGAAAAGATGGGCATTTGTGAATACTATACGGAGCCATATTGGACAGAGGAGCGTTACATCACGCCGAGGTAAGAGAACGGCTGTCCTGATTCTTTTGAACAAAGGCCCTAAGCTGTTGCTCAAGTTGATCATGTCTATCGGCGAACGTGTGCCCAGAAATACCCACTTGTGAAATAGCCATATCTTTGCCCAACAGTGCTAGATCGGACGCGGATTATGAGTTGAGTGCCCGTCCGGCCTTTTCGTTCCAGTGTTGCTATAATGAAGAGACTGGCTTATCCACACTAATCTCTTTCGTTATTTCAAGTGTAATCGTATTAGAAGTACTTCTTGCTGCATTAGTTGGGGAAACGCTGCTAGGTGGACGACAGACGCGAACGAAAGCACATCGTTCTACACGTGCCTTTCTTTGCGCCAGTCGTCAACGTAGCAATAGTGTTCTACAATCGAGGGTTATTTTGCACAGCTAACTTCCTCGGGCATGATTGTCCTGGTTTCTACAAGAGCAAAAACCGTGGCGTCTGAGATGGCACCAGCGTTGGCGTAGTCTCCGGGGTTACAAAAGGACAGAGGTTGTAGGCCAAAGTCCTTATACTTCCTTTATACGATGCACCTTTATATTCCTTTGTACGGCGCATTTTAAGTTAGTATATTACCAAGGGTGGGGGGGATTGCGGGAGCAAACGTAACGAAGCGTTATGCGACCGGCGCTAATCAAAGGAAGAACGTTAGATATTTCATTGGAGCGTGCAATAAATGAAAAAAAAAAAAAGAAACAGTTCGCTCATACGCCACCCACTTGGAGATGGAGATGGAGATGGCTGCAAGGTATAAAAACGTGATACTACAGTTCTCTGCATTAGTTGAGAATTTATATACCACCATTTTATAATAGCTTGCTATAACAAAATGAACTGTGGAAGACACTTTCTTACCAAGAGGCAGAGTAAATGCAGGTACTCTCGACTGCATGCGGGTAGCAAGTGAAGTTGGTTGCCTTGATAACTTCTGGCTAAAACTTTCTTAGTTTCCTTTCTTACGCTACCAGTCCACTGTTTAAATAATAAGTGGATCGGTTATATTGGACAAACCACGTGCTCTGAGTACCGGGTGCGAAGCCGCCGATAACCATATACTGCAGGCTCGCAATCAGTGCAAGTAAAGCTGAGAACGGTTCCGCAGATCTCTTGTACAACGAATCTATAACCAGAACTGCTCGTGCGCATACAACGTGCCTGTTAGGACTTCAATATGTGTCGGGCCCATCATTGTCGTACTCATTGGCATCGCTAAGCTTGCTGGCATCTCTCCGACAGCACGTACAGGTGTCTTTCCAAAAATGGCAAAACATAAGCACAAAGTTTCTTGATTTCCTGCTTCCTGTTTCTGTGCGTGATAATGTACCACCGCTGCTGCCTCTATGGACGCCTGCGCATAAAACCTGCACCCTCTCGGTGACAACCGAGACGCCCCCTGTTGACCGCCTCGCAGATTCCTTTCAGGATGCGAGCGTAATGGCTGTGCCATAGTTGTCGACTTCATGTATATAGTACATCTTGCTTCGCGGTCAGGGCCCGCAACACTTGCAACAAGGGCGCGCGAAAGCAAGTGTCTACGGGCGCGCGGCCAAGCGAACGCAGAAAACAGTGAAGGTGTGCACCCGCACGCATGCATTTGCGTTATTACGTCGGTTCAGAGAAAGAGAAGGTGACTTTTCTTTTTTTTATAAGCGTAGTTACTGCTAAGAGATGCAGCAAGGGGGAGGGGGCCCAGGAGCAGAGAAAAGAAGGCAGAGAGGTTCTCGTTTCCCGCGGATCAGTGCAAAGCAAAACGCGCGCGTGCTCGCTAGCGCCACACGCCTTCTCCCCGCGCAGGAGCTGCGCGGTGTTGCTGTTGGTTCTCGGAGGTTGGGAAATGGGCCGCCCGAAACTCGCCAGCACGCGTTGTCGGGGTGCCGCGGTTACAGCGGGTCCACTCTCCGTCCGAGAGAAACAAGAGAGAAATCGGAACGAACAGGTATCCCCCGTGCACAGGCGGCCGCAAGCCGAGGTGCACGCCATACAGACAAACATGCAGGCTACGGGCAGGCATGGCTAGGCACGCATGGCTATAGGCAGGCACAGACGCACAAAAAACGGCCGGTGCCCGCTCGGACGCCGCGGCGTCCGGCGAGTATGACAGATGCGCGCCGTCAGCCGGGGCCCCTGTCGCGTTCCATCATCGAGCCCCAGGGCGGCCCGGACCGACCGACCGAGTATACGCGCGGCCGCATCGAAAAAAAACGGAGCCCACGGCTGGTCCACGCGCGTTCTCTCGCCAGCCGTCAAAGACAAAAGCACCAAAGCACGGCCTTCAAGCTCGCGCTGGGCGACCGCACGTCTGCGTTGCTCTCTCGCGTCTGTGTGTGAGTCTGCGCGTGTGGTGGTGGACGCGCGCGTATGTGTTTGTGCACACCGCGGGAGCAAACAGAGGAAAGAAACCGAGGATAGAAATCGAAGGAGAAGCGACTGGACCGCGGCGCCTTTTAGATTGCAATTGAATCCTATTAAGCGGAGCACCGCGCGCCTCGGTTCCCTTTTGCTCTTCCCTTTCGACTCTCTCGCTTTTTTCTATAGCGCTCTTTCTCTTCGGTTCCTCCTCTGCTTCCCCTCGACGAATTATTCGAACCAAAACCTGGGGCGCTGTGTTTACTCGTCGAAGCTCGTCTGTCGCGATGAGACATGTACCAAGGCGCCTGCTATACACTGATCCGGACAAGCAAGCAGGCGCCGTGGGCTTCGGTGCCGTTCTGTGTATGTAAAATCTGTGTGAGAGAGAGAAAAAAAAAAGATAGATAGATAGATAGATAGATAGATAGATAGATAGATAGATAGATAGATAGATAGATAGATAGATAGATAGATAGATAGATAGATAGATAGATAGAGAGAGAGAGAGAGAGATTCTTATTGCGGTGGCTTTGTTTGCTCGGCTCGCAACACTATCCTTTCGTTTGCAGATGCTCAGGGAACACGCACAACGCTATTTAATATGCGACAATTCTGGACAGCCGCTGAATGTCGGACAGCCGCTTGTCTCTTAGCCGGGCGCCATTATAGAAAAGCAGAAAGCTTCCCATCGTTGATTTTTTGTGCTCTTTCTTTGTCTTGCATTTGCTTGTTGATATTTAATCTATCGTTTGCTTGCTTGCACGTCTGTTTCCTTTTCGTTCTTTTCTTTCTTTGTTCGTTTGCACATGTATGTCCACTGTTAAAGGGAACTAACAAGCAGGTGGCGGACTTGTTTCATGTACAGGAGTTGCTGGTGCTTGCGGAAGGCCTGTTAATGCAACGTACGCTGGTACATAGGGAAGCGAAAGCGCCGTCTTCCACATATCCGCTGCAAAGATACATGCTTCCGGACTTCCCAGAAAATGCAATTCGCTCGTGCCCTGCAAAAATGTGTTTCCAAATATGCTGAGCAACACAATAACAAGGTGAGAGCAGGAGCCAACGTTTCGACAAGCGGACTTGTCTTTTTCAACGCGACATATGCCCTCCTCGGCACAGTATATATATATATATATATATATATATATATATATATATATGGTTCTTCCAAAGCGGAGAGAGGGCATGCAAGGCGGGTGGTCGAGGTATCTTCCGAGGGTGTTTTAGCGGCGAGGGCGTAGAATTGAAAAGAAAGATAATGCGGCAACGAAATGCAAGCTAACAACTGCATTTGCCGCACGCTTCACACTGTCTGCAAGCGCAGCAAGGCTGTTAAGTGGGACAACGAAGCTTCCTTTGCCCTAAAATTAATGCCTGAACATAATTTACAAATACAAATAGACAGGGGGAATGCTATGAAGAAATTGTATTAAGGTTAAGTGCGCAGTAATCATTTCAACGCTCTTAAGTTTGCTAAAAGGGGCGTTTTTCGTGTTTACATTTTCGATGTATCAATCTATACTCAATACACCTGGTAATAAAGGTGTGTGCGAGAACATCATTACAAGCATACGTTCGGTTCACCACGCTGCACGTGGAAGACGGCATATGGAAACGATGGAATGCGAGATGCGTGAGTACAGAAAATCAAAGAACAAAATACAATTCTGGGTTGCGCTTACTGAGGACTTCGACGGGTCACCTAATAGTTAGGCACACGACACTCACATATATCCCCCACTATATATGCATGCTCATTTGCGGCATCCATCCAACTACGTTGCAGTTAAGTCATTTAATAAAAGACTTGGACACGGCCTTTCAGTTTCATCGCGCAGTAGCAAATCCCTTCTATGAACTTCAGGCAATTATGAAGTAACGAACATTAAGAAATCATGTTCAGTGTGACCATAAAAGGCTTTCAAGTGTGTCGACTACATGCATGTCAAAAGGTCGATATATTGTGCAGTGAGGATTGGAGCCACTATCCAGCATTTTCCTTTTGGTAGAATAAGAAAGAGAGAGGGAAAGAATAACTACCAGCTATTGCATCAGCCCAGTGCACTTCGAAAAGACAGGCCTTAACTGCCACATGCCTTGTATTTCTTTTCATACATATACGGTAAGCACGCTTTAGGGGGGTTCTGGCTTTCCATATAGAAATGAGTAACAATTGGTGAAGGTTGTAGCTCCGTCATACGCGAAAGAGGAATGTTTCGCCATGTCTGGGGAGAGGGGTCATTAAGTGAAGCTTCAGCTATGAGTCAATGTTCTGTCGCAACGAGCCAAAATGATGTTTCGTGCAAACAGGCCGTATGATCCCTTGCTGCGTCCTCAATGGACAATGAGACATCGACGGACCGCATGGGCTTTGTAATACACGAATCTGGCAGCTTCCTATACGGATGAGGTGATAGCCAGCAAGGCCGCGCGGCAATCACAGCCAGCTAAACATAACAGCGTGCCCTTTTTCGAAATCGCGAAGGTAAACTTCTCAGATGTTCGACGTGGACTGCTCGCGATTCCAATCGTGTACGGCCCTTTCGGGGGCATTAATTTTAGAGTTTGTTCTCGGGTCACGTAATTTTTTTGCCGTGTGAGAGCTTCCCCTTTCCCTACACTAAATAAAATACGACAAAATTCTAAGATATATCTATGTATAATAAAACGTTCCAGCAGCGCTTTAACATCTTCCCCATGCATTCCAGTCATGCAGATATATGAATTAGAATCAATAGGTTACTTTATGTTCTCCGCTACGCATGCATGAGCTATTGCTAACGCAGTGCCATGCGGACGGTTTTGTTTTCATCTAATCAGAAGCGCACAAATATATTTCTCTAGCCACTTTACAGTTACGTGAAGCTCAACTGTGCAAGAAAATGGGCTGGTAATCGTGCAGCTCCGAAAACACATTCATGCGATGCGCTTTATATCAGCGACATAAGGTGCCTTCCAGGCTATGGTGAAGACAGGCGCTGCAAAGGGAGAGCCAGTACAGTTCACCAACGCCATTAGACGCAGCGTGTTGCAACTCTTTGAAATGGACTATCAAGGAGCAGCACCTGCCTCTTTGCGAGGTTTTCTGTGTCCGTCGACCCCGCTATACTGTTCTCAAACATTTTGCAACGAAATTGGAGTTACCTTTCCAGGCGCGCACTGCCCGAAACATCTCCGCCCGCATGTAGCAACTCACCCTGAACGATACGACAGAGGTAAGAGTGCGCTACCGCGCCAGCGACAGTTGTTCGACCTAGACGAATTGTCACCGGAGAGCAGGGCGCATCGTGCAGCATGCATGCAGCCTCGGTCGCGCGCCGCTGGGTGAAGACCTCGAACCGGAGGTGGAGGCAGCGCTCGCAGCCTAATACAGCGTGCGGGAATTTTAAAAAAAAGAAAAGAAAGAGAGAGAAAGACAAGTAAGAAAGAAAGAAAGAAAGAAAGAACAGTCGAACATCGCGTGATATGCCGCTGCGTGCTGGTCGTCGCCCGCGACGCGCTTGTTGCTCGCTTGACGAGCGCGCCCGGCAGCGGTGCGGCGGCGTCCCGGGATGAAAGAGAGGGTGGGCATCCCGCCCATGGAGGCGGCGGTCGCGCCGCGGCGATGATGGCATTCCGTCAGTTCGCGTGCGCCTGTCCATCTTGGCGAGCTTGATGACGACGTCGACAGCGACTCCGCGGCCCCCGTCGTTGATGCCGCTGCTGTTATTTATGGCTTAATGCCACTCCGTCCCCTGTTGATGCCTCGGCGGCGACGACGACAACGACGACGAGCCCTTGAGAGATGCCCAGCTGGTCGTCGCTGCTACTGCTGTTGTTCGCATGTTCCCGAGCAGCCGGTATTCCCAGAGCACGCGGTTCGCGGTGCACGTCGTCACCCCCACCCCAGCTTTCCAGCCTGCGTCGTAGGGCGCGCTTAATTCTATTCCAGCGCGGTCAGGCCTTTTCGCACGGAAGTCGGCGGACTTTTATATCTGCGGTCGCGATCGTCGCACCACCACCTGCGTCGTTAAAGGGCGATGGGTGCATAGCTGCTGGCGTCCTCCGCCCTAACCTTCGGCGCATTCGAAGGAAGGCGTAACAACGTAAGGGACGGCAGTCAATCCCACGTGTAATGCCAATGGTTGGTCGCGACCCCAAACACTATACTTCAGAACATAACTTTTTCTATTGGGACATCTGCCGGGAATTCCCCACCAGATTTTCCTTCCACAGGACCGTCTCCACTCCCCCTCCCCCCCCAGCCATCCCTCAACCACCTTTGAATGGCACATATATGCACGTATTCAAAATTGACCGCGGTCTCGAAGACGCATGAACGTGGTCGCTCGTTTTCTGAGCGTCCTGCGGCGCACAGACGTTAAACTATACAGAGCAAGGAGTATAAACACTCGTCGTTCGTGAATCTACACTATCTACAGTCGTTCTGAAAACTATCTACACTGCTCGTAACAACTGGAACATTCTAGCATCTGTTGCTATAGTACGACTCATGGCGAGAGTCGGTGTCGAGAGACGACAACGGACGGTAGCGTATTCAAGCACCTCCATTTAATGGCGCAAGCTGAAAGCTAATGGAACGTTTATGAGGTCACAAGCTGCGCGAGTGCTGAAGCTTTTCTCACATAAAGTTGGTATCTCCGCGAAGCCACTCGCAAGCAAAGAAAAAGCAGGAGCAAGTTCGTGACTATCGACTCGGCTCAGCAATAAAAAAACGGGGCGTCCGCACAGAAGCCTATCTGCTCCGCGCTCTACACAAACAGCGATCGAGCCTCTTCTTTTAAGGGTCTCTCCTCCGCCTCGCCAGCTGCGCGCAAACCTGCTGATCGAGAAAGCGAGCGACCACTTCTCAAGCGTCGCGTAGTGGGGGGCCCCCCGTGTTTATACTTCAAATTTCACCGGGTGAACTATGTGATGTCCAAGCTGGGCCCGGCCGGGCTGGCTTAAATCGTATACATAATCCCAGGAACGGGCGTGCGATGCGCGCGCGCCAGCCGATAAGAGGAATTCGGACTTTCCTCCTCTGCATCGAGTGGTCTTTCTCCCCTTTCTCTCTACGGCCTGCGCTGTATCTTTGTTTTAAAACCGTGCAGTGTTGTGTGTGTGGTGTAAACCTGACGCCGCGATTCTTATAGCAGCCTGAATTCGCAACGCTGCTCGTGGTGTAACGATTCGAGATTACCGGACGCCACTTTGATATACAATTGTGACAGGTGGCAACATGGTAAGTGAGGTATACGGTCACCGGTGAGGAACTTCCAGCACAGCTTCATAAAATTGGTCCCTGTTTCGCTGGCGCAACCGTTACCCTTGTAAAAGAATACATTGCGACATTCTACATATCTTTTATAAACATGTTAAGTCTGTACCTTGCTTTATAAGTGTCACATGTGTAAAAAAAAAGTTCATAGCCATTTTTTTTAAACCAGCTCTAAATATATCAAGAACAGTTTGCTAAAAAATGTAAGACAATAACTATATAGATTGCACTGAGGCTTACTGTTGATATATCGTAATATAAAGCTACGTCCACCCACTGTCTATATGTGTAGCCTATCCACCACAGTCATTTCTCAGGATAAGGTTATACGACTGTACTCAACCTTGCACAGAAGTCTTTATAGTTGGTGTCTGAAGTCTGTCAGAAGTCTTTAGCTCAGTTGGTGGACAGCTTTAGAGAGGCATATAGTATGTAGTGCTACTGTAAGCTTGTAAAATGTCTCCATGGGCTGGAAATATGTTTTCGTGTGGGATTCAGCTGAGAGACGGAAAGTATACGTTTCGATATAATTAGTTTGTATAAGTTGCGTACAGGTATCCTGTAACCGCTTAAGCGGGTATCTCCGAACTGAGTATACTGAAGATATAAATTTTTGCAAGGTACGCAGCTTGCATCACGATGCACGGTTTTGGCGAGGCAGGCGCAGCACATGAGAATCCAAGTACGCCCTGCCGGCCAGCGAAGCCATCCTGCCCCCCTTTCCTGCTCGGGCTTGCCCCGTTGTCGTCTGGTCCGAGGAAGGGGGGCAAGGGAGGGCCCGGCTCGCGCAAGAGAGATGGGAAGGTGGGCCAAGAGGGATTGCCGATAGACGCCGCGAAACTTGACCCTCGATCAGATACCGGCCGCATGGGACGGCGCGCCGTCGAAAGACGTCGCTCGTATATCACACGCCGCGGACCAGCGGCGGCCGCCTAGCCTTGTGTGGCAGCCGTGGACAAACAGAGCGGTGCTGCTGCTGCGCCGCCGCCACGAGCGACGGCGGCGGCTGCTGCTGCCGTCTGGCGACCGGGGGCCATTCGTTAGCGGCTGCGAAGAGGCGCGCGAGCACCCCGGCCAACGACGCTTGGGAGACGACCTGCTGGACGCATGGGAGAGAAGGGCATTTGTATTCCTCGGAGGACGACCGCTGTACGCAGCCCTCTGCAACGGCCGTGCGGTCGCCGCGCGCGGGCGTCGTCTTCCAGCGATACTGCGAGCCGGCGTCGGAAAATTAACTGGCACCTCCGCGACAGGGCAGAGACAATGCGAAAGGCTGAGGCAGAGAGCGAAAGTGTTCCGGGGCTGATCTTCGTCTGCTGATGCTGCAGCTGTTGCTGCTATTTCTGTACGCGGTGGTCGTTGTGTGTCCGTGCCTGCACGTACGTCTCCTATAGAGACTGCGCCTTCGTTTGAAATTGTCGGGGGTCTCTTTGATGGCTTGAGAAGGGAAAAAGAATTATACCTGCGTTGTCGTTAACAAACCACTTGCGTACCGGCGGCGCTGTAGTCTTGTAGCTTGGACAGCGGCGGCCTGCGAAGTTTCCTAATTGAGAGTTTATCTGTCCACAGTTACCGTGTATCCCGGTGTCGGCATGCGAGAACCAGCCCTTAGGCGTTGCCGAGTTTGCTGCGAAATGCTAGGGCGGCACAGTGGTAATGTCGGGCATCAGTGAAAGTCTATATACCGAGCACTGGGAGATATACGTTGTCGCAACCATTCGTATTCCTGGACAAGCTCCTCTTATGTATAGGCTCCTAGTAGCCGTTTGTCTCTCCTTACTCCATGCAGCTACCGCTCTGCGTTTGCCTGTATGTGCTTGGCTTTCTTTTTTCCCCGTCTTGGAGGAGTCGGATCTGCTTGCTCCTATCTGCTTCCCGTAATTCAGAATGGCGACTGCTCTCGTACTGTATGCCAATACCTGGAACAGGAGAACCGGACTGCTGTACGTTAGTCGAGACGTGATAAACAGTGCGCCTTGAGCACACCGCTAAAACGAGAGTAGATGTTGGCTGGAATTCTTTTGCTATTGTCAACACCAAGCAGCGTTTGTGTCCGCTGACAAGAAACGGTTAGGTAATGCCTAATGTACGCCGACTGGTCGGACGCCTGTATGAGAGTCTTGTGAGCGGTGTTCTCTGAGCTCATAGAGCGAGAAAATGCTTATCGCGACACTATGGCGTCCAATTTCTCACTATAAAATGGGAAAAGCAATTACTTTTCCCTTTCTTCGTTTATGCTTCACGATGCTAAAGGAATTACTTCACTTCTAAGAGTTTCGCTAAACATTTTATATTAGCCAGCTTTCATACCTTCTACCTCCATACGCCACAGAAGCAGCACGCGCTCCTCACCGGGAAAGTATGCCCATTTAATTTTGCTTTGAGCCAGAAGCGAGCTTCTGTGAAGCATGTCTTTCAAGAGTGATTTTTGCTCTACGCTTGTTGGGACTGAGCTCTAACAGCTGTCAGGAACGGTAATGTCATGTTATACAGCCCTACAGCAGGGGTGCGACATCAGCTCCATATGGGACGCACAGAAAAAGCACAGTGCAGCTGCGTTCTCGAACGGCGTATTTCTAAGGCTCATGCTGCACCTAATAAAAGAACGGCGTTGTCCAAAGTCATTTCGTCTCTTCGTTGCGACCATGAAACGACCACTTTGTTATGTTCATCACACTTTGAAGAGTTGATGTACTCGTTTCCAGATAGCGTAACTGAACTCGATGAGTTAAGTTGGAAGCCGATATGTGAAAACGTATGTCGCACTCTACCATCCATCCATCCATGAACTCTTCAATCGGCGGCGAAGGCAGAAAAGTGGCCATCCATATGCTATAAGCACGAACCTCACGTTTGTTCCCCATGCGGTGCAGCCCCATGACGAGAACCAATATGTCAAACTCAAAAAGCGACATGCCAATTGCTGCGCTTTCTGAAGTCTACAGACCCCAGCCACCAAATATAGCATCAACGTGCGCCTCTGATTGAAGCGGCACTCTAAATGTTCTGGCTCTTTTGTTTGTTCCTTTCTCTTGACCCTTTAACTTGACCCTACTCCTGAATGTGATATACAGCAAACTGGTCGTGCGTCTGGTTGACCTCCCTACGTATATTTTCCCTCTTCTCCTTATATATATGATGATGATGATGATGATGATGAATAAGAAAAGGAGGACGATGATGATTATGATCTCTATTGGGATATCCATCTATATGGGGCGGCAACAAATAGTTGCCTAAATCTGCATGCAAGTGCTACAGTTGGCGTTATTTTCTTGTTACGTCGGTTTACAGCAGGCAGACAAAGGTACCGGGTACTCATTCTCGTCCCTTAACAGAAATTCGGGGGAATGTCCACAGGTGAAGTAACTGCATAAACATAATGTGTCATGAAGGGTAAACATAAAAATAAATATATTAATACAAAATACATGAAGACCAAATAGAAGTACAGGTGTCACTAACGCACGCGCCTTGACCTTTCGCATACCATTTTGTCGAATCATTTCTGGCTTCCCTGAAGCCATTTAGCTCGTAGAGTTCAGCTTAACGCGGCGTAGGTTCCCGTTCAATGGAACAACCTTGATTTATAGCAAGCCGTTCCGGCTTTGTCTTCTTTCCGCTTCCTTTGCTCCTCGTACGCCGACTCCTTTCACCCTGGAACATATCGAACACAAAGGGACACAGGTTCTCGAGTGGCACAGAAGCAAATGCGCGAAACAGGTAGCAAGCACTCTTCCGAGACGATTGATGACCGTCTCCAAGGCGAAGGAGCGTATATACACGCGCGTACATAGCAGCAGAACACGTGTTCACCAAGCCGGACGACGACGTTTAACAAGACGAACCCTTTTGGCTCTTTCGAGGAGTAAACGGCTCGGAAGAATGGTCTGTCAGACGAAGGCGTTTTCACGCGCAAAGTGCATCCTTTTAACTCTTTCTATAGAGAATGGGAACACGAATAAAAAAAAAAAAAAAGGTGCCGCCGGGTACCATTTCCCGAAGTGGGGGAATGCACGGAGTCGGGTTTTCTGGCTTTTCCGGTCTCGTTTAACTGAGCTCCGTATATATGCATGGTTTGAGAACCATGTTTCACTCGCGACGCTACTGGTCGCCGTTTACTGCCTCCACGCAGGCGTTCAAATGCCTGTTGTCGACCGGCTTCTGTATAGCGCTTCCTGTCAGGAGGACAAAAGACGACGATGACAACGTTCCATACTGGGAAGACGACATGGAACCTTGTAAGAAGCGCCGGCTTGGTGCCGTGTATACTATCGCGACATTTTCCGTGACATACTGCGAGGGACGCGGTTCCCCGGCGGGCCCGCGCACTTTAACAGCAAGGAGGCTTCCGACGCGAGCAAGAAAACATCGCTGACATGAGCGTTAGTTATTACTACAGGGAGCCTTCGCACTCGAAAGCAACAAAAGAGAAAGTGAGAAATAAAGCGAACAAGGTCTGTTTCTCGTAGCGCGTAGTGGCGCGGTATATGTATTTGTTATAGGGAGTCCCGTAAACGATGTGACGGCGAACGAAAACATCGAGTTTCGGGGAGGAAGAAGAAAAATTCGGAAAGAATGAACGCTGGGAGTCGCTGGCCGCAGGGGCAGCAACGACGACAAAATCTGAGCTGATGAAGGGCAGAAGTACGGAGAAAGAAAAAAAAAAGAAGAAAGAAAAGCCCTGGGCCAGCTCTCGGCAGTCCCTCTCATAACTTAGAAGAGCGTATACAGAAGTTGACAAGGTCTCGAGAAGCCCTCTTTCAATCCCTCATCTGTATCGCATTCTTCACGTGCCCCAGCGCAATCCACCAGAGCTCTCTCTCTCTCTCTCTCTCTCTCTCTCTCTCTCTCTCTCTCTCTCTCTCAGTCTCACCATTTCTGGAAGTTTCTTCTGCATCTCTGGCTATTATATTGCCGTATATTTTTGAGCGCCCACCCGCCCTATCTATCGTTTGTCAGTCAGCGCAGGAAAAAGCGAGGGAGGGTCGAGCCACCTACGGCGGTGCGTCGGGAGCGTCACAAGATGGAGCTGCTTTGCTTCCCTTCATTAGTCATTCTTGGTGAGGAATTTCCCGCGGATCCGTTTTTCGCCGCTTAGTTTGGGACGGAAAAGCGCGAGGTCCTGTATTTCACCCGCCGCTATACGGTCGCCGTACCCACGCGTCCTACACTTTTAGAGGACATCCTTAGTGTTGCCATAGGTTTCTTGTTACAGCGTATAACGACCTCTTGCGAATCACTGAACGATGAAGGCGTTAATTGCGTATGTGTGTCCTTACACGCTATCAACTTATCTCTTTCTTCTCATCTCTCAGTCCCGTTTCCACCTTGCCGTGCGTCGGGTAGCCAATCAGGATTAGCCTCGTTATCCTCCCTGCATTTCCCTTATCACTTCTCTTTCTGTCTTGGTCATCCTCGGTCGTGCGAGAAGAAACCGTTCGAAACGTTTATTATAGCTCCGAACAACTCGCGCCGTAAGCTTGTGACACCACACAAAGGTGACATCTCTTCCGATTGCACGCTTAAATCAAGTAAGCTAGTCCATTTATTGGTTATATAGGCTTCCCTTCCAAACGCTACACTTCCGCTTTATGTCAGTGGAGAACAGCGGGCTATATTTAACCGCTCGGGATTCGTTAATGTACATGTAAATGTGAGCACAATAGCGTGTTTAGATTTAGGTTTTAGGTTTAAGTGCTTGTGAGCCCGGTAGGCGCTCGGCCTGCAGGGTGCCGCGGCCACTTCCTCATCGTTCAGATGGTATTAAAATTCCAGAAGGGCGATGGTCCGGGTTCGAGCACCAGAGTAGGCCGGCTTTTTCAGCTGTGAAGCTTTGTTTTTGATTAATCTGTGTAGGTTTCCTTCGTAGCTTCGTGGTAATTAATGCAGACGGCTGGACGCCAACTTTTCATTTCGTGCCTATTTGCTGCGCTTGTGCTACATGGTCGCCATGATGCGCACTATACTTTGTCTCAGACTTTTTCACCTATAACGGAACTTCGTGCAGTCAGAAAGCGGTTTTTTTTTTTTGCACTGGTTGTCAACTTTATCCAACGAAGTCATCGCCTTAGGAATGTTGGCGAACCCGCGCCGACCCTCGGGTTTGAAGAAGGCTCCACCTGAGCCAGCCGCTCGCCTCCCTTCATCGTAGCGTGCAGACTTCAAAGGGCGCCGACGTTAATTCACTTTCCAAGAGGTCGGCATCTTCCCGCCTGTTGTTGGTCGAGAGCCGTCGCCCGTTGTCTTCTTGTCTCCCTCCGCGCTAGATTGATGTGCCCCGGCGTGGAAACGGTGTCCCCTCAAGCGTCGTGTGCTTGCAATTCGCGGTAAGTATACGCCGACAACAGCTATACGGGGACTCCGGAAGCGGCCGGTCGCATAGTAGCCCTAGCTCTCTCATCTTGGGAACATCGTGTGTGTTGTTTGTTTCTTGCGTAGCACGGATTCCGCCAGAAAGCCGGCAGGTCAGCGGGTGCCGCCGGCAGGGTGCCCAAAGAGGAGGACCCGGCCGAGCAATTTGCCGCGGTTTTACGCCGATTCTAACGATAGTAATGACATCGAGTCGCAATTACGCGCGCCCTCGCGCTAATCCGAAAAGCGCCCAGTCGCGCCACCCGGCAACGATGCATCACCGAAGGAAGCAATCTGGCTCGGTGCCCGCATGCTTTCTTCGTTCGCGCAGCCATTATCTTCTTTCCTTCATCGGTTACTGCACAATGGAAGCTCTGACAGCCGAGTCCCGTTCCAAGGTGTGAAGTGACCGATGTGCGAACGCGTAACAATCTTTGTTTCTTTGTCTGCCCGTGCTCCTTTGCTTGGTCGTCGCCGCTTTCGCCGGCCTCGCAACGATATATATATATATATATATATATATATATATTTTTTTTTTTCGCTCAGTGTTTCTTGGACGGATGTCTTCACTTCGAAACGCACGTGCTTTCTTTTCAACTGTATAGATAGCTCGCCAGAAAATGCCAACCGAAATGAAATATTGAACTGGGGAAGAATCACGGCGGTTCTTTAGAGAAAGTTTCGGTACAGAGAAGACACGAACAATATAGAACAGAAGCACTCGCTTGAGAAAACATACTTTAGATGCTTTTCTTAATCTGTTTTTCGTTCTGGGAACTAGTAGGAGCCCGTACGCTGCGAGTGACAATGTTTTGGTAGTCCAGCGCGTCATCTTTGCTTTATGCCGGTATTCTACCTATGCACGTTTGCCGTGTACCTTGCACAGGCACAGAGAACCTGAAAGTTGTCTTCATACTCCGCGAACCAATTGGTTGCCGTCACCTTCGCTTTCATGTATTGTCATTGCCAACATTGGAAGTCTCAGACGATAGATAGATTATTCGCATGTTGATTATACAGTTGTCTGTCTGTCTGTCTGTCTGTCTGTCTGTCTGTCTGTCTGTCTGTCTGTCTGTCTGTCTGTCTGTCTGTCTGTCTGTCTGTCTGTCTGTCTGTCTGTCTGTCTGTCTGTTTGTTTGTTTGTTTGTTTGTTTGTTTGTTTGTTTGTTTGTTTGTTTGTTTGTTTGTTATGAGCGAGTTCATCCTTACAATTACACCATTACAATTAATATAGGCTTCTATATTTGTCTGCCGTTTAAAACCAAGTTCCACATTTAACTTTGAAAGCGAGTTATGGAGTGCGTACATTGCTGTTTGGTTATTTCTCGAGGAGTAAAGACGTTGAAAAGATCTTTTGAAGAGCAAATCAATACCCTGCAGCACACACGAAGCATAGATGTCTGCGATGTTCTGACGCTCCGTTAAAGAGTCTTGAAGCTTGTGACGTTTCGGGTCGATCTTATATTACCACGGCCTTTAGCCTAACATATACAGCCGTTATGTCTTGGTTTGGCTGCCTTCATTTCTCGTCATTCGAATAATAACTATGTGGTTTCCAGTTACGATAAAATTTCAAATGAAGTAATGGTCCTAACTGGGCGTCTGACATTGTTGACGCTTACGATGCCGGCTTCATTGCTTTTGTGACGAATATACCTCCCCGTCGCTGTCGAAGCTAAACATAATACGCCGAAACCACATGTTCAAAGTGAAGCCCAAATTAGTTTCGTCGCCTTAAAAGAGAGCCGATACGTTTATTGTACATATTATCTCCCAAACGTAACACTTGCATTATCCTACTTGATTCTAATTACTTCTTTTTTTCTGAGGACATTCCTCAAGGTTTAGTCATGCGGTTCGCATTCCTCGGCTGTCCCCCGCTCCTTACTCGCGACAGAACCCCGCCCTTCGAGTGATTAATGAGCGCGAGTCCGGCGTTTGACAAACAGGACGGTGCCAGCGCAGTTACCAAGAGCGCGCGCTCACACAAGAGCACATATACGCGCGTATACTATGCAGACGCGCGGACTCGGCTGTCCACTGGACGCGCGCGCTAAGTATGCACCGGAGGCCAAATTAGAAAACCCGCGCGGCGGTCCCTTTACTGTATCGCTGCCATGTCTGCGCGCTCTTCATGCAAGTCGGTCGCAGTGACCAGTGCCGCACAAGTGGCTGTTCGCAACCAGCGCCGGTTTAGAGCGGCAGCTGTCAAACGTGGTGGCCGGCCGTCCGTGCAACGCCCCGACTAGAAGGCGGTTGGCGGCGGGGACCAAGGTTGACCCCTTGCTCGCTGCGTGTGCAGCAGCAGCAGCAGCTGGCTCGCCCCGCTGTCCTTATCGATCACACTTCGATATCCGTTCCTGTCGTTGTTCCATCATTGTTCTCCAAGTGTATAGAGGCTCCGCGGTCACCAAAAGCGCGCAGTGTTATGGAAGCTGTATGTACGGCGCCCACGTCGGATAGGCGTGTGCAACCGTCGCCGCGAATAGCTGAAGGGGGTGGGGTTGACCGTATATACATGCTTCGAAGGAAGGTCACTTCGCTTGTACGGAAAACGCCAAATTAAGAAAGAACTAAATCGATGTTTGTTAGCATGAAAACAAAAAGAAAGAGGATAAAAGGAGTAAACAAACAAAAATAACCGATGAGCCAATCAAATGTAGTTCGCTGTTCGTACACACACTGTTAGAATCACTGCTCTAGCTAATGGACCGTTTTTTTTTTATTTCCTCGCGGTGTTGACACGTGTTTTGTCAGGCTTATCGAGAACTCGAAATGGCAAAGTTATCCAACTCGCAACGTTTGTTCAGCGGCGTAAACTTTGCACTCATCAGCAAGATGTAATTGGTTCGATATCCGTCGCGTTGTGATGGTGACAAAATTGAAAAAGAAAAGCGGAGAAAAGTAAGGTGGCGTATACTGAGATTTAGTTGATTGTGAATGAGTACCGACACTGTAAAACATCACTTTCAGCTTTCCATCACTGCATGCTGCATCTATCTTAGCCCAAGTTTGGATTGCTAAACTCGGTAAGTCACCCAGGTGCTCGCGGATAACAGCACGAGATGAGTCGAAGCCTATGCGGATCAATCGCGATGCTTAGCGATTCACTGATCTAGGCTGTGGTAAGTCGCAAGGTGCGGACAACTTTATGAGCCTAGCTTCCGTAGTACTGCGTTGTTTTCTTAGTGGTCACGCGAGGAGGGGATTGCCTTGGTCTCCAAAATCGCTCAGGAAAGCATGTGGGGGTATATATACTTACATGTATACGTGTTCACAAAGCGGCGAGCCTGAGAGCGAGCGAGAGCTATATGGGACCGGCAAAATTACCAGGGTCCTGCAAACACAAGACAGGTGAGGCGTGTTGTGTTCGTAAAGCTGTTTGTCCGAGTTGTATGCGACTCATTGTGCTTGAGCAGCTTGTCTGAGAAGTAAGAAAGGGATTAAAAGGACACAAGATGGGCGTGACCGGTAGGAAATATTCTAGGCCGCCGGTGTTCACAGTCGCAGGCTTGCATTGCTTTTTTTTTATTTTTTAGCTACATATGGGGGGGGGGGGTGAGTATACAGGTAATACACCGGTATATCCGTCCGTCAGTCCGTCCGACCGTCTAAACAGAAGTAGAAAAAACGTTTTCTACATATTAAGTTCGATTACTTCAATGCAACTTGACAGTTTTGGTTTCAGTCAAGGTCAGTTTATGGCTTTGCTATATGCCCAATAACATAGACAAGAAATGTTGCCACATGCACGCGCGCGCGGACACGCACAATAAAACCGCAAACGCTTTCTCGTTCCTGCAGAGACGATTTCTTTATATGCTTAGCCGCTGTTAGCAGCGTACTATACTTGTGTCATGAGCAGACCGTTCTAAGAACGAGGTTTCTGAAATTTAGCACGCTGCCAACAACTTTGCAATAGGCGACTGACCTTACTGTTTGGTGTACATTGTGGAGTGAGCGCAAAGTTACGAATGCCGTTGCGAGAAGGCGATAACGAAATGTGTGTAAACCAGGCATTAAAGAACGCTCGCTATTATATTACGTAACACGATCGCTGTTTTCTCACTTCACTTGACCTTAAACACCCGAACATGAAATCGCGTTTCCTGACTTCTCCGTCCAGGCTGGGAGAGAGAGAGAGAGAGATGAAAGAATGTAGAAAGGCAGGGTGTTAACCAAAACAGAAAATCCACTTTGCTACCGTATACATTGCTAAGAGACAGAGAGAGAGTGATGGGGATCAGAGGAAACGGGGATAGCCACTAGATTATAGTCGGCATTAAGAGGAAAAATGGAGCTGGCCAGGTCATCTAATGCGTAGGGCAGATAACCGGTGAACCATTAGAGTCACAGAGTGAGTGCGAAGGGAAGGGAAGCGCAGTCGAGGACGGCAGAAAATTAGGTTGGGGTGCCGAAATTAGGAAATCTGCAGGCGCAAGTTGAATAAGCTAGCGCAAGACAGAGGTAATTAGTGACCGCTGGGAGAGGGCTTTGTCCTGCAGTTGACATAAAAAACAAATTGACTGATTATGAAGACACTAATAAGCAGGAAGGATAGAAAGATAAAAAAGTAGTAATACTTCTTAACTCAGTAGTATAAAAAAATTGTAAAGTTAACTTTCTGTGGCACAAAGTACCTATGATGGACGGCGTAATGGAGAGCTCCGTGTTAATTTTGTCCGCCTGTGCTTTATAAAACTTGCGCCCAAAGCATGGCGCACGATCATTTCTTTGCATTCCGCGCCCACTGAAACGCTGCCACCGTGCCGAGAACGAAACCCGTGACCTCCTTGCTCATAAGTGAAACATCATATCCACCCAACCACCGCCGCAGGCAGCAGGTAGCAGAGTAAATCCGCACGCCAGTCCCGGTATATGCGTAAGCACTCGTATACCGGCATGCAGCCGAATAGCAGGAACAACGTTTTCCACGTATTACGCGCGATAACTTCTTTAGGTAAGGAGAAAAAAAAAAAATGTCAGTGTGTCTATCATATATATGTTTCTCCCTCACGTCCCCCCCTCTCTCTTTTTTGTTTAGTGGTAGTTGTTGCCTTGACATGGGATCAAGTGTTGCACCGCGCACCCACCGGGTGACACGCGAAAAAGACGCGGCTTACACGTGTATAAGGCCGCTCGCAGTAGGGCGCGCGCGTCCGGACCTAGAAGAGGAGGAGGAGGAGGAGCAGCTCATGAAATTCAATAAAGGCTACCAGAATGAGGCTTTGCTTACGCTCCTTTTTTAATGGCGACAAACGTAACTCTCGTATAGCGCGACTTTTCTTCTCTTTCTTGTCTTTTCCTTCGTTTTCGTTTCCTCCAGTACAGACAGACTACTATACACTTTCGATCGCGTATACACACTTTCGATCGCGTTTTTTTTTTGTTTTTTTGTTTTTCTCGCCCAGACAGCCGAGTGTTATGTACACCTTCCGTCCTTTCGAGAATCGTGATTCACAGCGCGGTGCACCGCCGCGGCGTTGCGCGTTTCCGCCGCGATTCCGTGGACCGACCGAGGCAAGTTGAAGGTGCAGCAGCTGCGTGCTGCCCGCGCGCTGCCCGAGCTGACTCCCTATGCCGGGGACGACGGAGCGCGCGCATTATGCGCCGACCGTGCCGCGGGTTTTACGCAGAAAATGACGACGATCGTCGCAGCGATTACCGAGAAGAAGCGAAGAGGCCCGCGGGAGACAGCGGGTGTACGAGATTGGGGACGCGTGTTTTTGCTGCCGTGTACGTATATACACGTCGCGGATGTTCGGAATCGACGTGAGCGCTCGAGTATATGCGGTGTGTAGGGGGAGGCCCCAGAGTTGCGGCGTGCCTTGGGTGCGGCTCGTTGCCTGTACGACTCCGCCTCGACAATGCCGTGCAGCGCTGCCAAAGCTGGATGCAGCGTGAACTGAACAAGGAACGCCAAATTCACAAAGCTGTTCATGCACGGAAGAAATGCGATTCATTACAACAATACTTAAGAGTGTCTTGCCAATCATGAAGTTATAAACATTCGTGTGTTAAGGCTACCGACTATCACTAGGCGCTCACTGATCTACAGACTCTGTACAGGAATCTACGCGTTACAATTGCGTGTGAGGCCTGTGTATCTTATACGCTTCTGGCCGTACACATTTAATCAACTATTGCTTATAAGGTGTATATATTGCTTTATGAAAGCTGTATTGATGTATAGCGAAGCATAATTATCCTAACAGCCAAGGATACCTAGCCGGGAAACTTTTGCTTCTTTTGAGTTCACTCTAAGGCTTCCGAGGGAACGTCACGAGCGGATCTGTGAAAGGCTAGACATGCGTATTTGAGGATGAGTTGGCCCGTCTCAAAAGATATCGACAGGGAAAATCACAAAATCGGGGACCGTCCCTGGACCAGCTGTCTGATCTCGTCATCGGGTTAACAGCCGGCAGCACGTCCACTGCTTTAAACCTCAAATCCAAGTACAGGAAGCGCTCCAAATTGTCTAGTAACAAAACGGGACGCTGTGAAAAGACACTCTGGCGCGGTCGGGCATCAACGCAACATGCGAGGCTGTCGACTTTTAGCCGGAATCACTTTCTATACTTCCGAGAGGGTTTTGCCAACTCCACCCTCGATTAGGTCGTTTCGTAGTCTACCGCTTTCACAACAATGCACACATTTAGAGGGTATACGGTATGTGGGTAGACTCGAATCGCGCTAGTTCTGCGCCTTGCCGTATAGCGCGTCTTATCTTGTGCCTGTCTCCTGCTCTGCGTCGGTCGTGTGCGAGACCCCCGTGGCTTCCGTCGCCACGCGCTGGCGCTTATGCATATGTCTCTATGTGTATACAATGCGTGTTCCCGTTCGCCTCCACAGGAGCTGGGCGCAGTATGCCTGCGAGCGTGTATTCCGCGATAGTGACGTATTTAGGCATACATTATTCCTTCCTGGGGCACTTACTCATTCGCCCCGGCGGACGACCGGGAGGAGTGACCGGCCGCGCGCGCGCGCGCTGGGCCTTCCCGTCTCGCGGTGTAACTTCTTCCACGGCTGCGGGCCTTTTGTCTGGCAGGCATATGAGCAGGAGAAAAGCGGGTTTGACCGCGTAAAGAAATGCGTTTACCTTCGTATGATCCAGTGGCTTTTGGGTCCATGCAGTAACGGCGAGGGCGGCAAAAAGTACAGAATTTGAACGCAAAGCGAACCGAGCGCCACGTTTGTATGCGGACATGCCTTACGAAGTCACTTTGGCTGAGTTCTCGTGACGAACCATGTTAACTGACTTTCACTCCAACTTAAGTTTTATTTCTCGCAAATCTACAGTGTAAAATTTATGGAGGCGAGGTAAAATACGCAGATTAAGCAGCTTGACTGGCCCCAGCTCCTTGACCACTTGACAGGGAGGCGGGGGTTGACACGACCTGATTGCTGAAAGTTTTCTTTGCATTTCGTGAAAGTGCCATTTCTGCATGCCTATGAAAAGTCAAAGCATCTCTTGTCCTTGGAAGCAAGCTATAGAGAATGAGCCACATGTGAACAACTGCTTTTGCCAACTAAAGGAAAGTGATTAGCTTTCTGACGGTCCAGATTTCATCATCATCATCAGCAGCAGCAGCAGCAGCAGCCTGGTTACGCCCACTGCAGGGCAAAGGCCTCTCGCATACTTCTCCAACAACCCCGGTCATGTACTAATTGTGGACATGGCCCTGCCAACTTCTTAATCTCATCCGCCCACCTAACTTTCTGCCGCCCCCTGCTACGCTTCCCTTCCCTTGGAATCCAGTCCGTAACCCTTAATGACCATCGGTTATCTTCCCTCCTCATCACATGTCCTGCCCATGACCCCCCCTCCCCCCGCCCCAATTTCTTTTTCTTGATTGCAACTAAGATGTCATTAACTCGCGTTTGTTCTCTAACCAAATCTGCTCTTTTCTTATCCCTTAACGTTACACCCATCATTCTTCTTTCCATAGCTCGTTGCGTCGTCCTCAATTTAAGTAGAACCCTTTTCGTAAGCCTCCAGGTTTCTGCCCCGTAGGTGAGTACTGGTAAGACATGTCTATTATACACTTTTCTCTTGAGGGATAATGGCAACCTGCTGTTCATGATCTGAGAATGCCTGCCAAACGAACCTCAGCCCATTCTTATTCTTCTGATTATTTCCGTCTCATGATTCGGATCCGCCGTCACTAACTGCCCTAAGTAGATGTATTCCCTTACCACTTCCAGTGCCTCGCTACCTATTGTAAATTGATGTTCTCTTCCGAGACTATTAAACATTACTTTAGTTTTCTGCAGATTAATTTTTAGACTCACTCTTCTGCTTTGCCTCTCCGGGTCAGTGAGCATGCATTGCAATTGGTCCCCTAAGTTACTAAGCAAGGCAATATCATCAGCGAATCGCAAGTTACTAAGGTATTCTCCATTAACTTTTATCCCCAATTCTTCCCAATGCAGGTCTCTGAATACCTCCTGTAAACACGCTGTGAATAGCATTGGAGAGATCGTATCTCCCTGCCTGACGCCTTTCTTTATTGGTATTTTGTTGCTTTCTTTATGGAGGACTATGGTGGCTGTGGAACCGCTATAGATATCTTTCAGTATTTTTACATATGGCTCGCCTACACCCTGATTCCGTAATGCTTCCATGACTGCTGAGGTTTCGACAGAATCAAACGCTTTCTCGTAATCAATGAAAGCTATATATAAGGGTTCGTTATATTCCGCACATTTCTCTATCACCTGATTGATAGTGTGAATATGGTCTATTGTTGAGTAGCCTTTACGGAATCCTGCCTGGTCCTTTGGTTGACACAAGTCTAAGGTGTTCCTGATTCCAGATTTACGGTAACGAAAAGTAGTTAGTGCGCAGCTATTGAAATGTGAAGCAGCACCAAATGAGAAATACCGGCCAACTTCTCTGCCTTTCCTGTAATCAAAATCTCTCTCTCGTTCCACATATCACAGGACAACGCGCCGGCGTCGAATCCTATACGAGCGCAGGCTACTACTATACTTTGCTGAGGCAGCAGGAACTCACCGAAACAATAAACCCAACTGTGCGTCTCGAACCGCACAGAGTGCACGAATTAAGTTGACTACGTGATATCCTGTTCAGTTATACGTTGTTTAAGCCCCAGAGTTGTCGAGCACGCTCCGTTTAACCTGTTTGACGTCGTGTACGGAGCGTTTGACTACGCCATTACAGTGCCCATATAAAGTTCAACGCTAGGGCAGCGTTCACGCTCGCCAAATTCACCCTTCTGAACATTCAAGGGGCGGTCAGCCGCATGTCGTCACACACGCACGAGTGTCACCGCAGGCGTAGTTGCGCCGACGCCATTCTAATTTCTCCCTCCCCATTCTCCCCATCCCGTTCACCCCAAAAAAAAAATCCCGAGGGGGGGGCGAGGCGTTTTGGGCCAATAGGGCGCAGGAATCCCTCTCGCATAGGCTGTTCATTTCACGGGGATCGACCATTTAGGATTAAAATGTGCCCATTATTTGCATGCCATCTCGAGAGCCGCTGGGGCGAGCGAGGGGCTTCCAGCAGAGGTCCCGGACCCGTGCTGTAGGCACGCATCCTCTCGCGTCCCTAAAGCGCCCCGAGCTCGGACCTATATAGCAAGCACTCACACACGCACACGCGCGCATGCACGTTAGAAATCGAGGCACACACACCGCGCCCGCGACCTCCGTCATTTCTCCCGCCGCCCTTCCCGCGCCTTTTTTCCTTTAATCCCAAATCCCGTGGCGGTGGCGGGTGCGGGATATCCCGGGAGCCGTCCTTGCTTCCCTTAATCCCCACGGCGGCTTTCCCCCGCGCTGTGTGACACCCGTGGCGTTCGCCGTGGGGTTTTTGGCGGGGAGGGTTCGGCCGATCCCTGGTTTGGCCGAGTTTCCAGACCGAGTCCAGTCATCGCGCGTTATTGCCCGCGACGCATCCGGCCGGACCGTGCTGTATCTCTCTCTCTCTCTCTCGACCTTCCACGCCTTATTTTTTTTTCGCTGCCTTCCTCCTCATTGTTTTGTCCCCTCTCTTCCCTTTATTCATTGTTCGTGTGGGTCCCGACAGGGCGCGTTTTTGGCACCCTCGGTGAGCGGGCTTACTTCATTCCGCGAACCGCCACGCGGCGACTGCGTGCGAGTCCCAGTACGTGTGTGTGATTGTATGTGCCTCTGCGTGAGTGTGCCTGCATGTCGCGCGACGGCCGGCGCGTGAATCATGCGACCGCTCTGCGTATGTACAGACGCACACATGAGCAGCACGCGCGCATATACTGTATTGCCTCGCTTTCTCCCGTTTGGTGCAGTCGAGCCGTTAGTGGTGGCGACCGCTTTGAGAACAATGGAGAGCGCTCGAAAAGTCACGTCACCTCCAGCGCGAGCCACCGCTGGTGGGAGGGAGTGGACCCTATGGCTCGACGTGAGGCAGCGCCGTGTCTGACACACGGGACACGCTGGGATGCAGGAAGAGCAAGCTAGAGAGAGAGACAGGGAAAGAACAAGGCGAAAAAAAAGAAGTTTAGAGAATCGAGACAGCGCTATCCGACCACGCAAGCTGTCGCCCAGGTCAGAGCAACGGAGCAATTTTTGACGCTGGGCTTCGAGCTGTGACTTCTTTACGACTACGAAGTTTTGAGTTATTGCGCAACGTTGTCTCGTTTTAAAGCGAGGCTTTCTTTGGCTCTCTCCTCTCCCTTTCTTATTTTTTTTTTTCGTGGACGGTTTCCTGGACTTACTGAGTAAACTGGGCTGATCCCGGAGACAAGGTAATCAAAGGTGGTGGCTCGCTGAACCGATCCTGATATCAGTGCACGATATGTGTCCTCGCAAGAGCTTTCAATGCTGTTTGTAAGGCGGGTCAATCTCGGAGTTCGTGCAACGTCGCATCGTCCACGCGCCTCGTAGCATTGAACCAGATAAGAAACATGTGACTGCAGCAGCATAACTCAGTAGTCCTACCGGAAAGTTATCACTGCTTGGCTATGGCTGTCATTTTGCTGTGGTTCTGCTCACTTTGTTTTTTTCTTTTTACAGCTTTTTTCCCCCGGAATTCCTCTAATGTTTTCATGTTAGCATTTAGCATGTTAGCATGTTAACATGCTACTGGGTCGTGCATATACTTTCGACGTTGTTTCTGTGCACCATAATTTCGAAACCAGTGTAAGGAAATGCTGGAAGACGAAAAAAGAAGTTGTCTGTACTGCTAAGCAAGTGGTAGCAGGTTCGACTCCCGGCGATGGCAGCCGCCTTTAGAATAGAGTGGAATGCTAGAAAAAGCTCCGGTGTATTGATATATGGTTGTTAATAACAGTGACGTGTAATATATAGCTGGGATATTAACGCACACATATTCCTGGAACCTTGGCATCGAACTGCTTGTGTCTAAATGAAAGAGGGGCAAGGATAACTCAAGCGCTGCGCTCTCTTGCTTGCTCGATCGAATTAATGATCGATACACCATCCGATCGATTGACTGGCAAAAGAGACTGAAGCAAGCTTAGACCGAATCAAGAATGCCCCACTCAAGTTTTGCAGCTCACCGTGCTTCTGTTTTAGGCACCGGCTCGTTATCGTTCGTTGTTGGGTTGTCTCCTTGACTTCACCATCTGTTGGCTTTCTTTCTTTCTTTCTTACTATTTTTTGTCCATAGATAGGTTTTAGATGGTGGCGCCTTTCATATGATTGTTATTAACAAAAAGAAAACAAAAAAACATGTGCAGCTCCTCACTTCCACCTATTCTTTTCGCTCACCGTCTGCGTATATTGTGTTTACATGGTCTATGTTGTTACAGATTAATCTCCTAGCGCATCAGGCTCTTGTTTCGCGTCTGTGAGCGTGTTGCCGAAATATTCTTATAGAGCAAGTAGTAATCACTATCACACCATCTTGTCAATATTTCTTTCTTTTCTTTAGGGGGGGGGGGGGATAGCGCGCAGCATTGCGATCGCTTATAGAACCTCACTGTTCTTGTGTTTGTGTGCGCGCGTCGGCTGCCTTCTAACAAGCTGTTATTGTCTGCCAAAATTTGGGAGGGCCAGACACGTCTTCGACAACCCTGCCTTCTCACCTTCTCCCTTGCACCCAGTGCTGCGTACTGCGGATGCAATCGAAAGCTAGCACGTCACGTGAAATAACGATCGCTCAGCACTTCCAGCTGTTGCCCTCGACAATCCTTTCATTACTCCATCTCTTTTGTTTGTTTGCTTCGATCATTATGCGCGCGCCTCCCTGCCTGATCCCCTTCTGATTCATCTATAGCCCCGGCTTTTTATCGGCGGCTGCCTACACTGCTGTTTGCTTTCGCAACAGCTGCGTCCACTTTCTGATCGGACGAAACAGGAACCTGGGCGCGGCGCCATCAAAAGGACATTTCCAACACTCGCGCGAAGGTCGCTGGCCGCATTTGCAAGCGCGCCATCCTGACAGGACTGAAAGCAAAAGGGTAGAGACGCACTTCTCTTCTCATACATAGGCTACGCCTGCGCATGAGCATGAATCATGAGCGACATTCTGAGCTAGCGGCCGGCGCTCGAGTTTCGCGCGGAAGGCGACAGCTTGGCCAACGAGATAAATTAGCAACTGTCCCTTTCCTTCTATCCCATACGAGCGAACGCGGCATCCATATTATTATTCTTTTTTTCGTGGCTAGATGCTCTCAGTTTACTGAACTTACGGGAAAGCTAAATGTACGGAAGCGAATCTGCGTACTTTCTTTGCCCAGCTTCTTTTTTTTTATTATAGAGGACCTTGTTATGCTGAATCTGGCTTAGCTTAGTTCTAACTTCTATAGCAAAGATCGCAATTACGGCGCAGTTTGAATTTCTACCACTCGACAGACCTGGTTCACACCACAGAGAACGATGTTTCGCTTGTACCAAAGTACGATTTTAGTGCGAGCGATACTGTTGTATTCTGACCATAGATGCCGTGCTGTACTTTATACCCAAGAAAAGGGACTGTGAGATAAGGAATACGGAGAAAAGGTGAAAATTAATGATCATACATCAGCATGCAAGTATTCCCGTTGTATATTCAGAGGACGGGTGTGCTAGCTTCAAACAGTGCGGCAACATCTTCGAGGCCGCCTCCACTTATAGCTACCAGCAACGATGTCTTTGTTCCTGGCTCATCGACAATGGATGAATGCACTGACGTTAACGTTCCTGGCCAGCAGATTGTATTGGAATCAAATCATCGTGTCATCACGGCCAGCAGACAGCCATTTGCATCCAAAGCGATTTCCATCGCGCTTTTCAACTTCTCTGTGTGTAACGCAGTTTCTCAAACCCGAAGTGTAGCCACGGGGAGGGAACACAACCCGGGTCTACGCGTAAGTATGCATAGCGCCGTGTCACGGCCACCGCGCACCTCCACGGTGAGTACAAGTGTGACGGCCCGGCACACGCTAAGCGAACGCTTCCTTCCTTTTTCACATTTTACCAGGGCAAGCACGCAAATAGAAGAGCAACAGAGCAAACACTGATCTTTGCTATAATGGACGACCTGACCAACCATAAAGGGATAGACCCAGGATGAGCTCTTGGCCGAGTGCACAGGGTACTCGTCATCACACGAAGTCCCCCTAGCGCGTCCCTTCTTCCAGGGTCGGGCGAAAGAACCGCGAGACAATGAGAATTCGAGCGGGCGAGAAAATGCGAGAGCGAGAGTAAGAAAGGGAAGTGTAGGCGGTAGCATTCCGCGATGGGGAGGAAGGCCCTGCAGAGGAGAGAGCGCGATAGGGGGACGACTTTGAGGCGTGAATCACGTGATGGATCGTGTTTGTCTTTAATGTAATGAAACGTGACACTGGATTAAACATCCTACCGAGCGCGCTGGCGCAGCGACGCCTGGGCTTTCGCGTCAGGGAGACGCGGCCTGTCCCCACAACCGACGCGCCGGCTAGCGGTCCTGCAGTGAACAAAGGCGGGGGCGTTTTTATCCCGATGCGCAGTGCCTCGTGGTGATCCGCCGCTCGCCCGCGGCGAGCGTCTCCTCGATTAGCTTCCGCGGCAGCGCCGGATTAGGGGCCGATCATGACCTCAGCTGCGGCGGCAACAGCAGAGGCGCAGTCCTATATACATATACATACACACGCGTGTCTCGAGGAGTTCTGTGCAGTAGGCAGAAAGCCGAGTTTGTCGAGGCCTGATGATGCCTCTTCAGTTCAGGGAGCAGTCTTGTATTTGCTTGCCTACCAGCCAAGAAAACACGAGAGCACGGCGTGAAAGAAAACTGTGCCATATTTTAGATTGCACGTGACAAATGCTAAATATGGCACCGCGCCTAGACTGCCTTCTTTATCTTGCTCGCTTGACGAGGTCCTTGGATTGCATTTGTTTAACTTTGTTTTTGTTTTGTTTTTTAAATTTGGAATTTCATCCGGTCACACTTGTAGGTGTGACAGAGTCGCCGGAAGCCAAGTGCGCTGTGAACTTTAGAGGACGAACCTCGTTGCCTGCCGATCCAGATAAGCACGAGTAATAACAAGAATCGGTCTGCCTTTGAAAGCAACTGGATGATCTAGCGGAAGGGAGTCATGGGCATCAACGTTTTGACTCAAGCAACAGCAGCTAGCGCAAACTGACATGAATGAATATCTCGGCATGTTTGTAAAACTGTATGACAACTAAACAGCGCAGCTCGAGGAGATCACTAAGGTACGAACTCCAACTTCAAGCAAAAGATATCTTAGAGAAAGCAGACGCTATGCTCCTTGCGTTCACCGCAATGCGACTATCGCCGACGACGAGAGTCGAACCAGTTACCTTGAGAGCGGATCGATGTCGCGTCTGCTGCGCAACGTGGGTCGGACTCAGCAGTATATGGATTCCTATGCCGCATTATCGTCAAGCCATACTGCGCCGTACAATACAAAAACCTCCGAGCTGTTTCCGGCCGTCGCTGATGCTTCCTGGGTTTGCTCACACTCGGGGAGGGCCAGGCTGCCTCTCGCGTATATAGGCATGACGCAGCACGCGCGCGCTCATGGTATATGGGGGACACCGCGCCGCCAGGTTTGCCACGCTCGCAGTCTGCAGCTATGGGGCGCGCGTGGTTGATTGAGTTACCGTTCGCGGGGCAAAAACCACCGCGCCGCAGCTGGGATTATGCTAATGGCGCCTCGCGCGCGCTCGCTCGCTCGCGCGTCGGTATTCCGATAGGCTTTGTCTCCTGCGTGGATTTGCGACGGCGGCGGGACCCATGCGAGCGGATGCCGCCGCTGAGCCGCTTCGATCGCGCGCGGTTATACGCTATAGTGTATGCGTCGCATACGTGGCTGCACCAGGGGACAGTTTCATAACGAAAACGCAATAACAGATGGACTTGCTCCGGAGAGTGGAAATGAGCGAGTTTGCCAATAATCGTAATGCGCCTGTTTATGTTGCCAGGTGTTCTGCGCCTTCTTGCGCGGCGATGACGCTTGACAGTATTGTCACCGTCACGCGATCGCTGACCCTAGCGGCGTGGTTTGACTGTCGGAAACTTTGCCGACGTGCGTCGCCGATTCCGTATAGCGAGATATGGGTGCCTCTGATCTGATCGCACGCGCGACGTGAATAATCCATCTCGAATCTGCGTGAGCACCGCCGTATGCCCCGGAATGCATTGTGTGGCATTTGCATTGATAGCGGATGGACATGACCTGGAGCGCCTGATTTAATTCGACCACTGCCGACAGGGGTCGCGGCTACCGTTGGATCACTTTTAAGTGTTTGCTATCCAATAGCCACAAGTCGACCCAACATAATCAGTGCGGCTCTTTCATTCACCCTTCCTTTTAGTGTGGAGGCCTTTTCACAGTCGCTACTCGCCGTCGCTAACCGATCACCTTCTCTGATCAGGCTCACTATTACCAGAGTGATATATCACTACTTGCCGGGCGCACGTGACTAATATCTGCTGCCGGAGTACGGGCTCAGGTTGCTTCGTTTTGATAGCCTTTCCTGTGGCTAACTAAGGCCGATACGATATGCCATATAAGCACGCAGATCTGTTATCATTGTTTTTTTTTACTTTTTATGTTATGAGTAATAATGTAACGCAAGGTGTACCTTGCGACTGGCTTAGGCGGAAACGTGCAAGCCTAGTTTTTTTTTTACCATCATTCCCCTTCATGCTCCGGTATTTTATTCGATATTCGGTTCCACGTGTTTTTCTGTCAATCGTATCAGATTCGATGCTAAAATTTGGCTTTTCCAGCACCCCTATACTGGTGAACCAGTCAACAAACCCTTCTTTTATCTGTCCACCGTACAAATCAGGCACACATCATGTATATACACACATACCAACACGAAGCAAGCGACAGGCATTACGGAGTCTTACATCGAAAAAGGAAAAGCACATCGCACCTCACGATGCCGTCTCACATAAACACGCAGCAAGGCGCGCGCGCGCGCGCGTGAGAAGAAAAATAGGGAGGTTAGCGCACGGGCAGGGCGCGAGGGCGAAAAATGGGTTTTCGCGAGGATGGGACGAGGCACGGAGCAAAGGAAATAAAAAAGGGGGCGAAGGAAAGAAGACGGGGCGGCTGGTTTTAGAGGGTTGAGGCGACAGAAAAGGGACGAACGGGAGGTGGTGGGGATGAAGCGTAGGCGTAGGACATTTTCTAAATGGCTTTGCATCGCATTTGGCCGAGTTTATGCGTTTTTATTAGCTCCAATGTTCCGACGCGCCCAGCACTCCCCTTCAACCTCCCTCTTTCCCCATCTCTTCAGAGCGTGGTGCTCGCCCTCTTCGTTTCGCACGGAACCGCGGGATGTGGATTCTTTTCCCTCCTGCTTGCCCTTTCTTTCTTTTTTGAAAACTTGGGGAATACGGCTCTTTATTATTCCTGCTGGGGCCGTTTGTATTTGTCGTTTGACGTTGGCTTTTTCAGGTAGTCTCCGAGTGTTATACTTTCTTTTGTTCTTCATTGTTACTTTGCTTACCGTTTGCTTCAAACTTTTGTCTTTACTTGCGGATATTTCTGCGCGTGTCGTATATGTACGCATGTGCGTATACGGGGCATTTTTGGCTTTGTCAAACGCATGCCCGGGATCCATCAGGGCTTTCTTCGTCGGTTCGATATTTCGCCGGGAAACTTCTTAGCGTTGGCACCTGCCGATTCGCGATGCCGTGGAATGGTCCTGGTGAAAAAGCAACGGAATAAAAAGGGAAGCGAAGAAGACAGAAACGACAAGCCTTTCGAGCCGGATCAAATAGGCCTTAGAATGCGAAAGTATCCGACGAAAATTCCTCTTCGGGCGGCGTATAACGCAAATGCGCGCGTAGTGGTTTCTGTTATGCTTGTGTGTTTATTTCTTCTTCCTCTCGTTTGTTTGTTTGTTTTTCTCATTTCTTGGGGAGGACTCGTTGCAGAGTGAGGAAAGCGTGGCGTTGCCGCAACTCGGAAAAAACTGCGAAAGCATCACGCACGATTAGCCAACGTCGCACGCTTGTCAAAATGCCATGGCTCACGCGACGTCATCGAAGTCCATAGAGAATTTGCCGCAGCGTGAAAGAGTTGATGGAGCAAACTGATGAACTTTTGATGGAAGCCGTCACCGCGGGGGCATTTGGATCTGCAGCGTCCGTGGGTAAAAAAGAAGAAAAAAAAAACGATAAGAGAATAAGAAGCAAGAAGGGGAAGGAAAGCTTAGTGAGCAGTGCTCCGTGGATTCTGGGTCAAGGACTGAAGCCGCGGTATTGTGCAATCGGGCACTATCGCTGTGAAATATGCACGCTTGCGTTTTGTAACCCTACACGCACACTGCGTCCATTATGGTGCGCAAATTGTACTCTGCACATAGTCAACATGGAACGGAGACTTATCTTGAAGTAACAATGCGACTGCGGACGTCCACATCTTATTTATTTCGTTTATATCTATCTATCTATCTATCTATCTATCTATCTATCTATCTATCTATCTATCTATCTATCTATCTATCTATCTATCTATCTATCTATCTATCTATCTATCTATCTATCTATCTATCTATAATGGTATGAGTGCTATTTATAAGTGCAAGGCGGTATTTAAAGCATCATGTATTTCACGTTATATTATACTTCGCTGGAAAAGAATTCCGATATACAGCAGTTTGTTGAAGACAAGAGAGCGGACAGTTGGAACTCTGATAATGATCAACTGGAGACAGTTGCGCCATGCCGGCAATGTTTTTTTTTTCTTCTGATTTGTGGAAGAAAAGAAAGAAAGAAAGAAAGAAAGAAAGAAAGAAAGAAAGAAAGAAAGAAAGAAAGAAAGAGACCGATAACAACAGAAGACCCTGTTATCAGAAGGGTATCGGCCACACTTGTGAACTGATGCGAACGAACGTAGAATTTCTTTTCTTTGTTTATCCTTCACGATGGAACGTGAATAAACATGTCGAACCACAAGGTATTTCGTTGACAACCGATCGGTGACATAAGGTTAAAGAAGTGGACGCTACATTTAGTCAAGAATCAAGGAGATGTTTCCACGCGTATGCCGGGCAGTCATGGTGACGTGATCTTAGGCCGAGCATACGACTGCATGCAAAGAAGCCCTCCAGTTTCGCACTGCTGGAAAGCACATACGGTGAAGCACCACTTCATTGAACATTACTTAGACGAACATTTGCGATATCCCTGGGTTCAAAGAACACTTGAACGAGCTTTGACTCGAGTTAACAATTTCTGTAGCGCCCTCCGAGTTTGTTCGACTCAAGTTCGAACTATGAGGGACTTGTAAGCAAGTAGTTCGGGCCAAGCGTACCTACGGTCATGTGCGACGTTTTACTTTTGAACTACTGCACGTCGAATCTATACACCTGCACCTGTCTAACGCGCATATTGTGTTATTTGTATTCCTTGCTTTACATTTTATTTTCACAGCTTGAAACAACTAGAAATGTAGCAGCCGGAATGGGCCAAGGTGCTGACATCGTGAAGACAAACATTTATTTAAAGAAGAAAGGACGTTTCAAGTTCTACTGCGCTTTTTGTTCTTCTAGAGGTGCTCGAGGCTCCGCAACTAATGAACAGTGGTTAAAAAAAAAAAAAAAAGATGTCTCATGTACAAATATGTTGTTTTTTGTTGGCTCCATGTTGGCTCCAGAGACATAGCATGTTCAACCGATTCATCACTCCAAGTATCCGCCTTCCTCATTAAAAACTAAATAAAGAAAAAAAAAAGGGAAGACTGCCTTGTTTGAAGCTCTACAACTAACGCATACTGGACGTTCCGCTAATTCAGTAAGTTCAGTCGCCTATGCACGCACTAAAGAGCAGCGGCAGCCGACTCGGGTGGTTCACACTTCGAACGACACGGCCTTAGTTAAGAGCGCGAAGTTCGGGTTTCTCGCCCCGAGCTCAGTGAGTCATCAGCGGGTCCCATCGGCTCGCGGGAGCGATTGGCAGCCCGTATCGACAGCACATCACCTCTCGGCACGTGCTGCGCGTGCGTGCAACGCGTGAAGGAGAGACAAGAGCGGCAGAGTGCGAGGCGAGAGCTCGAGAACAGAATGGAAAGGCGCGCCTACGAGGGCAGAAAATGAACAGGGCTCGCGTTAGGGCAAAGAGCTGACAGTTCCCGTGGGTGTTTGGTGGGGCGAGGGGGGGTCGTTCTTTTCTGATCGCGACCCCGCCACAGGGGGTATATAGCACAAAACGGCGGAAGCATTAGAAAAGCACCACGCAGGGGCCGAGGGCGTCGTTGTCTCTTCAAAAACCACCGCTTCCACGCAGGCCTCGAATTCGAGTCACAACACTCGACACCCCATTGTCGATTCGGTTGCAACCCAGTTGTACATTTATCTAACGCATCATTTTTTACCCTCGCGCGCTTGTTTCGTCACCTAGGCTCGTCCATTTTTCACCGAGCGAGCTTTCCCGCTGTCGTCGATTGCGCAATTTCCGGCATCTCCCGCCATCTTTGCGATCGTTCGTTTATCTCACTGCTTTGCATTTTTTTCCTTCTTATTTATTGTTTTTAATACATAGATCGCGGAAGCGCCTTTGTTGTCCTCCATATTTAATCGTAGCGCAGGCACCCGGACTGCGCGATAGCTGTTAACACCAATTTTTACTTATTTCTGTTACTCATGAGAACATAGCATTACCAGCCATTACCTGAAACTTGAAGGAACTGGCAAACTTTCATCGTGGAAGCACCTCTGGCACAGGCATTACACATGAGGACGAAACTCAGCGCACCCTCTTCGACAGTCTTATAGCCTTCCGGGTCAGAAATAGTTTTGAAGTGTTATAACCTGGGTTCTGCAACAACAACTACAACTACTGCGACTACTACTACTGATACTAACTACTACCACTATTGACTGCTCCTCCTGCAGCCCTTACTCCTCCTCCTCCTCCTCCTCCTCCCGCTACTACTACTATTAGGCTGCTACAACAACGACAACAACGACAACAACGAGGAAAATAAATAGATCTATATCGCAAATTAGGGGCGTAGAACTTCTCTTGGCAGTATTGTCAGTTGCAGAGCTGTAAACTCGGGAACGGTGCCGACACCCTCCAATGCCGCCGTAACAACGGTGAAGTCATACGCCTGCGCTTACGTAGGCCGCCAGACGGCTCGCGAGATTTAAAAATGTAAACGGAGGCTTTTTTTGTCGCTCAAGCACACAACGCAATTTTTTTCTTCCCCTTCGTGTTTTCGAGTGCCACGTATACAAAGCATCGCGCACGAGACCTTTCGTTCTTTGCTTGTGTTGCACCAGCACCCGCGACGTCCCGATCTCGCCTCGCCTCTCAACGTCGGCGGCAGCAGCGGGCGCCGGCCCAAGTCGGAATCGCGGGGTCCTTCCGTTTGTATGCGCGGCGCCGAGCGTGACTTTTCCTCGCGACTTCGCACCCCCGTCCCCTCCTTTCCTGCCTCCGTCCCATTCACACGTCACCCCCACGCCCGCGACCGTTCCCGTCCCGAAACTAAAGCGTGTGCGCGCCGTTCAAGGAGCGAGCGTAGCATAGATCGTAGCGAGAACGGCTGCGAGTGTCCGCGAGCGGTCCGTGTGACCCGTGCACGTGACTTTCCCCGCGCACACGTGACGGGGGCAACAAATCGCGCGGAAAAACGGGTCGCGCGCAGAACGACGCTGGCCACGCTGGCGCGGACGCCCGGGAGATCGAGCAACGAGTGAGCGCAGGTTGTGAGAGACAGGACTTGATCGAAATGCTAAAATACCGAAGAAAAAAAACAAGAACTGTTCAACATACTGAATACCGTGTGCGAAAGTAACTATGCAGAGTGCTAAATATCCGATTCATAAAAGTGCTTGAGAACAGTATACTAAAACTTGAAGAAAAAAAGAAATTCATGCGACGACTTCGCTACCGCGAAGTTTTATTGGCTCCAAGAAGCTGCCGTTTCTCGAAGTGAGCGTCTGAGGTTCAGCAGAGCTTCGGAATAAATTTAGAAACACCGTACGCGCATCTTGATAAATGAGCGCAAGGTGCTCGAGAAAAAAGAGAAAAAAAAATCTGTATTGGAATAGGAAATACTTGTAAAGTATATTCGAGATACCAAATTGCTATGAATAACACCTAAGTCACGCAAACTTGAGGTAGTTATGTCTAGATTACTCACAGGTTTGGGCCGGAGAGTGCGCCCGTCCTTAGCTGCTGCACAGACAAGCAGTCGGCATTCCTGCCTATCGCATTATGCAGTATGGCGGTATGACGGTTTCCCTTACTTCTGCGTGACTTGGGACGAACTGACAGAACTATTTTAGCAGTTTCGTTTGCAATGTGTTCCGCATATGTTATTCCTGTCCGTTTGTTACGTTTTCTTCCGCCTTTTATTTTTAGCTGATTGCGTACAGTTTTGGCTAGGGTTTGATTCAATTGTAACTGCTATTTATATATTCCCTACACCTCTTGATTGTAATTTCCTCCCGTCTCTTCTCAATGTCCCTGAATGGGCCTTTACCGGTATTTTGAAATAAAATAATAATAATAATAAAAATAAGAAACCTTATCATATGCAACATCCCCGCCTCCTAGATCTCCTTGCTGCGTGTTTTACTTACAACTCGATACACCTCCTGATGTTAATTCCATCCCGCGCAGCTTCCTCGAAACACAAGGATACAAACGTTGCTTGGGAAGCACACTATTATACACACTACTAAATCTTACACGGCAGCTAAATCTATAGAGGGAGGCACTTCGCGGCTGCTGTACCCTCTTTTCTCTGGTGAATTTTATTTTTTTCTTTTACCACTCGTTTTTCTTTTTTTTTTTCTGCAATTACGTTCCTCCCCGCTTCGCAAGAACAAAGCGCTTCGTCCACCATTCTGCGCTGGAAGAGAGAGAGAGAGAGTGCGGGCGCGCGGAGGAGCCGGGAGCTGCAGCCTCATCCATGGACGCGCACCACGCATGCCCGACCGACCCTATATGGTGCGGTGCCCATCGAAGAAAACGACGGCTATACACGACGAAGGCGCGTTTTGTCCCACGGGTCCTGCGGGAGGAGGGGGGCACTCCGCATTCGGAATACGAAGACAAAGATGAAGATGAAGCCGAAGTCTGAGAAAGAGAGAGAGGGAGAGAAATGGGCAGGGGGGGGGGGGCAAATTTACGACTCGAATCCGGCCCATTAATTTCCCCTTCCGCAGGTGCATGGAAGGAACGGGGTCGCCGCCAGCCGCCGCCGAGGGTTGTTGAATTCACTCGAGAATCGAGCCTGCCCCGCGAGCACTCGCAGCGAAGGCGGAGCGCCGTTCCTTTCGGGGCTGCTTGGGGGTAAAAGGCGAGGGCGCCTGCAAGAGGCCTGTTCGATGCCTGCCTTCCACCGCCCGCACACCCCTTCCAACACCATCGCGTTTGTCTCTCCGCATCGTTCCTACACCCTTACTTTTATTTTTCTTTATTTTTTTTTCCTGCATGCTTTCTTCGTGTGCTGGTGCTTGTCGCGTGGGCCTTTGTTTTTTTTCTTGCTTTTCTCACGTATTTGCATATCGTGAAATTGCGTGTGCGTTTTCGCGTGTGCACATGCAGGACGTTGTGTGTTCCCACATCAGCAGACGAGCGCGTAACTGAAGTAGCAGTACATTTAAATGTATTTTTTGTGTACTTTCTGAACTATGCTCCGATTTCTTTCTCTCTCTCTCTTTTCTTAAGAAGGGAAGGGAGGTGGGAGCGTTTATTCAGAGCTCTGGCCCTGATCATTTTCGTCTGAGTGTTTAATATAGGAACCACGCGTCTGCTTTACGCCGCTGCCTCCGTTCTTCTGCCTTCCTTGTCTTACACTGTAAAAAATTTCCGTAATTTTACGGTCAAACCTGCCGTAAAAATTACGTAGACCGTTCAGTTTCATGAAAAACGGCGGAATTCTACGTAAAAAAACGGACGTGAGCTCTGTTTTTGAAATACGGAGAACCGTCCGTAATTTCATGTGGAGGGCAACTGAGCATGTTAAGAGCGAAAAATCAACACGCAACGAATATAAAGAAAAGACACCGCCCACGTTTACCAGCAGTTACCTAATATCACCATAGGTAACGCTGCTTGAACATTATTCATAGGCGAATCGTAGTACGCACGCACAAACGGAAGAGGTTTCAGCGGTGGCGCTGCTTACCACCCTTCATCGCTTCTACACGACGGGTTGCATTTCTCCGCCTCAACAGTACAGAGTGGACAGCGGCTGGAAATGGCGGTGTGCGGTGGTGGTATACCTGTTGCATTTGGGATTTCACTGAGAGAATAAGAAGGAATCGACGATGGACTGCTACGCAAGTAAGTGATTTAAGTGTCCTTTTTTGTTGTTGGTGCACGTCGCGCGTGCGAAATGCACCGCGATGGCCGGTGACGGGCTGAACTGTGTTGTGTGAGCATGCCCTGTCAATGCCCTGTAACGACATTCCCGCTTGGCCATGAGGATTGATAAAGCCGCGGCATTGCGAGTCTGTGATAAATGGTGTAGCGTTTGTTGTGCTCATTTCATATAGAGTACATTGAGGCGCGTAGGCAACATCAGCGACGATGTCGTCTGTAGCAGTTCGTTATCGGCTGTATGTGGCAGCTGGTTTACTGACGTTGGCATTCCAGTTTTGCAATGTGTTGTGATGTGTTCTTGGCATTCCAAAATAAAGTGAAGTTACTGTTCCCCTTAGCAATCTCTCACGGCGCGGTGTAACACTATGTTAGCCGTATTCGGCGACGCATTGCATCACAGCGAAATTCTATTTTTCCTTAAGCTTAGGACGCAGTGTGCTTGGCGTGCATAATCGCTCTGTTCATATCCGTAATTGAAAGGCTGCTTGTGTATGAAGACCTCATAGAGCATGTTGCATGCGATGCCCCTACATCACAATGAATGGACGGTGTAGCGTGCTTGCTGCCGTAACCTCGTGCGATCTGCAGTGTTACGTAACACTGGTGTAACACGGTGCCTTGGAACACTTTGGGATCGAGCCCGAGCAATCGTGCGCGATCGCACTTGAAAGTTTCCGCGTGATACCCATTAAGGGTCGCTGGAGAAGAAATTGATTATTTTGCTAGCTGGCAATCGGCACCAGATGTTTCGCGAATTTTTGTTTTTGTTTTGTTTTTACTTCAGACAGCTACCAGGCTGACTATCAGCGTTCTGACGCAATACGTCAGCATTTAACGTAATCTGGGAGTGGATTGCCACGTAAATTTTGCCCATCTGCGGCTTAATTGTAAAGCAAGTGCATGTGATAAGTAATTTTTAACGTAACCTTGACACAGAATAGCGGTGCCAAAAAGTGTGTAATGGACATCCAAAGTTACAAATGTTCCAAACTGGTATAAAAAATCAAAAGATGTGTCAACACTGATGTTAAAGGCTGGTTCTAATACTGACTGTCTCTAGTTGCATAGACTAATTTTCAGCATATAGGCATCAATACAATAATTATTCTAAAATACATGTTGTGAGTTATGTAGAGCAAAATGTCTGCTGTTTTGCCGAATAGAAGGTGCTGCATGAAGTCTTTTTTTAAATGAGTTGAACGATACAATTGAAGACACCAAACGATACCACAGCAATCGGTAATTCGGTGACAAGCTTATGTGCAAGAGTATTTGTATATGAAAATGTTTTTGCTTTACTGTGGACGACCGGTCTGAAAATACCTGATATTATTTGCTTCAATTGCAGCTATTGCACCAGTGAAGGATGTCTGTGTGCCGGTTTGTGCTCAGTTTCTCAGCCAGCGGGCCTGAGAAAGTGTGCCACAGCAGTCTGTCTAGTGGTGCTCTTTGTTCTGGAAAGCTGTGCCATTCTATTGTATATCTGTCTTGCATATGCAGTCTTAATAGACAGTGACTGCAAATGTTGGTGGAATGACGAGGCCTATGCAAGTAGAGTAATTTTTGCAGATGCATTCAAAGGATAATTGATGATTTGTTTTCCTGTGGCAACAAATTGGTTCAGTATGAGCACGTCGACTTGAAAGGGATATTGTTTCATACCTGACTTGGTTGCACATATGAGTGGTGTTTAAAAAACACTTATAGTGCCAGAGTTAAAGATTTGAGGCAACAGATAAAACACGCACCAATAAAATAACTGGTTTTCTAGTGTTGGCTTAATGAGTATGCAACAACACTGCACACTGATCGTTAGCACTGTCATGCATGGGCTCCATGGTAACTAAGATTAGCCACGAATAAGCTCACTGTGAGCTAGTGTTGAGCTAACTATAACAGGTGAGTATGCGATGATGTAATTAAGTGCAACATTGGAAGGCAACGTAACAATGTAAAATTATAGCCTGAGCTCGCAGCTGCGTTGCGTGGTCAGGCGACCAAAAGATATGAATATTTAAAAGGGAACGAGCAGTGCTACTGCCAGTATGAAGTGACAGCGTTGTACACAGCAACATATTCCCTTTGTCCTGTCTGTAGCCCTGTTCGGTTCCCTTCTAAACATGCACCAAGCAGCCCAATTCAGAATGCTCCGGCAGGTTAAGTGATGACACGCTAGCATAGTGGGAGCTATTCTGAAAGTTATGTCTGCTATGAAAATGTGTCATGAAGATACTTCACTGCTAAAAATTTGGTGTACAACTGCACAAAGCAGCATCAATAGCTATGTTGCTCCCCCATGTTGTGTCAAGGGTCTGTGCATGTTTTGTAAGATAGTCCTTGAGTCGTCGGCCGGTTTGTCCTACATAATTGCGGCTGCAGGACAGTGCGATATTGTAAACAGCACCAACCGTAGTACCTATGAACTCCAGCACATACTTTTTGATGTAAACTTCACGTGTTGCCCTGGTCCGGTTAACATTTTGTACGTGCCCAGATTGCTTGGCACTGAAAATAAAAAGGTAGTTTCAACTCTCTGAACAATGTGCTTGAATTGATGGTTGCCTTTGTGTACAGATTGCATAACAGTCATAGGCCTTGGCTTACTCGAAGTTGTCTGACCTAAGACGTCAGCTACGTTCAACTCCATTAAATGCTTCTTGGCAATGCATGCTAAAAGGCAGTGCGAACGCACTGTTAAAAGCAAACATTGTACTTGGTTATGGAAGCTCCCCTCCACGTCGGGGTGGTACCAAGTGTTAAATGTGATCTCCGGTGTTCCTGTAGCAACAACATGCTTCAGTGTTCAGGTGCACCAATAGAAAAGTTAAAAACACCTTTGAGTGCAGGGAATAGCTCCAGCTCGATGCTCACCACAGAAAATCTTCAGGCCCAGATAGTGGAGCTTGCCTTTCAGTAGTAGTTTTGCTTACTTGAACATGCGTGGCACTTTGTAGGAGACATTAAATAGTTGCTCAACCACTTTAATTGTGACTTTTCACTGCCGAGAACACTGTCAGCTAGTCGTAAAACACTAGCTGCTGTAAGAACCAGCGTAGTAAAGGTATTCTGCTTCATTGGAAACTTTCTACCCTATATGACGTGAAGTAAGGCTACTAAATGGGTTGAGTTATTTGTTTTCTGTCTTCTCTAAAGTGCTAGATGAGCTCATGGAAAGGGGAAAACTACATTTCAATAGATGAAGTGCCAACAGAGACAGCACAGTCAGAAAGAACAAAGACAGGACAAGGTGCTACTTGCAACTGTTTATTGAGGTCAAAAGCACTGAATATATAGCCATGGGGAGAGGGGGAAGAAAAAAAAAAAGAAGCACTGATTATGTGAATGCGCATGTGCAAAAATATGGAAGATGTATATGAAGGGAATCATAAGATTAACCAAAATCTAAAACTTATCTAAAAACATGCGTTCATTTCTGTAAATAGTCGGAGACGGGGTATCGACACAGGCGTCCCCTCTTTTCTTAGTCTGGTTGGCCTCCAAAAGTTCACGTGCCACAGTGTCATTGCTTTTAAACATGATTGTTGTATTAGGAAGCCTTGCTTCACGTACTTGCTTATTCTCATTCTCACATGCCTTGCAATGAAGCAGCAAGTTTGAGCCATAACCATTTTTGAGTGAAAGCTTGTGCTCCTGCAGGCGTTCATTAATACATTGGCCAGTTTGTCTGGTTTACTCCTTCCCACACTTCAGCGGTATGCAGTATACGACCCCTTCTCCGTACTTCACAAAAGGGTTTGTGTGTTTACTAGAACACTACTTTCTTAGTCATCATATCCAATCAGACGGCACAAAGTAGCAAGTTTTTGGGGCTCGGAAGAAACCACAGGAATTTTGTATTTCACGATGACATGTTTAAGATTATGTGCTGCTTTGTGAGAATACGGTATCACCACTGCTTTAGCTTTCTTTTCCAATGTTTGACCTTCTTCACTGCTTCAGTTTCTTTCTTTTTGCACTTTTTTCAACAATGCCTCCGAAACTTTGCTCAAAACCAAACAAGGAAAGCCAGCTTTCTTCAACTTCAAAATCTGTTCGTCAAAGGTTTTGTGTGCCTTATGACAGCACAATTCTTTAAGGGTAAATTCAAGGCACATAGTGGCAATCGCACGTTTAACAGTCTTGGAGTGCATAGACTTATATTGCAACAATTAATTGCAGGGTCGGTATACCGACCTCGTGCCCGCAAGGATTTCTGCCGTATCCAGTGGCGATACCATATTCTCACGAAGTGGCGCGTAATCTTAAACACATCGCCGCAAAATATAAAATTCCTGTGGTTTTTGCTGCGGCCCGAAAGCTTGCTACTTTGTGCCGCCTGATTGGATCTCATGACTCTAAAAGTAGAGTGTTCTATTAAACATACAAATCCTTTTGTGAAGTGTGAAGAAGCGGTCGTATACCGTGGAAGTGTGGGAAAGAGTGTATCGGACAAACTGGCTGATGTATCAGCGAACACCTGTGGGAGCACAAGCTTCCGCTGAAAAATAGTTATGGCTCAAACTTGCCACTTCATTGCAAGGCCTGCAGGAATGAGAATAAGCAAGTATGTGAAGCAAGGCTTCAGGATACAACGATCGTGCTTAAAAGCAAATACACTGTGGCACGTGAGCTGTTGGAGGCCAACCAGATTAAGAATAGAGGGGATGCCTGTGTCAGCATGCCTGTGTCTGAATATTTACACAAATGAATGCATGTTTTTAGATAAATTTTAATTTTGGCTAATCTTATGATTCCCTTCATCTTCTGTGTTCTGGCGCGTGCGCCTTCACACAAGCAATGCTTCTGTTTTTTTCTTCCCCTTCTCCCCATGGCTATATATTCAGCTGCTTTTGACCTCAATAAACAGTTTCAAGTAGCACCTTGTGCTGTCTTTGTTCTTTCTTACTGTGTTGTCTCTGTTGGCGCTTCATCTTCTGAAAGCTCTTCACCATGTAGCCCCCACAACGTGTTCTACTGGAAAACTACAACTAGACAGTGATCTCCCATTTCTTGACCTCATTGTTTTCTTTGGTGAGTGTCATGTGCACTGCATCTATGCCCCGTCTTTTAAGGAGGGAATTCTGCCTTTCGCATCAGCGCACTGTTCGGCTGTGAAGCTCTGTCACAGAAGCACGAAATAGCATCCTCAACAAGTCGAGGAGAACTTCTATACCCAGGTCTAACATTGGCCTACAGTGGTGTGACCACTGTTAGATCACGTTCAGAAGGTCAGCCATAGTCTCAAAATCTGGGTTCAAAAAGGTGAATCAGACCAGGCCTTGGCGCAAAGTGTAGCAAGAGGCACATGCAGCAGTTCAACTGTGTGGTTGTTTACAACATCCTGCTGTCCTGCAGCTGCAACTAGGCAGGACAAATAGGCCTAATATTTGTGTGTGTGTGTTTGTGTGTTTGTGTGTGTGTGTGTGTGTGTGTGTGTGTGTGTGTGTGTGTGTGTGTGTGTGTGTGTGTGTGTGTGTGTGTGTGTGCGTGTGTGTGTGTGTGTGTGTGTGTGTGTGTGTGTGTGTGTGTGTGTGTGTGTGTGTGTGTGTGTGTGTGTGTGTGTGTGCAATTAACCAAAAGTCTTAGCCTGCGCTCGTGTTGTTTGGCCTTCTCCCATCTTTTCGTGTTGTCCCCAAGTAATCAGTCGGTGTCACATTCTTATAGAATTTGCAGTTATGAGATTCATGCTTTGGAACATGATCAGAAGCTACCAAATGGATGACATAATCCATCTACATGTGTTAGTGTAGATAAATGTGTCTGTGCAGTAGGGGTAGGGCATCATATGTGCTTGTTTAGCACTTATGTATGCACTTTTGTTTCCAGAGCTTGTGACACAGTGATTCAAACTATGTCTGTGAAAACAGTGCTGCACGTTGCAAGGAAATGTTACAACACTTGTAGGTGAAGCTCGGTGTTGTGAGAGGTTATAGAAACTTGCTTTTTGCAAGTTTCTAGAGCATTCTTTAAAGATGCTTCTTTAACTCCCGCGTGCATCGTGTTCATGACTCGCTATAAAACTGTCAACAAGTATGTCCTTTATGCCATCCGTTTCTAAAGATTACATGAATATAATTAACCCTCTGAGGGTCGATCTTTTTCGCCATATTTGACCGCCCAGGGTCGATTTTTTTTTATTGCAGATTCCAATTCTTAGGGACTTATTTCGAAAAAAAATTACCGTAATTTTTCTAGGTTGTCCGTAAAGCCACAAAAAAATTATTTTGCGTTGGTATATATGGTACTCGTTATTCATGAATAACAATAATAAAAAAGGAAATAAACCTATAAGAGTAAAAAATTTGTTACATTGTTATAGTTCAAGGCTTTGAAAATGTGCACACGAGAATACTTTGCAAGACTCAAATGTTCCTGCTCTTACACTAATATGTACTATTATGAGCAATATCTAAGGGAAAACAGGAACGCGTAGAAAACACCCTCAGACCCAGCTATATGGGTGATACGCAGCGGCCACCGTTGGAAACAAAGTGGAAAGGGGGACGCTGTTCTAACAACTGTTCGCACTCCCGCCATGTGTCTGCAAAGTGCGGAATTTCACATCGCCAGCAGACAGTGATAACACTGTTCGATATTGCATCACTGGTAACCTTTTGCGTCGAATCATTACAAAAGATAGCACTGTTCCGGACTTCGATATTGATTTATGGTAAATCTTCTAAACCGGGAAAAAATTGTCTTTAAGGGTAAGTTCAAAATAAGTTTATTGGCGCTTGCCGAATATTAAAAAGATATTGAAGCAAATGAAATAAGGCAATAGCGTTATCGCAGCTTATCCTCGTCCTTTGCTTTGTTCGTTGGTGGCCTAATAACGCGTCATGCCACCGTCGACTTAACGATGGCCTCTATTCTTTGAGGCAAAGATGCGTAGAGAGCCTCGATGAGTGCGGTATCACGCTGAAGGCGGGCTTCCACTCATGTTCTATTGCTTCCCATAGTTGGTCGGAGTTCGCCAATTCTAGTGAGCTCTTCGAAAGGTTCACTTTCATACGGCCCCAAACGTGCTCTATAATGTTCATGTCGGCACCCTTCGCACACCACTGAAGTTGCATTACCCCTCGCTCTTCCAAAAGGCGCGCCACGTCCTTCGATGTGTGAACGGGAGACAAGTCCTGTTGGAAAAAATAACACCCATCCAGGTGCAGCCTGTTCAACACATAGGGGATCATCTGGTGCTCGAGCAGAGTGCAATACGCAGCACTGGTGAACCTCCCATCAATTCTCACCAGTAGGCCTAGGCCTGCGTGGGAAATCGCCCCCCCAGACGTTCACAGACACGCGTCCACTGGCGGCCACCTCCTGGATATTCTGTGGACTAAAGCGGGTGTTTGCGGTCCACCACACTCTCTTTCGTTGGTCCCAGCGGCTCGAGAACGTGGACTCATCAGAGAAAACTACATACTTCTACCCACTCTCACTCCAGCTGCGGTGTTCAGTAGCGAACCTCAGGCGAGCCGCTTTGTTGGCTGCGGTGAGCAGAGGTTTCTGTGCGGCGATGCGGCTTTGCAGTCCTGCTTCTCTAAGCCTTCGTCGTACCGTGCTGTCGCTCAAGTTGTTCAAGCCAAGAGCACCTCGAATGTCTTTTGCACTTTGAAATGGCTTGTCGCTGACGGCAGCCACGATGCAAAGGTCTTGGTCGTTCGTTGTTGATCGAGGTGGTGTGCGGTGCGGCGCATCGTTTATGCGTCCTTCGTCTCGGTAAGCCTGGATAATCCGGTTGACCGTTTTCAATGGGCGGCTTGTCACGAGAGCAATATTGCGCTGCGTATAACCTCTTTTAGACATTTCTATTATATCTTCCCGCTCTTTAAGAGGCACTCGAGGCATCTTGAGGCTGCAAATTCAGAGTTGACTGCTCTGCGTGGGCCACTGCAGTGTGAGACGTGAATTTTTTCTGAACGAACTTCGTGCAACAGTCGCACGAGAGACAGTTTGTCAATGTTCTTTTTTTTAAATTTCTCTTTATTCTATTCCTCTGTCGTCATTGGTTTGAGCGTCGCCGCTGTTCGAGGTGCCACTGACAACCGAGTGCGTCGATTCAAATAAAGAATCGGTTCGAAATACAGGGCAAACTTTTTCTCGGAGTACTATCAAGCGGTTGCACGAACAAAAAAAGAGAATGAAAGAAAAGAAAGTGAATCGGTGTAAGTCACTGGTGACGATCACCGTCTTATCGGCTGTCGGACGATCCATGACGTAAGCTGCTCCTTTGTAGAAATGCCAGCGTGGTGGGAGTGCCAACAGTTAGTGAAAGAGCACTCCCCTTTCCCCCTTCGTTTTTCACAGCGCCATCCGCGTATCGCTCAGAGTCTGTTTCAAGGCTGTTTGCCACGCGTTCCTGTGTTCCCTTTCATATTGCTTATGATAGTACATCCATAGTGTAATCGAACTGTGTAGGTGCATGCACTCAAGAAAACTGTGCGGTTGTGTGCCCATCAAAAAAGCAAAACGTGTGACAAACTTCCACTAATCTTCATCTTATCGCCAACCAGATGCAATTAGTTTTCGCGAGTCTCAAAAAAAGAAAAAAAGAAAAGGAGCAACAGAAGCGCATGCACGGCAGCATCCTTCCTATGCGCACCCCTGCGAGCACTAAATGAGCGAGAAACAAGCAGTAGCCTTTTGAGCGATTAGTAACGAGATAGCCATCAGTTTTGCAAGCGCAAGAAGCCGAAACGGCCTGCGAAAACAAAACCCAAACCGCCACCCGCCCACGCGCACGCCAATGCGCAAGCGGTAGTACATAGACGCGCAGGAGCGAACTAGCGCTAAAACAAACCATGCAACGAAAACTGAGAGAACGAGGCGTGCAAAAGAAATTCCCTGTATTTCCACATAATGGCAGCACATGACAGAAAAGAAAAGGTTAGAAAATTGTCGCGCTTTTTAAACCTACAGACAGTGCCGTAAATATACGTCATTGACCCTTGAAGGGTTAAGGAGTCATGCTCCTGGAAACAATTTCCCGTAACAACATTGCAAAATACCACCTGAGGGTCTCGCATCTCTTACATCTGCTGTTTTGCACATCATAATTTAATAAAACTGCATTTAGTAGCTGCACAGCACAGGCCCCATTTTGTTTTATCACAATTCTTTGTCTTTTCTCCCCCTGCCCCAGGTCTTATTTCAACAACTGCAGGCCATCATAAAATTGCTTCAACATTGTTGACAGATTCCAATATTTTTTTCCAACCATTCTCTCATGTTATCTAAAGAAAATTAACTTGATTAGCCTGACATGAAGATGAATTCGAAATAATTTATTGTACTTGCTTGGTAGCACTGAACTGTTTCGTTAATCAATATAATACTTACAATTCACCTTTGTATTGCTGGGTACCGGTAGAGATATGGTTAGTTATTCACCAAAAAGGATCCCGAATTTTCCACCTTCTTAGTGTAGGTTAGACACTCACTTGTTGCACTTCACAAAGAGCAACTTGTGGTTGCTAGGAAATAAAGGTTTACTGAGAATTTTCATGCATCCAATTTGATTCTGTGTACTAGCATGTTTGTATTAGCATGTATTTCGTAGAGTTGAGGCTCCATAAAAGTACATTCTGTCATTCAATGTCTGTGACATGGTCAAGCAGGTTGACCATATCTAATTAGAACTTCCTATGTTCTGGGGCACTTGTTTACAACTTAAATTATGTGGTTTGGTGCTGTCAGTGTAAGCCTAATGTCGTTTTTTGTTCTCCCAGGAAGGACGCAAGCATTGCAAGGAGCCATTTGACTTGCCGCCACACTAATATTGTATTTGGTAATGTCTATTACAGATCTTATTTCGCGTAGTATGTGTATAATTGTGTACAATGTGTTCAAAACTTCAGTAGGTGGGCTGTTCGACAACAGGTGTTTACAAATTAATAATTATAAAAGATGTTCAAGGTCATTAGTTATACAATTGCTGCTCACTGCTGAATTTTTTTCCAAATTAAATGATGAGCCATCCAGCAAGTGCGGCTCTCCTGGCTAATTATACAAACTTTCAAATACGGTTAATTTTTTATCACAAGTGTACAGCAGTCGGGGACAACTGTTCACAGCGACAATTTCATAATATTTACTTACATGCAAAAATGAGTCAAAGGTCAGGTGTACTTATGAAGTTTTGTGAAACAAGTTCATCATCATATTGCTTACTTCATTGAAAAGTTTGTCGCGGAATTCTCACTTCTATGAACAGATCAACAGTTGTCGAACGATGGTCGTCTCTATAGCCAATGTTTGGGCCAGAGGCTTGTCTTCAGAGCACTAACAAGAGACTTTGCCATGCAGCTTGAGCTGATCAGTATGAAGAGATTACATAGGATAGCAACACAAAGCATTAGTGGGCCTCTTCGATTATCAGTCCTTGACAGTCCTGGACTGCTTAGCACTGCTGTCCCGCATTCGATTTTCTCAATCGGCTTCGGAAGCCCCATCCACCAGTCCGAGAGCAGCCAGTATCGCATTCATTTTACCAGAAGTCACAGACTCTGCGGACTCTCAGAGCTGTCAGCAGATATTTGTTCAGACATATGCAAGTAGCTACCAGACAGCGGCTGTCTTAAAAAGATGCCTGCGGGCTTGACGCTATGTTTTAAAAGAGGCTGTGTGTTTATGCGCACTTTGCGCGTTCCAGACAGCAAATATCATGCACTCAGCTATCGCTTCTGTTAAATCGATGCTTTGTGTGCCATAATGCGAGGTTTTCATGAGTGGTCTAATTGCTGCAACCTTAGTCCTTGTGTTTTTTAAGGCAAAACACAGTGATCAGGCGCAAATGCTTGCTTTTCTTGATGTGTTTCGTGACATCTGTCATGCTCATTGCTGTATGCATAGTAAACAGGTAGATTTCGCTGTTCAGATGAGTGAAACTGATGGACGAGGAAACATATCATATTGCATGTAGATATTTAATGCTGGTAGCTGGCGTGGCATACAGGGTGTTTCACGTAACTTGAGCCAAACATTGAAGATATGCAAATGCCACGTAACTGGACAGAACCAAGGTAATGTTGTTTGCCCTCGCTTCGACATACTCATTTTTTTTTCATTTTGCCAGATTAAATCATTAGTATTCGGTAATTAATCAACTTCCCAAATATTATGATTAATACATGCTACATAAAAGTGTTTTTCCTAGCGTGAAAGAAGCCTGCAAATACACACTAAATTGTTGCGTGACTGTCCATTCGCAGCACTTTTTGTGTATTCGCGAGCTTCTTTCTCGAAAAAACACTTCTACGCAGCATGTCTCAAACAACAGAAAGCTGTATGGGGAGCTTTTCATGTTGCTCTACAATTTTCTCATGGACACTTCTAATCTAATTATAATATTTGAAAAGTTGATTAATTAACGAAGATGAAATATTTATTGTGGTGGAATGAAAAAATATCTAAGTATCTCCAAGTGACGGCAAACAACATTACCTTGGTTCTGTCGAGCTACGTCACATTTGCATATTTTTATTGTTTGGCTCAAGTTACGTGGGACAACCTGTATAATCAGAGCTTCACAGATTGCTGTTGACATGTGTGCTGATTCCTTCTGTTACCCAAATTCGGAATTTTGCTTTTGGATGTGCAGGATTAGTAGACAGTGTAGACGCGCTCTGTCCTAGACACACGTGAGGCCTTTAGTAGACGGTTTCACGAGCTTTGAGGATATCGGCCTGTGCTTTGTGGGTGAACAGTGATGTGGCACAACCGTGTTTTTGCTTATTTTTGTGTGGCAATGACGCTTAAATTTTACAGGAAATGAATGAGCTGGCTTAAATACAGCGGTTAAGGGGCCCGAAGAGCAAGAGCACGATGTAAACTTGCTCAGGCTGCGATTCCATTATGCAAGCATTATGGTTGTGTCGGCGACATGGCCTCTGAGACTGCACCATTTTGATGACCACGCTACTGAATTTGCTGGGTAGGGCGCTATCTACAAGTAGCTAAAAGCACGAGGTCACGGGATTGAATCCCGTCCACGGTGGCCGCATATCAATGGGGGCAAAATATGAAAACACCCATGTACTTAGATCTAGGTGCACGTTAATGAACCCCAGGTGGTCGAAATTTTCGGAGTCCTCAACTACGGCTTGCCTCGTAATCAGAAAGTGGATTTGGCACGTAAAACCCCATAATTTAAGCAGCTAATAGCAGACAACAGCAGCCAGGAGAGCGACTTCCAATCACGGTGCTTTCAAACAAAACCTTGGACAGTCCCAGGCAGCGGGATCACATGACTGAGATGCGCCCTTCTGTCAATGCAAGCCAGACGAGAAGCCGCAGGTGGTTTGCGGACAGTCTGGGACTGCATAATCGAAGGGGCACAGTGCTCTCACATACATTATGTCCACTGCGGGACGAAGGCCTTTCCTAGTAATCTGTAAATATATATGGCTTGCGCCAACTGACTCCATCCTATGCTTGCATATTTACAAATTTCGTCATGGTGCCTAGTTCTTTACCGTCCTCAACAGCGTGTTTTTTTAAATTTATCATGCATATCATTTTTTGTCGTTCTGTTGCTTGTTGAGCAAGCCTTCATTCTCAAGCTCCATTTTTATCATGTCAGGTTTCAGTCTCTTAGGTTAGTTTTAGCACAATGCAATGATGGTACTTTTATGTGACTTAAGTCTTCTAAACAATTTATAGTCTTTAAATTTTCTTCTACTCATCCAGGACTCCTGTGACTAATTGCCTTAAGTAACATACTTCATTGCCTTCTTGCCCTAGAAAATGTAACTGGTGCCTTCTTGCAGGCCTTTAAAAAGTGGCAACATGTGTACTGCCGACAGTAGGGCATGTTCAGATAAATTCAACTGGACATGCCTGGCGATCACTTTTAATTTTGATTTAAAAATTTATTTTGCTGCCCGAGCCTGGCAACAATGAAATTAACCTTAGTTTTCCAAGAAAAAAAAAAGGTGTCTCTGCAAAAAGCAATATAGAATTACCTGTTTAGTTAGAAGCATTCTCCCTGTATTTTACCGAATCTGCATTTTGGATAGATCCGCAGGAAATAGTGTTGTCGCTGCGGCTTTAAAAATATTTTGTACCAGACTGCAGGCCAATAGCATTAATTCCAGCTAATTACCACAGAGTATCCCCACTACGGTATAAAGAAGAAAAATTTTGGAAAAAAACATTGCATAAATTGACCAAAGTTTTTTTTCTTTGCATTTACTAACAGCACGGAATTTGGCCATCCTGTTGCCATGAGTCATAGAAATTTGAGCAAATAGCTCTGTCCTCATTGGCTCTCAAAATCTACGGGAAGTGCTCATGTTTAGGCATGTTAATGAATTACTCTACTTTAAAATTTTTTAGGAGAGGCTTTATTCATTTCAGAAATTTCCCGAATTAAGCACATTCACATGAAGCAATGCAATCTGAAAAAATATGTTGCATTATTTGTTTCGTTATGGAATTGCAAGTCAAGAAATGGACAGAATAAACGGTACTGCCTGCCAGAGCCATGTATGGGGTCCAGGCATAATTGCAGGCTTCTTTACAAAAAGGGCAAATTTTTCGGTGAACACAGTGCAATATTATAACTTTTTATGAAGATGGGAAGGGTATGTTGATGCATTCACAACCGTAACTTTCAATTTTCACTGCTTGAATAAAAAGAATATTCCACATTGATACTTCTTCCGTGACACAAACCATATCCGAAAGGGGCTGACGGCTGTTGTGACACAGTTGTGGTGCAAGCGTGGTTTTTTTGTATTGTTGCTATTCTACCAGCCTGTCAGCTGGACAATATCTTTGGCTTGCTTGTTCTGGGTCGGAAGTAAACAACATGCATGGTTTGCACTTGTTTCAAGAGTGCTTCATTGTTTTGGGAAACAGTAAAATCTGCAAGGTTGTTTAATGGAGCAATAGAGCAGTGAAAGTTGAAAGCTATGGTCTGCAGTATGTGGCCATGGCAGCTCTACCTAAATATGGGAGAAGTAATCTCCGAATGTCATAATGTGCACGTGACATCTTTGGCTGTTCCAGGCAAACCATCAATTGACTTGGGTCCTTTCTATCTGAAGCTTTTTATGCTATAAGGCTACGAATGAATATATACCAACATGGCTGAGTCTGAACCATTTCTTTTGACAAGAGCACTTGTAGTGACAGTTGTGAATAGGAAATCATTGTTTATCTGAGTAACAATAGTGATGATGATAGTAAATAATTGAACAGCCTTAATTGATTGGTGTTTCTTTCTTTTCAGGCAAAGCCGAAGGCCTCTGCAAGCAGCCAGTCATTCCAAGTCTCAACCAATCCTTCCTCTAGTCAGCCAATTTCTAGTGTCTATGCGGAAAGGACTTGCGCAAGAGTGGACACGGGACACTAAAAAGGCGACAAAGACAGGCGTAAACTTCCAACCGGTGTTCATTACAAAAAGGTATGTATATGTACTCTTGCACACTTGATCATAATCTGTTACAATCGTGCAAGTCAACATGGCCATCACAAATAAACGAGCGCACCAAGGCCTAAGGCGGCTTCCTGCATACAGACCCCAGATATTCAAATTCTTTAACAGTCAGTGCTATAGGGATGGCTTGCTAACACAGTTGCATTCTGCAATAGCCGCTGCCTCAATGATGAGTCTAGTGTTTTCTTTCACACTGCTTGCTATTATTTCTGTTTTTTCAAACAGTCGATTACATTTGCATTGGGAGCAATGGATTCCAAGGAAACCTTCTTTCCCTTTTTGTACTCTCCGATTATGTTCCTGTAGTCTCAAGTTTAGGGAACTTCCCATTTGTCCCACGTAACGCTGCCCGCAGGAAAGAGGTATGCTATACACTATTCCTCTTGAGCATTTGATGAAACCCTTTCTCTGCACAATGTTGCATGATTTTGATTGTCTGCTGACAGGGCTGGTTTTGGCACATAACTTAGATAGCTTGCGGGGTGCGGAAGAAATGACCAAGACTGCAGTCCTTTGGCCTATTTTCTTTAGTTGCACCTATGTGATACTGTTCGCAGGAATCTAGCAGTCATCCCAAACATTCACGCTATCTTGCATAAACTAAAGAAAATAGGCCAAAGGGCGGGAGTTTCGGTCATTTTTCCCACACCCAACAAGTTATCTCAGTTATGTGCCAAAACCAGCCCTGTCAGCAGAGAATCAATTTCATGCAACATTGCTCACAGAAAAGGTTTCGTCGAAATGCTCAGGGGGAGTAGTGAATAGCACACCTCTTTTCTGTGGGCAGCGTTACGTGGGACAAACGGGAAGGTGCCTAAATATGAGACTACACGAACATAATACAAAAGTACAAAAGTGAGAGAGGGTTTCCTTGGAATCCAAAACTCCCCATGCAAATGTCATGCACTCTGAAAAAACAGAAATCATAGCAAGCAACGCGCAAGAAAGCACTAGGCCCATCATTGAGGGGGCAGATAACGCATAAGGCAACTGCATTAGCAAATTATCCCTAGCGTTGACATTAAAAAATTTGCATACCTGGGGTCTGTATGTGGGAGGCCGCCTTAGGCCTTGGGGCGGCCTTAGTGCGCTCTTGTAACTGATTATGATCAAGTGCACAAGAGTATATATACATGCCTTTTCATAATAAACACCAATTGGAAGTTCGCACCTGTTCTTGTCACCTTTTTAGTGTCCCGCGTTCACTCTTGTGCTGGTCACTTCAGCATGGAATACCAACTAGCCCGGTCTCACACCCTGCTTTTTTCAGTAAAGCAGAATAAACACAGGTTTTTTCAGATTCAAGTGGCTTGTTGTTTCTCGAACACAAATCTGTATGTATGCTGTGTACATGTTGGAGGCAGAACCCAAGTGCAACATGACAACACTGACACGAAGAATAAGCGGTGTAGAAAACAATGACACTAGGAGGAAACATGCAAACACAGCACGTTCTGTGTGGTGTATTTCCTGTGTGCTATGATTTCTGCCCCATTTCCAGCTATATCTTAAATGATGTTGCAAGTTATCCATGTTGTAATGTACGACTTGGGTGGTTCATTGCCCAAAAGAACTTATTCCAATGAACGAAACAATTTGGCTCGAGAACACGAGCATTCAAGTCCCCATTTCTTCATTACCAAAGTACGGTCATGTACTATAATCACAACTACGGGGCTCAATTTACAGCATTTCCGTTTTACGGAACTCACCGTTTTTCTTATTTGCAAAATACGGTCAATTCTGTAATCACAACTACGGAGCTCACCGTTTTCCATTTAACGGAAATAATTTTTACGGCCTGTCCGTTCTACGGAAACACCATTTTCCATTTAACGGAAATCATTTTTACGGCCTGTCCGTTCTACGGAAACACCATTTTCCATTTAACGGAAATAATTTTTACGGCCTGTCCGTTTTACGGAAACACCGTTTTTCATTTAACGGAAAAGTGTCCGGCAACGTTTTACCTGCAACTTTGACCGTAAACTGAAGAAATTTTTTTTACAGTGTACGTCTTTTCCTAAGCTTTGAATGTTCCGTCTTTTCATCACGCATATTCTGTGGATTGATGTTTTTTTTATTTATTTCATTTCGGGCGGATGCTTTCTGTCGAGAACAAGCGAATACATATCTTGCCTGAGCTCATTCTGTAGACTATAGGGGCTCTAATCAAAAGGTATGGAGGCACGCGATATTGGACCCCACAGCGCATTAACAGAAGGGCCGAATCTGCGAACATTTGTGCTAGCTAGCTGAAGGCAGTTTACAAGTGAAAGTTTACCGATGTATTCTGTTTTAGTTCACATTCTTTACTCGCTTTCTATACCTTTCCCATCACCTCGTTTACATGTACTCTGAATTTACTTTCACGACCACGACAAGTCGAATAACAAAAAGAAGCAATGCGGAATTCCACTGCAACGCAAGCTAAACCAGAAATAAATATAAGAAAGAGCCGGCAGTTCAGTAGATATTATGCGTAAAACAGCACCTCTCTTCCATTTCTTAATTGCCTCGTAAGCCACTATGTGGCAGCACGTATCCCTGCAGCACTCGGTAACTAATTTTTCGGGGTCCAATATACTCTTACCTAAAGGGTAAACAAATTTAAATTGGGCATCGATGAACGTGATTTCCGATATAACGAAGCGTGTATTTGCAAAAGAAGTCGAGCGTGGTGGGCTGACAAGCATTTGGTCTGCCAGGAACCGGAAAACAAACGCTCCTTACATCCATCGCCTTTGGGTGGTTGTATCAAGTTCAGCTAGCGGAACCGTTTGCGCAACCATCGTGGGAAGGACGAGCACTAGAGTTGAAAACCGGGACGGTTACATGCAGGCGTTCATTAGCCTTCGTTCTCTGCATTCAGTTGACGCTGTCGCCGATTGCGCAAGCGCTTCCTCCACGTAACATAGCAAGTGCTTCCCGATTGCGAACTCTTATCAGAGAGGTTAGCAGAAAACGACAATATCTGCACCTAATATCACCGATGGTCTGTCTGTCTGTGCGTAAGCACACAATCATATGTATGTATGTATGTATGTATGTATGTATGTATGTATGTATGTATGTATGTATGTATGTATGTATGTATGTATGTATGTATGTATGTATGTATGTATGTATGTATGTATGTATGTATGTATGTATGTATGTATGTATGTATGTCCATATCTGTGGATGTATAGCTGTCTGTCTGTCAGATGAATCGATCGATCAAATCACTTATTTCTAATGAAAAAATTATGTGTGCGTTTAAGGGATTCGATGCACTATACTTTTCCTAGTGAGTATCTGTATTATCAGCTCTGCGTTGCGGGCCATTCGAACAGCTCGTATTCGATATTAGATGCCTACTCCATACGTCACAGGAGAAAGGACACCACGTGACGTTTCAGTGGCTGCCAAGTCACTGCGGCGTCACTGGAAACGAAGACGCCGATAATGCCGCTCGGACAGCTCTTGAAGACGCACAAGAAGAGGCAATACCGCTTTCACGATCCGACGCAGCTAGCAGACTTCGAGTGCTTGCACAGGAGATCACGCTCTCTCTATAGTGCACACCAAACAGCCAGACCAACCAGAGCAACCGTCAATACTACCTGCCCTCTTTGATGCGTCTCTATATGCCAACTGGACTCCGCCGAAGAGAGGCGACTCTGCTTTATCGCTTATGGCTAGGGGTGGCTTTCACGAAATCATACTCCTTCCGCATTGGAATGGCCGACAACGCTCTCTACAATGCCTGTCTCTGCGAGGAGACGCTGGAACACATTCTGTGCGACTGTCCTGTATACAATGTTCAGTGACAGTCCCTGGCATCTGTTCTAGCGCACCCTGACACTAGACCATTGTCCCTCGACACGATTTTCACATGCCGCCGGCAGAAGACATCGCAGGTGAAGGCGACGAAGGGACTACTTCAGTTTTTGAAAGAGACGGGATTGGACAAGCGGCTGTGACAGTGATATCACGCAGCATGCCAGATTAATGGACTCCAACGGACGATGTGTGTGTGCTGTGCTATGTGCTCTCTCTCTCCCTCTCCCCCTTCCCCATCTTTCATCTCCCCCATCCCTCTCCCATGTGTAGGGTAGCAAACCGGTTAAGCTAAACTGGTTAACCTCCCTGCCTTTCCTTCTCCACTTTTTCCTTCCTTCCTTCCTTCCTTCTGCCATCACCTTCCCTTGTGCCCCAGGAAAATAAAAGTCTAAAAATTAGTTGCATTTCTTTCCCTTCGTGTTTCTCTATGACGATGCCTATAGCTTACCAGCGACGCACCACCTTTCGTAATCGACTTTTCGGCTATGGCACATGTGATCATGTAATAACGGAAATAGCTTTGTTGCGAGAACAGGAAAAAAAAAAGATTTAATAGCGAAGTATATACGGAGCTGAATAAGCACCCAGAGCACAATTAGCACTTCGTCCTTCGCAGTCCTCGACGCGTCGAGGTCACGTAGTTCGTGGCGTGTCACCATTACGAGGCTAGCTGTCGATATGGCTTGTGGGCGCGCGGTGAGAGCGACGCCTCGTGGCGCCAGATGTCTTTATTACACGGTCCCGCACACATGCGCGTCCTCGAAATTGCTCTGCCGAAAAACGTGTCCAGCCGGTCACGCGCGCAGTGGAAGCACAATTAGGCGAAGCGGAAACATACTGTGGTGGTTAATTAATATTGCACTTCGCCATGCGGAAGCGTGGAACAGTGTTGTAGGGCACGAAAGCGAGGAGATCCAGACAAAAAAAAAAGCAAAAGAAAGAAAAAATAGGCAAATAACTAGCAACTAGACACACACGCTCGCAACCAGCTGCTTAAACGAAGCACTCTTCTTAACAAAAGACGGAGCGAATATAGTGTGAAACAAACGAATGTTAATTTGTCACGCTTTCGTACATAACATAGCCGTTCGGCACTGTTAGTTACGTGACCTGGAAGCAGAAAGGAGAATGTGTGAACGAGTGACATGTACAAGCTTCGCAGAGGCGTAATTAAGTTAAGTTGTTGAGCACGCGGGTGAAAATGTACGTGCACCTTCGGTGGTATATATACACGCTGAAGTTTCTAAAGTGCAGAGGCCAGGGGCGCCTTGCGCGGATATTTAATAGCGAAAGATAATAACATATGGAAGAACGCGTTCTATATGTGCGGGCTAGGAATTGTCTAGGGGTCATTTAAGGACGCATTCTTAAATTCGTTATTGTTTTCGTTATTGAGTGTTCGTGCAAGCCGTCACTCAGGAGCCAGAGGACAAAGCTATAGAAACGCAGCCAGCTAAACCTTGGGACAGAGCCCGGTTGGTTGCCCAACAATGGCGAACGTATTAAATCGCGTCAAGAACAAACAAACAAAGAAAACAAAAAAAACTACGATTTTTGAATTGTTCTTCTCCACACTGTCAAATTTCTCCGTGTCACGCAGCGATGGTTCGCTGGCTGCGGCTGCTCGATAAACACGAGGTCACAGGTACGAAAGCAGCCCACAGTGACCGCATTCCAATGGGGGTGGAATTTATATATATATATATATATATATATATATATATATATATATATATATATATATATATATATATATATATATATATATATATATATATATATATATATATATATATATATATATATATATATATATATATATATTCCGCCACGTTGGCGTTTTAAGCCAATAGGTAGAGTGTGTATCCCCGTGTGAAACAATCAGCGTTGATAAGCTGGCGAATTCGACAATATCGCGGAATTTCACGTTAGAGCGACAATAACACATTCTCGCTCAAAGCGCACAAATCTCACTGCGCCTGTAGTAAACGTGATTTGAGTGACGCATGGCGCTTGGATAAGGCAGGTGAAAGTGCGTCTATACTTATCACAGAAGTCTACTTGAGCATCGAATAGCACTCCTCATAATCACATCGTGGTTCTGGCACGTAAAACTCCGGAATTTTTTTTATTATTATTATTTTAGTGCTATCGTGCTAACGTTTTCGTGATCGTAAAGATTCACCCATATTTCACCATTCACCCGCCTTTTAATGTCGTATTCGTCGCGTGGTCGTTGTTGTTGCTCGAGGAATAGGTTACACCGTGTTTCTACGTCATCCTTAATGTTACGTCAGGTATGCCATGGTTTTGTGTATTGTTTCCTTGTTTAGAACCGTAATAGTATCTCGTTCATCATTAGCATCATCATCAGCAGCCGCAGCTTCTTTATTGCCTCCTCCCCTTATTCCGTTCCTCCTCCTCATCCTGCTTCTCCTTCTTCTACTTCCTTTTACATGCTTACAAAAAAATAAAAAAAAAATAAATGAAAACAGACTGTGGTATTTTTGTTCGGGATGTCTGCTTCGCTATTGAGAACGCAAACCCACCCTCATGCATGCCACTTACAGAGATCCACATCTTTCACTTTTATGAGTTAACCTACTTTTACACGCCTCTTTCTTTCTTTCTTTCTTTCTTTCTTTCTTTCTTTCTTTCTTTATATTTTATTTTCCATTTCGCGGCGTCACGAGCCAGTGCGGCAGAAAACGCGCGCTGCAGACGCACGTCTAAACGCCGTGCTCCGGACCACAGCGTGCATTCCTCCTCCTCCTCCTCCTCCTCCTCCTCCATGCTCGTCCACGCGTCCGCGGCTGCGCGCAAACGCGAGCGAGGCAGTGCACGCAAAACAAGGAAGACGGGGTCGCCGTCGCCATTCGAGGGCGTCACGTTCCGATATTTACGCGCCGAGCTGTTCAAGCCGTACAGAGCACGCTTGTTGTCGTCGGCCCACGCTTTCTCCCTGGACGCGTGCTACCACGGCTAACGGCCCCCACAAGCTCTTTATTCTCTCTCTCTCTCTCTCTCTCTCTCTCTCTCTCTCTCTCTCTAGTGTTTCTTGCTGTTGCTCGCTGGCTGGTGCCGCGATATACAACGCGAGCGTCCGCTATCCACGGCTACCACACACACACACACACCGAAGCGAGAGTTTCGCTCAGCGACTCGTTAATTATGTACGAGTTGGCCGGCGCGCCGAACGACGATGCGCTGCCGGCTCGGAGCTCGACAACTCCACGCGCACAACACCGCGGTCTCCGTGTGCCACGCGGCGCGGCCACTCGTCTGGATCGCCATTAGCACTGACGAGCCACGGATCCATTGCTGCATTCCTCTCCTCTTACTTTTATTGCCTATAGTTACTTCTGTTTTTTCTCTCTCCTTCGTTTAGACGCCGATCGAACTGGCCGGCGAGAAAGCACCGCAGCAACTTGCCATCCCGGAGGGCTGCGTCTCGCTCGTTACTATATACTATTGTTATGCTTGTATACACGATGTGTCTGGCCATGTCTGCTAGCTAAGTGATAAGCGCGTCTATGAAAGCCTTCCATGGGTAGCACATATCTTAATTGCAGCCACACAGGGTACGCTGCTAATTTGCTCACCCAGTCTCCTTTGTTCTTTAACCCTGTTGACTCATTCGTATTGCCATCGAACAGCGAGGAATCGATGGTACGCCTGGGGGACAATGCGACGCCAGCTGTGGATCTTGGTGGCAGCATGAGCGGCTGTGTTGAAAGTCTGAAATATCAGTTGGTTTCCGTGCAAAAGGTGGTCGACAGGACTAAAGCCAGTGCTTTCTTTGGTGTATGTAAGCGCTTTTGTGTTGAACTAGGAATGGTCCAGTCCTAAGACGCTCAATTCATTGAATCTGGGTTGAGATCCTCTGTCTGGACCAACTTGCACGCATGTTTATCTACAAGTCGTCCGATGTGCTCAGACACCCAGGGCCGCATTCACTGTGAGAGTTAAGGGGTTATGACAGCCCCCGAAATTATCGCTGCAGCGATATACTGCTCAGCACAACTTACCTGTACGTATGCCATTAAACTACAAACTTGTAATAGTACGTCAGCAATGTACTTGAGTCACGTGCTAAGTCAGTACAACTCTTTCAAGATGGCCGCCATTACCCTGCAGAACTCCTCCTGAAAATAATTTCTGGGCGCCGCCGACACCTAGCCTCACTCGTCTTACGTATGCATATATCTGAGGGAAACACGTGCCCTATAATGCAACCGGGGTCCCTGAAGTCGCAGACGACGCACCCGCCCATCCATCTTGGCATCGCCCGTCTACTACGTCTGTCTGAGACGCGCCAGAGCCTCTCATCACCCAATCTTGGAGGGAAGGAGGCGGGCGCACCTTTTTCCTCGTCATTCGAGCATGCAGGGTACGCGTTCCCTCACGGCGGCGTCGCTCTCGCCTCCAATCTCCCCACGGAGCAGCGATCGCCTCGCTATATCCCCGTTCCCCAAGCGTCTGTCCCTTTCATGTCGCCGCGCCTAGCTTCCTTCGCGTGCAGCGGCAGTGGAGGCGCAGGAATTGGGTTTGAGCTGTAACCTTCTCGGTCGTGTCTTGCGAAATTCCTTACGCGGTGATTCACCGTGCTCGTGCTATAGTTGCAAATCAGCGATTTTTTTTGCCGCCATTCCTGACGTTAGAGGCGGTAGGTGTGAGGCTATCCTTCATACATACATACATACATACATACATACATACATACATACATACATACATACATACATACATACATACATACATACATACATACATACATACATACATACATACATACACACATACACACATACACACATACACACATACATACATACATACATACATACATACAAACATACATACATACATACATACATACATACATACATGCATGCATGCATGCATACATACATACATACATACATACATACATACATACATACATACATACATACATACATACATACATACATACATACATACATACATACATACATACATACATACATGCTATGTACCTGCGGCGGTAGCTTACGACCATGCGATAGCATTCCGCTGCTGAGCACGAGTTCGCGCGTTCGATTACTGATCACGGTGGCCGCATTTTGATGGGCGCGAAATGCAATGACACGCATGCATGCACTCAGATTTAAACGCACGTTATAGAAACGCGGGTGGTCAAAATTAACCCGGAGTCCTCAACTACGGCATCTATCATAACCAGTATTGCTTTCGCACGGTAAACCTCAATAATCAATGAACGCATTTTTTTTATTCGTTTCCGTAATACAAATAGCTGAGATAGGAGAAGGAGGAGAGAAGGAGGAGGAGGAGGAAATAAAGAGAGAAGGCAGGGAAGTTAACTACAACAGCGTCTGGTTCTCTACCCTACTCCGGGGGACGGGAAAGAGAGAATAGAAGGATAAGCTAAAGAGAAGGAGGGGGAAACGGTGAGCTCGCGCGCGCACGCGGAGGGCTTGAGCAAGTCAAAGGCCTCCACATAGGCTAGACGCCCTCAAGAAAGACAGAAGTCCATTCACAGCTTCGTGGGCTGACGAGCGATGGGGACGGTGTACAAGTAGCACCTGCACGGACAACGGCTGATCCTCCAGTCGTCGCAATGCGATCGACAATGTTTGTATTTCCGGCTGAAATCGATGACAGTGGCACGATAAATGTTCTATGTTCTCTTGGCCGTCGCAGACTTCGCAAGCAGCACCTTCGGTCATTCCAATCAAAGTAGTGCACGCCTTCGTGAAAGCCACTCCCAACCACAGCCGGTATAGAAGCGATGCCTCACGTCGGTTAAGCCCGGAGGAGGTCGGAATTGGGGGGAAGGGTCCAGTTCGTGCAACCGGGCGCGCTTCATATTTGGAGTGTTCCTTCTGTTAAAGAGAGCTTGCGTGCCAGCTAGGTGACGAAGCTGGCTTGCAGCGTCTGTCCTGGAAAAGAGAATGGGAACGCTGTTTTGTTCTTGACGTGCCTCTCGGGCAGCTTTCTTTGCTTGATTATTTCCACTGATCCTGCAATGGCCAGGTAGACAGTGGAAAATAATTTCGTTGCCTTTCTGTTTGCCGTCGTGGTGAAGTTTGACAATTTCGTACGTTAGCTGTTCGTGAGCTCGATGTCGGTGAACTGACTGCATGCTGTGTAAAGCTGGTCTGGAGTCGGAATACACGGCCCATGTAGCAGGACTCTCTGTGTCAATAAATTGAAGCGCACTGCGCAGAGCCGTGAGCTTTGCAGCCATGGACGTCGTGACATGTGACGTCTTGAATCGCAGTGTTATTGCTTTCGTCGGTATAAACACAACACCGCCATAACTTGTCGATGTAGTCGATCCGTCAGTATAGATGTCTACGTGGCTACTGTATATATCTCTCGTACAACAGGAGTAAGATCAATTATTTTAGTGTAGACGGTGGTAGTACAGTAGCTAGCTGGCCGAGTAGGTACATCTGCATTATTATATACAGCGCGCACATCATGAGCCATAACAAGTGCTTGTGCACGTTACGTTTCTATACTTTGTCCGTATTTTATGTGCGAATAATGCAGACTGTGGTAGATCTGACTTTTTCTGAAGTACTGGAATTCTGAGGTGTACTTCAGAGTCGCACAAACACCATGGAGGAGACACCAGCCTGGCAGCAGGTTTGAGCATAACCGCACCTATAGGCCCTTCGATGACGGAGTAAGAGTTGAGGAGGACTTTGAGATGAAACACTGGGAGGTTTATTTACATTATTTACAGTGAGACGACCAAGAAATTAACAGTCTTAAAGTCATTACGGGCCGGCAGCAACTCGGACGCTGCGGCCCATGACAAGAAGCTCGAAAGAGATCAATCAAGGAATGCTATAGGAATGCCCCCTTGCTGCTCCCGTTCTGTGTCTTTTAAGCCCTTCGGTGTCTCGAAGACACGTCACGTTCGCCCAATGGGAGAGTCCGCTCAGGTTACGCCATTTTCAGCCAATCGGCGATCCCGCTCAGGTGTTGTCATTTTCGACCAATGGTAGGCGCCCGTGCGATGGTGTCACACCCGGCGGAGAGGGTCGCTGCTTGGTCCCCAATTGTCCGAGGGCTTACTTCTCCCTGCGGTCTTGCCTTGCTGACTTGCGATGCGCCGTCAGAATAGGCGGATGGGGGCGACGCTGCCAGGGTTTCACGGTGCATTACACCCGTCTTGCCTCTTGGACCCAAGTTACCTGGAACAGTGCCAGGCTCTCGCTTCACTTTCGGGAAGAGTCAAGCAGAGAATAGCTCCACCTGTGGCACACGAGGCGGGGGCCGCCAACTTGTTTGCACGTGCCGTGCCTCGGGAATCGGGCATCCGTGCTTCTGCGCTCCTTAATTAGCTGTGGTGCGATTCGATGTGGTCTGGTGAAGTCGAAGTAGGCTCAGGAAACGGTCCCGTATCTAACAACGGTAGTAGCGAGTCACGGAATATAAAAACAGATATTAGCCAATAACAAACCATGGCTTAGACCGACAGGCTTATTGAAAGATATAAGAGTAGACGTATCGCACATAACTAAACATCATATTAAAGATAGCACAAAACATGCGCGCTGAGAGTGTGAGCTTATGTACGCTTGACGTAAAGTTTTGGACAGGTTTGTATTTGCGCATGTTTGACGTATAATAACGTCAAACACGTGCCTGCACATGCCGCTCACTCTTGGCGGCAGGATTTGTTCGGGCGCGAATAACGGCAGACTTGGGACTCGTGTACACACACGAGCACTTACGCGTGCGTTCCCTCGCTCACTCCCGCACAGCACAGTCTATGCACGACCGCGCGCAGCGCGCGCCTTCGGGCACGTCTTTTTTCGGAGCACGGCTTTCACCGGGAAGAAATTTTACAAACTCGTCCACTGCCGCTGCCTAGCGTACACGTAGACTGCTTCTCCGCACTTCTCTGCGTATTCCGCGCACGTCTTCGCGCGCGCGTTCTTGTTTCTCCTTTCTTTCCGAGCGCGCCTCCCCGCCCTCCTAACGCGAACTGCCACTATGAGCCGATGCCCCTGCTGCAGTGCTACCAGCGCCAGACATCGCGCTCCCCATTCGTCCCCACTCTATACGTCGTCGAAGAGGTTTTTCTCCTGCGAGCTCGCGCTATAGACCTCGTCTCACGCCGTGTGGCACTCGGAAGCACCCCGAGCACCACCTAGCAAGCAGCTCGCCTCCCTCGTTCTCCAACTCACTCTCTCTCTCGGGGCCGCTGCTGTCCATCTAAATGCAAATGCAATATTCTGTTTCACTGCCGACCGCGTCCCCTCCCCGCAACTTGCGTCCGTGCAGGCGAGTGGTCGGCTGGCCCGTCCTATTTTATAGCCGCTTTGCTTTCTTTGTTTCGTCGGGGAAGCACGAACGTCGCTGCCCCACCGCCACCATTATTTTTTCCTGCTCTGTTTTGTTTACGCTTTCTTGGCTTTCGGCCTTTGACGTTCGCTTTCGTTGAATCGAGAGTCACCTATCGGTCCCTGTTTCTCCCCGTCTTATGCCCCCCTCCTCCTCCTCCTGTTGCCTATTGCCTTGCTAGTGTTTATGTGTCTGGCCGACGGTGGTGTCGTTCGGGCGGTGGTGGCTCCGCCGCTTATAGTGTACGAGCTCTGGCGTACTGCCTCCTCGCGTTCTGTGTATTAAGAGGAGGCAGAAACAATTACACGCTCTGTATGACACGGGCGTTGCTGAAGGTGTCATGGGAAATCGACTCGTTCCCTTTTATCTTTCCTGGGTGCAGCAAGCCTCTGACGTATCAGCGCGCGTATTTTGACATGGTGATAGGCGAATAGGAGTGAGTGGGGAGTAATTCCCGGTGGCCGTCTCTTTCGGAATACAAATCGCGAGTTACGTTTTACTCAGCCCGTACAAAGCGTATGTCAGGGAACTCCTCTCACATCGCTGTCAAGGACCATATCTTTTAATAAAGGCTTTGCTGTAGAATGGCACGTGTATAGACAATGGTGTGCACTTGTATGTATTTCAATCGGCTGGTACTGCATTGGCTGCTCACGCTAGACGGCAGACAGGCGTACCACTGAGATTACTGCCTTTTGGTTGTGTAGAGCTTGCTTTGTTTATTTATGATCATTAAAGTCATGAATGTTATGGCAGAAAGTATGGCCCCAGGTCCGGATCCTACTCAAGGGTTGGCCTTGTGCGAGCGAAAACCGTATATGATGTCACGTAGACAAAACCGAGCAGGAACATGAAGCCGTTGAGAGGCAATGACCATAATTTCTATTTGTATGAAGGAAATTGGAAAAGTCTAGATACAATTATTTTCTGATATCCTTTTGTGTGTGTGTGTGTGTTGCGCTTTCTTGGCGTTCGGTCTTTCATGTTCACTTACCTTGCATCGAGAGCCTACCTGCAAAAGCAGTTTTTTTTCTCTCTCTCTCTCTCTTCTTTTCTGTTCGAGTAGATTGACACGTCCTGCATGCCCGAGTAATATACGAGAGTGACACAAAAACAAGAACTGATAGAACGAATGTGAAGAAGTGCCCAGATGATTTCTTCTTAAATCAAAATATTTTGCCTTCCCCACCGCTTCAGCTAATAGGCAAAATATGCGGTATATACGAGCGGCTCTCATCGGGAAAGGACGCGTGCGGCGAGAACTCAATGATAGAATGAGATCGCTTCAGCGGAATTCTCCATCGCTTCTACTCAGATGTCGGCAACGCAATTTTCGATCTCACTTGGGCCTCACTATCCCAATTTGGTTTGCTATATCAGGGATCTCATAGACTCACCAAAGAGCAAAAGGGGGGGGGGGGGATACCAAGAAGACGCAGAAGAGTAGCATGCTGAGAAACAGTTCCATCGATTCTGCCTGCTTATGCAACTTTCGGTGTCCTATCGCAAGAAGTAAACTGCAATCTCCTCATCCCTGCGGAAAACAAACGCGCCTTCGCCGCCAAAAGTGTGGCCGACGCACACTTGCGCTGCTGCAGCATCGCTAGCAGAGCCGCTTTGGACGGGAAGCGGCGGTAGATAGAGAGCAGGAGATAGGATATAGCGGGGGCCGCAAATTATACTATATAGCGAAGTGCACCTAGGGCACGATGTGTCATATATATGCGCATACAAGTTAGTCTTCTCCTTCTTTTTCTTCCCTCTTCATCTTTCCTTCCTCGTAACTCGCATGTGGACTGTCCTCTCGATCTCTCCGTATAACCGCGATCCTTGATCTTCCGCGCAGTCAATTTCGGCGCCTCTCTTTGCTCCCAAGACTATGATCGCCGATGTGCGTCCACCGCCTATAGGAGCGCTGTTGTACGTGTTATTTCCAGTATACTCTCGCGAGGCAGCCCTCGTCCTAATCACTTTGGTTGCTTTATAAAAGACATATCTCTCTTGCCGGCCTTGTGATTGAAGAACTGTGGAATCACCTTCCCTTGGGAATTGGAGGTCATCGAAGTCCTTTTGTGCAAATGTGGAACTTCCCCACAAAAGATATCACTCTCGACTTTCTTTTTTTCTTTTTTCCCCTAATATCGGTGTGCCCAAGATCCTAGCAGCTACTGTGAAGTTTCCAACCGTGAGCGTTGTCTGCAAATGTAGCCCCCAGTATGCTTATGTCTAATCTGACACGTTCAACAAATGTTCCACGGCTCGATAATTGCCTGATATAGCCACTTCTTATGACTGCGTCGCTTCAATTAATGAAATGAAATGAAATCAAATCAAATCAATAGTCATTTACCAGAAGCATCTGGATAGACTCCTGGGGTAAAAGCTGCAATCAGCAGCTTGCCAAAGGCCCAGGACTCATAGTACATGGCAGCAGCATATAAGAAAGTCCCTGGATTTGAAATAATTGCCACATAATGGTACGTACACACTCATAAAAAGTTGCACAATATTTTTACCACAAAAAATTACGCGATGGCTAACAAAGTAGCACAATAAAATTGCCAAATGCATCACTTTCATTCACCAGTTCCTAAAAAAAAGGAACGTCTAATGGCAACAGGCAAGATACATTACATGGTTACGAAAGAAAATTACATCCAACGAGAACATACAGATATTGCATACTCAAGCAGCACAAAAGATTACGTCTAATGCTGGCAGAAAAACTAAAGAAAAAAAACAGAAGTTACAAAGAAGTGCATCGAACGGGGGCATACAATTATAGCACACTCAAGCAGCAACATTTTACATTATTGAAGACAGAGAATCTATAGCTAAGCGAAACATGTTCCTAACCGCATCATTGAACATTTTTCTCGCGTCTTGATGTTCGTTAAGTGCAACTGGCAGATTGTGTTTCGGAGACTGGGTTTTCTATGGCGTTCGAAAACACGGCACTGAGTAGCGATCAAGCAGTGCTATATACTGCTTCCATGTATAGCTTATAGGCTGCAGCTTTCTCTACTGCGTGCTTTTGCAACGGACTGTGCCACGACGAACTTTACAGCGATATGAATAGTACAGTTGCTCACGCCATTTGAGGCTCACATACTGCACGAAACGGCTTGCGTGGGATATTTAAAATGATCTTCCGAAGAGATCGGCATGCAGTATGCACAAGGCGCGCGCTGTGGTATACCGCGCATGTGGTACGGTCGTTCCACCGCTGCAAACTGTCCATTTAAGGCACGCAGTCTGTCGGAGACACTGGAAAGCGCGCACGCACGCACGCACGCACGCACACACACACACGCACGCACGCACGCACACTAACAAAATAATAACTTGCAGCCGCACATGTGCGACGAATCGTGACCAGATTCAACGCAATTCGCTATAGCAGTTACCAAGCGCCGGTTCATGCAATTCCATCTTTTCACACACCGCTTCATATCATAATGTCACGCAGCGTTATTAGCATTTCGCGCAAGAGCACGTCCCTACATGTAGTGTCCCGGAAGTTAAACTGGACCCGCCGTGGTTGCTTATGGTTGCTATATATGGTGTTGGGTTGCTGAGCACGTGGTGGCGGGATCGAATCCCGCGGCCACGGCGGCCGCATTTCGATGGAGGCAAAATGCGAGAACACCCGTATACTTATACATTTAGGTGAACGTTAAAGAACCCCAGGTGATTCAAATTTTTCCAGAGCCCCCCACTACGGCGTGCCTCATAATCAGATCGTGGTTTTGGCACGTAAAACACGATAATTTAATTAAATTGGTGTTAAACCGCACACGTCTTAGCGCAGTGAAGAGGGGCAACCACTTGCCGCTGGCGCACTGCCTTCGACAAGGAAGACGAACACAGAACCGCGCAAAAACTACTACGTCGCTTATGGCCCAGCAGAGCGAAACACAATGCGTCAGCGCCGCGCGCGCGCGCATTATGGCCCGTCGGCATGCCATTAGCTGCAACGCAACGTACGCTATAGCATAGGACATTCGAGCCCTTCCGCCACTCCTCCTTTTCCTCTCAGGCTAGAGCGAGGGCGCGTACGCTCTAGCTAGGACACCGACGACGCGGTGACGAATCTCGGCACGGGTTGCCGAGTCCCGGGTCGAAACCCCCCAGCCTCACGTGGAGCGGGGGCGTCTCTGCAGGTTTCGCTTCGTTTGAAAGTGTAGAGAGGGGTGGTACGTGGCTTCGGCGGAGGGCTCCGCCGCCGCGAGAGGAGACGCGAGGAGAGCGAGGACGGTTAATGTAGTTAATCAGTTACGATTTGCATACGAATTCCGGCGCCAAGGCGGCCGGCTTGCCATAGCGCCGTGCCGGCTTGCCGGCGCACTCACATACGTCTGGGCCCCGCGCGCACATCTATGTGGTTCGCGTGCTCGCACACCGCGCATCCCGAAGAGAGGGTGGCGGCCTGCGTGCATGGTGTGGTGCACGGCGCGAACGCGACGGCGACGACGGCGGCTGCCCCGACGGCTGTCCTTTCTCCCAGAGCACAGACCGCGCAGCACAGGCCACTCGAGAATGTCGGCTGACGTTAATTTATGAATCCAAAGTGCGGTCGCGGCGCGGGCTCTGTGTTTTCCGGCGCAACGCCGGAAAGGCTCGCGGTGCTCGAGGGATCGTCTCCTTCATTCACCCTTCTCTGGCTGGGGCGCCCCCGATTCGCCCGGAAAGGTTCCCGGGCGAAGCGAATCCACGGTCCTCCCCAGTCTGCTTGCAAGCGCGTACGTAAATAATGTGAGTGCGAGGATATTTACATGCAAAGTAGGCGCGTAATATGAGATATGGGCTCCAGGTCGGCGTAGGGTTACGGTCTTTCGAGTACATAGAGCATCACTGCGAGGTCAGATTACGGCGTTGCGGCGTCATTACAATATAAGTGCTGCTTCGAGATTGGTAAATCGAACGCATTAAGGTGCCAAATGCCACTCAACTATAGCTACGCCAAGTACGAACGGCATTAACTAAAGGCGCCCTTGAGAGCCACAATAAACAGGCGGTGCGATATTTCCCTGTTCGTGCACACTCTCAAGTTGTTTGTTTCTTTTTCTCCTCATTTGGAACGTTAAGTAATTTGATTACAAGGCATCGAATTACAAGTGTGTAATCAATATGTCATTGGTGCGTGCTCGTAGAATGGTCGTGCCTGACATTAACTTCTGCAATCAACTTTTATAATGGCTCTCTTATAAGCAAGAAGCGCGAATGACATCGCATTATAGCAAAACACTTCTTTAATATTTCCTTCCTTCTCTCTGCGTGAAAAAGCAGAAGAAAGGAAATTCATCACCAACTCATCAACTATAGCTGAAAGCAAGATTCTGCTTGAGAAAGGATCGCGAAGCGAGAAGCACGCATAGCGTTCGCGTACTTTACGTGAACGGTTTCACGGTAACGTGTTGACGTACGTCCGCTAACGCAGGGTGTTTCAGCGAACACTTCCAATTTGTTTTTTTAATTTGCCTGTGGCGGATAGCACAACTCTAGTTCATGAGCTGGTCTACTCGAGGAGGCGGACATTACTTGCACAAAATATTCATATGCATAATATGCTAATTAACAAGAAATAATTAACTTTTAAATAATGACCTTATGCCACACATTGCAATTTACAAATTCTAGTGGGTGAGACTGCAAGGCATACTTGTGTGGATGAAACCATTTACGAGATACGCGCCATCAAACTTAGGTAAAAATGCGCTGTCGTTGCACTCACTTTCGTAACAAAACGTCCGTTTTATGCAGTGAAGCCAAGAATAACTGGAACGCCAATGCATTTCTTCGCGAAGTTCTGGAAATAATACCTCGAAACTGGTGTCATCCTGTGAATTCGACCCAAGTTGATCTAGCTTGCGAACTTCCGGGCTAGAAATTGTAATTTGAAATATGTGTTATAATTAGTTAAGAACTGTACTAGTGATTTTTTGTTAATTAGTCAATTATGCATTTCAACTTTTTGCGCGAGTACGTTCCACCTCTTCGTGTAGACCAGCTCACGAACTATAAGTATGCTATCTGCCACAGATAAGCTTTAAAAAAAATGAAACGCTTCGCTGAAGCACCCGATATTTCAATGGGTGCAACCACGCCCTCGGCGTGCTACAAATATGACTGAGAAACCGCTTTCCAAGCAATTCCATGGACGCAGCAACCGGTTGAGAAGAAAGATGCTTCTCCTGTACGACCGCTGAGCATATCCTACTGGAATTTTCCGTTGACAATCGATCAGAGCCTCGCCGTGGAACACTTTTCTTGATGCGCTTGCTGCAAATTTCTTCCAAAATAGCTTTTTAAATACTTTCTGTGTCCTGTGCTCAGGAATTTCTGTTTCGGATTCGTCTCATTTCACGCGCACCGAGGGGCAACACATGGTACTATTTAGTTTCGATAAAAAATAAATATTGAAACTCAAACTCAAAAGGAAGGAGGAGGACCCCTACGCTGGCGACCAAATGCGCACCAGACCATAGAAGTTGCCATTCGCGTTTCAGTCGGCCATTTCTCTCTAATGAGTTTCGGGGTCGGAACAACACCGTTTTCGAAACGACGCTTTCGCAAGGAGTGGACGACGGCAAGAAACACAAAGGCGGAGGAAAAAGGAGCCCTTTTCTTCAGAGCTTCAACGACTGCAAAGTGTTTCCGGCTGTGTATTGGAGGGAGCCCTCCTGTGCCAGATGCGCCTCTGCCGCTTGGTCAGAGAAGCAAACGACACCCAGGGCCAAAGTCAAGCCGCGCTGGTGGCTGCAGCAAGAAGCTGGACAGCGCGGACGTGTATAGAAGGAGGCCGGCACTGGCGCAGGACGAGTACGACGACGACGACGGCCAAGGCCTTGGTGGCTGTCCGAATGAAATACGAGCCATTGGCGCAGGGCGAACGAGCCCCGTCGTCCCGGCTGATTGGCTTTCGCGTGTAATGCCGCTCGTTTCTGGAAAAGAGCGCTTTGAGGCCCGCTCCTCGGGGCCCTCTTGGGGAAAAGACGGGGGCCGACGACGACGATGCGTCGCCGTGTCCCGCGGCGCGGCCGCGTCACCGCGGGAGGTAAGAGCGCGCGCGGAGCGGTGGTGCCGCTATTTCGCGTGCGTGCGTTCGTGTGCGTGCGTGCATGCGCGCGCGCGCGTGTGTGTGTTTGTGTGTGCGTGCGTGCGTGCGTGCGCGTGCCTTGCCACATCTGCGTGAAATTTTGGTCGGTACGCTGAAACGGGTGTGGAAAAAGGAAAACTAAAGTGATAATTCTTTAGGCCTGTTTCAGGTTTGGAGCCTCGAGTGCTTTGTAACAACAATGTTTTATTTTATTTTCTTTATTCCTTTGTTTTTTAACCAGAAGAGTGAGGTTGGTGTGTGGCAGACTTGCATAGAACGTGTCTGATTAAAACGCATGGAAAACGCATCCTCCGGGAATCATTCGCGAAGTCTGCAGGAAAAAAAAAAAAGTGCGTGAGAGAAGAAGATGACGAAGGAGGAGAGAAAAATTACAGGTTACGATTAATAAAAATGAAGCGCCACAGGAAAGGTGGGAGGGAGGCTGGGACTGGCTTTTATGGTTTGTGGGCGGCCGGGTTTGTACCCCTTTTTCGATTATTATTGATGAGCACAAAAAATGATGAGTGGAAGCAGTTTGTATGGGGGAAGCCTAGGGGCGAAATTGTTTTCACTCCGTCATATGGTGACAATTAGGTGCCTGCATGCCTTAAAGTCAAAGACCGCCAGTGTTTCAGCCCTACCTCTTGTTTCTCACTTTCAAAGAAAGCAGCAGTGCTGTTGGAATTCGGCCCGAATTCACCCTCGTTACCAGGGATTAACGGGTGTTTACTACGCACCATCATCTGCGTCCTTTTGACTACAATTATCATGTCAAAGAAGAGTAATAGTGGGAGCTCTCTGCAGGCACTAGCATTTTCCACAACACAGCTAACAAACACAGGGAAAAAAAAGAAGAAGAAAAGGGATCGCGGAAGCGTCAGGCATGAGCGCACACACATAGACTGAACTGAATGCAATTTAAGGACGCTCATTACTAAACTCCAGTCACGCGAAAGAAGTAGAGAGACGGGCAAGAGAAGAAAACAAACGTTTTGTCTTGCCTGTCGCTGGCGTTTTCGTGTGCGCACAGAGTACAGCCATGAATCAATACAAATTCGCCCATCTTTCATTCCTGTTCTAGACAAGGGCCTCGTAACTTGTACGTTGTGAACACAAAGCAAGGAGATATCTCTTTCAAGTCTCCTTCTGCTGGGAACGCCCTTGGAAGACCGCCCAAAATGCACAGGTTTCATCGGGTTACCATTCACGAAGCTTATCTCGTCAAATGGATTACTCAGCACAGCTCATGAGCGAAGCGCCAACGCAACTTTGCACGAGCAAATAGACCACTAACCTCAGTCGCCCCCAGGGTAGTGTGCCAGTCCTTCAGTCAGGCTAACAACTTCAACCTTTTGCTCTCGACAGTACCCCAAGAAATCGAACTTCTTCTTCTTTTCTTCTTCACACTATAAGCACTTACATATTGCGTGACGTGCACGGTATTGTATTTGCAAGTACCGTTCATCTTCTACCTGTAGTATACTATCTGCAGCAAGGCAGACTAAAGTGCCATTTTTAAACGACTGCTCAGGTGCTACTTTGATGTACTATATTCACCGGCAGATCCTGCAGAGGTGTGTACCCGTAAAGGTAGCACTAATACTGCACTCTTCTTCACCAAGAAAGGTAGCTCTGCCTAGTTAAGTGCAACACGTTCCGGTTTCAACAGAGTCGCCAAACGATCGAGGCCGGATATGCCGAATTCGTGTTTCTGGCTCGGAAAGCCTCCTGCCTCCGGGAAAGCCTCCAGCAAACTTGTGTCACCTAAAGATTTTCGCACCTGTTACATGTCGTTACATGACCCAGTCCAGATACTTATACGGTAACTTCATTTGTCTGTGATTCCACGCAAAAGCTCGGGAGAATGAAACCTGATTTGGATACCGGCTTGGCAAGCATGCATGCCGGTATGTGAACATGCGCGTTTACCACACTTCCGCCACCCCGTGCGGATCGCATGACGCGTGCGCCGGTGTGTGTGGTCTTCTCGGCGGTGACCGCTTCGTCCCAAGCCAAAGCTGCGCAGCTGCTCGCCCCCTTTTTTCGGCGACCGTCAACTCCGGGTGTCGCCGCTTGTGTGGCACGCGGGGACGAGGCGGAATCTCTATTGACGCTTCCTCTCGGCTGCATGAGCACGCGTCCGCTGACCGCTTCGGCCCAAAAGCGGAGGCGGGACGTGTGGAACGGGCCCACGTCGTATTTTTTAAAATATTTTTTTCCCTTTCGGCGTCGTTTCCCAAAGACACTAACCTCAGCACAAACCGCCAAGACCTTTTGAGCGCGCCGCCGCCGTTTTTCCTCCGTGGGAGGCTGTGATCCTTGCAGCTGGCTTTCATTTCGCGGTTCTCGCTTAACGGCTTCGACTGTCGCACGCAGCCTGTGACACGGGCCGGTAATAACGTTGGAGAGGGATAAGTCGTGGTAATAATAATTTGAATAATAATGAGCTGGAAGGAGAAAAAAGAAAGGGGGGGGGCGATTTACGATCGAGAGGAGAATAAAAGAATGAAAAAGAAAAAGAGAAAAAGCTCTCCATGCATGGAACAGCGGAGAGTTGAATTATGAAAGGCTTCAGATTTTGCGTAAGTTGCTCTGTACACTCCGGTTGGTGAAACAATATATTTGTAAAAATTTGGTTTTCCCGCCGTCTGCAAAAATGCAGGCGCCTATGTAAACAGGATGGACAGAGGCGATATGATAGCCAAGGTTTGTTTCATCAACCGAGTTATTAGTCGGGCGAGCGTTTACAAGGCGCTCATTCCTGATAGCTCAACATTGCGACATGTCTTCATGTATACTGCTGTGCCTTTCAGGCATAAAGACAGCAGGTCGTTGCTTTTCACGTATCCTTGACACCACGGGCGTAGCCTTTTTTTTCTGTTTCTGTCATTGTCCACGATCTGACCCGTGGTTGTCATGAACAGGCGTCGCCTTTATCTCTCCGACCTTGGGAGTTAGTGGTTAAAAAAGGGCAAGAGGCTAAGAACGAGACTATCTGAACATGTAGATGCAGGCCTATACCAATTTGCCATATGTTATAGAGTCTACGTAAATAAGCACGCCGTCATAGTCGTCTTTTCAGTGCTAGTTAAAAGTGTCTCAATTATGAAATACGCATCAACTTCCTCAACTTTCTTCCGTAATTTTCGCGAAAAGTCAACCTTGACGTCCACAGGAACCACAGTCTCGTCAGTCGCGCACATCGCCCGGTGCCAAGCTTTCTTATTTTGCATGCGAACAACAACAATCCCCGAGGAGAAAGGAAAGAGCTGGTAATAGGAAAAGAGCAAAAAAAAGTTTTAGGCGCAACTTTTCTTTATATAAATTAGATTCTAGGTATTTACGTGCCTGATTGTGAGGCACGCCGTAGTCGAGGATTCTGGGTTAACTTTGGGCCAGTTGGCTTTCTTTAACGTGCACCTAAATCTAAGTATACGTGAGCGTTCTTGTACTCCAACCGTCCCCGGCGAAATGCTACCGTCATGGACGGTACCCGAACCCACGACCTCTAGCTCAGCAGCACAACGCCATGGCCTACTCTGGGATACTGCGGCGGGTACAGCCTTTCTAACTTGTCTTTTTTTCTTCATTTTTTAATGAATTTAGGCATAGAATAAGTAAACCGACAGACGAGCAATAATAACGCTTTCACTTGACACGTGCGCGGCATACTGCAAGTGCTACCGTCGCACAATATATATTTCCTCTGTATACATTCTGTATAGCGTCGATATACTCTTCTATAAACAGTCTTGTTTAGCACTGCATGGTATGCCTACACCACTTTCACATTATACTCTTTGCACAAGCAGGGGGATCCAAGTGACCCCCACACATGCACACGAACAGAGAGAGCCCCGTGGAATGAATTTCCCTCTTAAACTGCGTTTTCTTCTCTTTCTTAGTATTTTCTTTTTTCTTGGGGGGGGGGGGGGGACTTACGAAATATTTCTTTCTTTTTTTTTTTTTTTTCGTTTAGCTGCGGGACTTAGCATTTGCTTGCGCCATATTGGAATAGTTACGGAAATATTTACGCAGTACAACAGCTTGCGGCAGACGGAATCCTAATGTAATGCGGTTCCTCTGCCATCGCGATTGCGTATGCACCGAGGCACGCGCTCCGCCTTGCACATGCCGTTTCTCCTCTCCTCACAGCTCGGACAGAGGGTATATACCGCGCTCTCGTGATGTAAATCCGCTAAGTCCTTAAGGACATCGGCATACGCGCCCCCTGTAAAGCGGAAGGCAAACAGAGGAAGACACCTGAAAGGAGACGCGAGACATCGAACATCGTTTTATCCCGAAACAGCTATACTAGTGAGGCGTTCGTAGAAAGGAAAACCGCGAGCCATGTACAGCGACTTGTACAGCTTCGAGTATAGAGTTCGAGTGCACGGTCGTTTTATGCCTTCGAGGAGACAGCGTGTAATGGAAAGCGAGATTGGAGGAGCGGGAGCGAAGCAGCCCCAAAGCGAACGTCCGCACGGGCATTGCTAGGAATCTGCGCCGTCCCAATCTACGACGAAAGATATAAAGCCCTGGCTATAGTCCGAGGTCTCTACTCTATACCGGCACGTACACGGCTTCGGCCAATAGAAGAATGTGTACGAGGCATCGCATCCGATGGAAACCGCCGGCCGGACCTTCTTCTCAAAGACTGAGCGCGTCCGGCCGCTATACCGGGGATCCGTGTAAGACTCGGCAGAGCGCTCGGTACTCAGGTTTCTTGATTGAAAGAACGTAGAGGCCCAGGCGGTGGCGGCGTGGCCGCTAACGTATATAGCGACCTCGCGAGACTGGCCTATAACCGCTCGTCCCCCCCCCCCCCCTATCTATGTACGCCTGCGTATTATAACGCGCGCGTCTGCATTCAATAGAAACCGCGAGTCATAAAAAAAAGAAAGAAAGAAGGACCGAAGGGTCGAACAATAGGCACCGGGCTATACGTTGAGACAGGATCGCGGCGCGGCAAATGGGAGGAAGGGACAGTAAAAGTGGACGTGATTTACGCGCCAAGGAGGAGGAGGCCGCCCACGGGTGCCTCACCGGCCGCATCTTCTCGCTGTCCTTCCGACGCCGACGCAGCAACCGACGCTTTTCCATCCTTTCGTGGTGAGTAGCGGAAGAAGAGGAGAAAGCCGCTGCTTGCTTGGATCACGCGGCGGCCGCGTCCGATTCCTAAACCACTAGCTCCGCGGCCAAGGCCTGGAGAGCTCTGATGTAAGGCCTATCTTAAAGGTGCCACCGTCTATTCGAAGGGTTGCTTCTCTGCTGCGGTTGACCGCAATTTAACGCCTTTAATCTTTCTTTCGTTCGCTCTTCCCATGCAGCGTACACGCAATATAAGTGTTTCTAGCGTGCGTCTAGCTGCCTTGTGGATCCTTGTGTAGTGCTTATATACACGTGAATATGCAGTGTACTTCGCCTCAAGCGATTTTATGAAAAGCGGGCATACAAGCCACCGACCATGTAAGCCCCAAGTGTGTTTGAACGCGCTGTGGACCTCAATTAGAGTTAATTATTGTTGCAGACGTTAAAGACCTGGAAGCCCGTCAAACGCATTACGCTCTTTACTGAGACCCGCAATCGGTTGATCCTACTAGATCATTCTTTTATAGCATGAGCACCATGTGGTGGTGGATTAAAGAAGGCACCTAATAATCTTACCGCAGGACGCGTTGACACTAGACCCGCTACAAGGATGTTAGAACTACAGTAAGAGTTGATTTGTTCGTGCTTTCTTGGCGCAGCCTGTTCTGACTGTATTCCCGGTCTATGCCACAGGTGCTGACTGACAGTCGCCGACCGAGAAATTTTGATCCTCGTCCGTTTCATTTATTCAATTACTATAATTTCAAAGTATAGCAGTCAAATTTCGCGGCATCTGTCGCAGCTTACAACATAGTCATGTTTTCACGGCAGAGTATTTCGCCAGAAGACTTTATTTGGTTGCCAACCAAGGATTGAAGACATACACCCCGCGATCTGTGAGCCATCGTACTGTCCTTAGAGTCGTGATTGAAGTAATCACTAGTGACTTAGACAACGAGGTTATACTAAGCTTCGTTATTTCCTCGTCGTGGCGGTGTCTACACAGCAGCTATATAGCTGCTTTAGAGGCGCTTGAAAATACACTAAAGAGAAACTCTATACAGTTGTTCAAACTGGTAGAGCAGGCTTTCAAACAACTACTTACGTTAATTTCGCGGAAAGGTGTCAACTATGCTAAAGGAGAAGAATGTAGACCAAACTTCCATTTTATTTTCTGAAATTCGAGCCAGAACCACGAAGCTCTTATATATCTGTCAATGTGATGTCATTAGTTTATTTTACCGTATTTCGCTCCGCAGTGATGCAGTATAAGCTTCTCGAAACATTCAAAGTTCGGTCTTTGGCTCTTTTAGAATGTGAATCATGCCATCTTTACAAATAAAAAAATTAACTAGCCCCCGGGTAGACGCCTTCAAAATTCATGATGTCAAACCGAGCTGGTGAGGGAACTTCGTCGAGATGACGTCGCCACCTGCTTTTCGTTTTTGCGTCTTAATTTCTTGTTTACCAAGCATCTTCGGACGGTAAAATTTTATTTATTTATTTATTTATTTGTCTTCTTTTCTGTCAGTTTACTTTAGGGTAGTTTTCTAATAAAGCTCAAATTATTTTTCGCTTTAATGTCCTTTGTAGACTTCGTTTTAAATATGTTTGCATTTTATTGTACCAATTAGCATATGGCATAATTAATTTGCTTGAGTGATCCGGAAGGAGCATTGCTCGCACTTCTGTGCTGTAATCATTTTTTTTACTGAGCCGACCTAATTAACTTAGGTGAGATAATGGATACGATGGCTCAAATAGACAATAGAGAGAGAGAAGCCCGCAAACTGGCTCCTCAGCACGACTAAAACGTTATGTTGGTATGTCTAACGCTCGAAGAATTGTAACAGCTGCGGTTTGCGAGCGAGAACGTGACTCGCCTATACGAGTATGTTACATCATTTGTACGGGGTTTAGGATCGATCACCGCCACTTTACTGCCAGGGCTTTATATTTTTTAGAAGCCTGCTCATGAAGCTTTGCGTCAAGGCAAGTCTGCGAGGCACTCCAATTTTCAATCGGTCAACAGACATTTCTTCGCACCGTGCAACGAAGGTAACCAGACTGTTCGGTTTCAAAGCGAAACTCTCTTTGCCTTCCCCGTCGTCACGCCGTAGTCGCCAGAGAGTCGTCGTCGTTTCGTCGTCGTCACACGACTGTCGTGATGTCGTCGTCACGTAAGCGTTCGTCGTCATACCATCGTCATCGCTCCGGCTTCGTCCCTGTATTGTCGTCACGCCGTCCTGTAGTTATGCCATCGTCATCACTCCAGCACCGCCCTACCGTCGTCGTCATACGGTCGTCGTCATACGGTCGTCGTCATGCTATCCCGGTCGTCCAATCGTCGTCATTCTGCAGTAGTCGTTCCGGTGTCGTCTTGCCATCGTCGTCATTACGTCATCGTCGTCGTGCTGTTGCGGTCGTTGCGCCGCCGCCATGCCAGTGTAGTCACCCTATTCTCGTCTCACCGTCGTCGTCAGACTACTTCGTAAATGGAAGGATTCAAGAGAGCGGGGTGGTGGAGGAGGATTAGCTGTAGAAGTGGTAGACACTCTCCCCTCCCCGCCTTCTTAGGCGTGTCCAACCCCTCCTCACACTATAACTTGCCATTGGGCTGCGAAATGTGCGTTTTCGATTAGAATAACACTGTGAAACTATATAGACGACAGGTGCTTTCGCAGCGGCAAAGCGAGGAGCTGACTTCAGTGTTATTTCGCTGTGTGTTTGTTGGCACCGGCCGTTATGTGGTTCCTGCGGGCGGTCCAGCGAAACTTGAGAAACCAACTTCGCTTTGGGTGGGACCCGTGCCGCCGGGCCCTTGGCTACGTCGACTGCGACGATAGCTGCGCCACTCCGCATCCCATAAATTTTCCTATACCACAGGACTTCGATGAAAACTGCCTGTCCTCTATGTTCTCTGACCAAACCGACAGACGCCATTTGAGACACAAAACGAAATCGGCCGCCTCAAAAAATGAGTCTCAGCTGTCATGTGTTGAAATAATTTGCTCGTCTCCTCAGTTCTCCAGTCCGCTGTTGCGGACACAACCACCGATGCAGCTTGCAACGAAGAAAAAAATCCCTATTTGGCTCACAGTTTCAGTTATTCTGCTGTTGCGTACTTCCGTCCAGGCTTGGTGTAAGAAAAATGCTAGTTGACAGGTAATAAAAAAAAAAAGAAAGAAATAAAAAGATGCAGGGTATATTGAAATATATTCTTGGTCGAAGTTCTTTTTCGGCGCGATAGCCAAAAGTCCATATCTAACGCGCATGTTTATAAGCAGCTTAAATATAGGTTCCCGATATATACGCGGTAAATCTCTTCAGCACTTGATGGGATATGTAAATACTACCCGTACACAAGCGCAAAAGCAAAATATAAAGAAAAAGAGAAGAAAAGATTTCTTACCGCTCCCCTTTGTACTGACCCATAAATCCGCGCCTAATCGAGCCAGTTCTTCATAATTTCTTGGTCATCATGTGTGGGATGCACACGAGCGAATGCCACTATAGTTTACCTTGAGCATCGTGGTTCCCGTTGGAAATGCGTCCTACTTGGTCGTCTGCTTTAGACTTGCTAATGGTCGCTAAACAAGAGCAACGTTCTTCGCAAACACCGATGAAAACTTCTCCTTGACTGATTCCAACAGCGCGTGGGATCCGCTCATTAGTATTATTATTATTTTCTGAATGAACGAGCATCTGACGCACGATGCATGAATTAAGGAAAAAGAAGACGTACAAATTCAACTTGCGGTGCCCTGATAATAACTGATTTCAAAGTTTTATTATTCTAATTTAAACTGAAGAGTGCTCAAATGTTGTTCGCTACCACCGATACGGCAACATGCAGTGTGTAGTGTCGCAGTTCCTAAGTGTGGTGGTGCTTGTTTATAGCAAGAGGCGGCCGGGCTTACAGTGGCGTTCGGGTACGGAAATTGCTCCACCTGAGCGTCTCTCGCAGTGTAAAACTGTGCTACGCTACCAATAGCATAGTCCCTTTTAGGAAGGTAAGAAGACGTGAAGCTTCCTTGCAGGCTACTTGCACTCTCAAATCTTCCGCAGGAAGTGTAAAGCGGAGGATCGATACGTCTCGTGATGAATAATAAAACAAAATTAATTTTTAGTAATGCTCTGGGGTGCGTTTTGAAGACAAGGACAAAGTATAGGCGGACAGATAGACCCACAGAGCGCTTATCTGTGTGCCTTACTCTCTCCTTGTTTTCAAAGTGCACCCCAGCGTATAGTATGCATTTCCAACTCGCCCAACAAGCAGAATTAACTCTTAAATTCTGAGGCGCTACCTGCCAAAATCATTATCTAATTGTATACGGCACTCCGTAGTGGGTGACCCCGTATTAATTCTGACTCTCTAGGGTTCTTGAACGTGCACCTCAATCTAACTAAGTAGAGGAGCATTTCTGTATTCCACACCCATGGAAATGTGGCCGTCGCGGCTGGGACCTAACCATGCGACCTCCAGATTAGCAGCGCAGTGCCGTAGCCACTAAGCAACCGTGCATACGTATGGGCACATCTTCTTTATTTCCGATGCAGCAGTATTGTTATCGGTTTCCTATCGACGAAGCCGCCTGGTTAAGCAGGCGAAATCATCATCATCATCATCATCATCATCATCATCATCATCATCATCATCGCGCTTTTCTGGAGCGCACCATGAGTACGCCTACTTTGATTCTGAAAGCAGATAAGGGTATACTATAAGTTGACTGTGAATACTGCGACGACATTTAAAAGCTTCAAACCGGGTTTGCTGTATCCGTCGGTTATTTCCGTTGCGACGCTGTAGTCGACGTAAAGTCCTCGTCGTTATCGTATCATCGTCGTCAGGCTAGATCCCCACGTTAACATTTACCCCCTCCCCTCTGTCTTTTTCTTTATTTATATTTATAGTCATCAAAACCAAAACATTGCTCGCTACCTGATATTGAACTCATGCCCCTTGCGTCAAGCTGCAGCTTGGAGCCATCTAACAGCTAACGTATCATATTATGCTTTATTGAATTATCTTTTATGCGTGAGAAACATAACGCGTAGCCTGTGTTAGCGTTTTTTTGGTTTTATGTGATTTCTGTTGTGAACTGCTTTGAGCGCGTTTATGGTCACCTGGATGATTTTTTCGTTCTTGTTACCGGGCTTGTTATTCCAGTATATATTTAGCGTATATCTGTTTTATGTGAAGATGAGTAGCCAACATAGGCTAAAAGCGCCAACACCTCTTAAATATACTGTACTTAAAACATGCAACTTTTTTGATACGCTGGAGTGAGTTTCGAATTGTGGATGGTTCGGAAATTTATAATTAATTAACATACAAAATAAATTGTAACTCGAACAGCATTTCCTTGCTTTTATTATGTACAAATGTACCTTCCATGACCAGACATCAAAATGACCCAGTTACTCTCGTTTTCCTTGATGCAGAATGGTGTGTAGGCACTACTGAGTGTGTTGCGGTTTTGATGTGGCGCTTTCCGATTGGTAATGGTCTGGACATCAATACATGTCATTTGGAGGCCATCGCGGGCGAAAATACAGCGTATGATGACGACGCTGTGTGGATCCCGACGAAGGAGTTGTTCTCGAAAAGATGGTGATTTTTTTTTTTTTGTGTGTGTGTGTGTGAGAACCCGATGCTGTTACGTAAATTATTCTTTTTTTGCTTTAGTACTTGCAAACTGTAGGAGTGTCAGGACAGCACAGCATCTCTTCCGAATAGATCTCTACTGATTTTAAGATTAACACACTCCTATGTCACTTAAGTTTCCCTCAGTAGTCTTAGCGCTGAATCTTCATGCTTGCTTTTTTTCAATTACCGTGATACACCAAGCGGAGCTATTTTGGTATCGCCGGAGAAGATCCCCGGATGAGACCCAAGGCCAGCGAAACTACTGTGTCACAAAGGCGAATGCGCTTATCAGAGTCGAAGGTCCTTGTCTGATTAGTCACATTCAGGAGCCTCAGCGAGTTCCTGTGACATAGTCCGGTGAAAAAAATTTTCGTCACTTTGTATTCCCGCGCCTGCGTTGGAAATTAATCGTGGCAGCATTATCTCTTGAGATGATGAAAGAGTTGAAAAAGTAACATCCTGTGGATACGTCGAAAGCATGCAGTCAACGGAAGGAATATGCCCAAGCTTCTTGCGACGCAACAGCTACAACAGCAAGGACAACTAAGAAGAAAAAAAAAAGAAAGAAACTTTAAAGTGACAATTGCATGCGCTAAACGGCGAACTTTCATTTTCTCCTTGACTACATCCCGCAAGATAACGTTAAACCTTTTTTAACGCGGAAAACTGAGGAAAATAAAAGCAGAAAGAAAACACGAGGAGGTACTTCGTGTACGAGTCTCGAAATTGATAAATTGTTAACCAGCAGATACAACGATACAGCTATACGTATACGCCTCAACGTCTTATCCGATCGTTAGGCTACGGTCAAGGACAAAGATATGGGCGAGACAGATCTAGAAGACGCCGCATCCATCACTTCAGCGCTACGCGAACATGGGAGGAAAAAAAAAGAAAGAACGGAGCCGCATCCACGCAAATATCGGTTGTCTTTTTAAACATACACTCTTTCTTTTAGTTCGCTTCGCGCGTAGGCGCGTTCCCCATACTATCTCGCATTCATCGGTTCTTCTCTGTGAGAAGGACGACACGATCTGATCTCGCTCGCAGCTCCGTTGACACGACGCCGCCTAAACCGCATTTTCTGAAGTCATTTTGTTTTGCTCTGTCCTCGCGTCGCCCTACAAACAACCCCTCGAATCGTCCTTTCTCGCAGAGGAAAACGGGCGGCAGTTTTGTCTGCTCTGTCCGGCGACCACGGAGCACGTCACTCCGAGATGGCAAAGATGCCGAGACGCGAAGCTTCAGGCCCTCAAAACTTTCCGGGCAACTTTTGTCTCTTCTTTGCACCTGTAAGCCAGACTACATACACGAGAAAACCTCCAGTCCAGACCAACTCACTGCGATGGCAATCTCGGGCCTTAAACCACGCGAGTGAGTTCAGTGCTTTTTCTTTTTTTTTCAACGCTGTCAAAAATTTGTCACTTTCTTCTTATCTGTCAGGTTTCATCTCTTTGTCGATCTGGAATCCTGTGTTTTGTTCGTTTTCCTTGTTTCGCGACTAGGGTATGCGTCTCCCTTGTCGTGAAGTAGGAAGGAAGTAAACACTAGTTTCAAAAAAGTGTATTTTACTGTTTTTCCTGCGTAGATTATGTGGCTGCAAGTAAACGCGACGTATAAAGAGCGTTGCATTAATAGTGCGAGCGCGATGTTTTTTCTAGCAGCGTTACTATGGTCACCCGACTTAGCTCATTATTATTTATTAGCGTTATTTCCGTAGTTATGAGCTTTACACGCAGCCTAAATTTTATTGATAGTCTTTTTCGCTGCCATTTTTATCATCGCTATGATCATTACCACAGTCGTAATTTATGCCCACTGCAGGACGAACGCCTGTCCAAGCGATTTCCAGTTACCAGTGTATCGCGTAAGCTGACTCCATTCTATATGCCTTCAAATATTCTAATCTCATCACACCTAATTCTAATCTTATGGCGTACTCGTCTGCGTCTCTCTTCCCTTGCAAGGGATCTATTCATGGCATCTATCTGATATCTGCTGCAATCGGCCCAAGTACATTTCTTCCTCTTATTTTCACTACTGAATATCTGCTACATCCCTGTACTCACTAATCCACTCCCCTGTCATACTGCACGTCTATTCAAGTTTACGCCTATAATTTCACATTTCGTCGCCCATTGCTGTGGCTTCAAATTCTCGAACTTCTGTACGGGCGTGCGAATATAAATTTTCGAAGACGAATCGAAGAGTTTCCGAATAACGAACGACCGTTTTCACCGTGAACGTGAAAGAATGTTCATATCATGTAGCATTCGCAACATGGGCAAGTTTCTGTCATCGCGCTGCACGTTATGATGTGGTGTATATTAAAACCACAAATGGAGAATTAGGTAAAAGTAAGCCGCTTGTTCGAATACACGGGACTGTTCGGAGAACGCATGTATTATCGCGGTTCAGCCGCTCCAGCTCTCTGAGCGACGTAACCAGCCTGTTCAACGGCGTAACTTTTCAGGTGGTACATCTAGTACGGCCGCATGCAGGGATGAAATTTACAGTACTTCTGCTCCAATTTTACGTTCATATAGATGCAGAGTTGGCGATTTGAAATATTCGAAAACTGTTAAATAAATAGCGGTGTTGACGAGTATTGACTTCTCGATTCGAAAGCTTCGAATATTCGCACACTTCTGCTTCTTTGTCAATTTCCAAGTCTCTGTCCTTTAGATTGGTACCGGTAGAACGCAATGAATGCACACTTTTCTTTTCAACTGTAATATGGCTTCCTGCTATTTATGAGTTGGGATAGGAGTGTTTGCCGTATGCGCGCTCAAACGTATACATCTTTATTATTCTGGCAATTTCTCTCTCTCTCACACACACACACACACACACACACGCACGCCTGCACGCACGCACGCACGCACGCAGTCGTTCACCGTTCATCGCAATCTTTCACCGTATGAGGATGCGAAGGTGCTTCCAGAATTACAGCGCTGTTACCGCTCTGACGAGGAGCTCTAGCTAGTGGTAGGACTTCGGGCGATCGGGGCCAGTGGTGGTCAGGATGGGCCAATCAGAGCGCCGCGCGCTCCTCGCGCGATGGTCACATCAGACTCCTGATTCGTCGGCGCTCTTTTAGACCAGGTGGCGTGATGTTGTAATTGCAGCGAAGCCGGCTCCCAGTGAGAAGCGCCGTAACGCAAAGTTTTGGGGAAAAGACCGACTTCCAGGCAAAGATGAACAGTGGAGGCTCTCGGAGGGGGGGAGGGGGGGGGGGCTAAACGGGCCTGGGTGAGGTGGGCTCGACGTAATCGGAAGCCTCGGTGGGCCGTAGTTCGGAGACCTCTGTAGATCGTTGTGTCTTGCTCAGTTACAACTAGAAAAAGGAAGAAAGAGAACTCAATTCACTCTCACATGTATTATATTTGGATGCCGAACCGGCAAGCTATAAACCTGTCGACATTCTAAAGCAAGCTACCAGACGCTGCCCTTGCTTTGCTGATAAATGGCGCGACCTTATGTTATAACCTAGTGTGGATAGTAAAACCACGTCAACTAGTGTAGACAATGAATGTAACTTTCACCAATAGGAGGACATGTCCTTGGCGCACGTGCATTCTTACGTGTCCCTCAGTTAGAATGCGGCCACAGCTTGACGCAGTCGAACCCGCGGTTCTGTGCTCAACAGCAATGACACAGCTGCCGATCTACCACGGCGGCTACTTGCTGTTGTTGCCCCCAGAAAGCCAGTTAGGGATCAGCTAAAAGATAGTTTTTCTCGTCAATCGGGAAAACTGTGCAACAGGCATCATAAAGCATTCCTTTAGCGACCACAAGAAACCGGCTCTTGTTGAATCTGCTGTACTAATGCGGCAACCTGCTGTACGAAACAAACCTGTGTCTGTACAAAACAAATGAAATATCCGAAATGTTTGCTTATGAGCCGTCTCCATTTCGTGTGCGCCGTCCCACTACGATAACCTGTTCCTGGCTCGAGGAGGGCCTCTCGGGTCTCCAAATTTGACGTCCCTCCATAAACAACGAACGGGCCGAGGGAAGGGTCCGCGCGCGTTTTCTCCGGAGTTCGCCTCTCCTCGCGAATGCCTCCGCGGGCCCGTTTGCCGCCGTCCGTCTATCTGCGCCGATCTGCCTAGGGAGCCCGGCTAGCCTCCCCGCTGGTTCCCAACAGCCCCCACAAAATCGGCCGCGATTTTTCAACGCGGCGAACACACTCCGGGCTCTCCGGGTTTCTTTTTCGCCGTCTTATTCTTTTCGCGCGCCTTCTCTTTCCTCCTCTCAGGAAATGCGCTCTCTCTCTCTATTTCTACGGCCGAGCCAATGGAGAGCGTGACCGGAAGTGACGTAAGCCGGCGAAAGGGGCGGTCTTTCGCTCCGGTTTCCGCGCGAGCCGTGTTCGCCTGCCCTCCCGAGCTGTCAGATGCAGTCATGGCGTCGGATCGGAGGGAGCGTTGGAAATTTGTCTGCTATTTGGCTGTGGTGTTGCCGGTTCTGGTGCGCTGCGAAGGAAACCAAGGTAAGGAACGCCATGCCGCGTTGGTTTGTCGTCCCTTCCCACCCCTGGATCTTTGGAGGACGCTCTTCGGGCTTCAACCGTACGTCTCGGGCAGACGGAGGTGCTTTGTTTTTCCTGCGCGCGGAACGGGGAAGCCGATGATGCTTGACCGGAGAAACGCGGCGCACGCTCGTGCTCCTTCGCTGTACGCGGGGCGGACGCGGCGTGGTAGTATACAAGTCCGGCGTGGTGGTTGTTCGGCGACCGACGGTGCCCTCGCGGCCCTGCCGGCAGCCGGTTTGGGAACTTCGCCGCTGGTTCTCGCGAGCTCGCCGGCTTGTTGTTTTGTTTTCCCAGCGGTTCGTTCTGTGCGATGCCGTTGCCTGTTTGTGGGGTGCCGCTTGTTCTCGCGTAACGCTCAGCGTCTCGCATGCCGGACCTTCGATTCCGTGTCCGGTGCGCGAAACTGGTGTTACCTGCCGTCGCTGGCTCTGTGGATCTGGTGCGCAGTCACAAAACGAGTGGAAGTCGCGTATGCGATGTAGTGCACGAAGTGTCCGTAGGCTTCGTCGCCATTCAATCGCTTGAGTGTCAACTGCGCGTCTAAACTTGTCCGAATATGCTTGAAAGTGTAAAGCGGGTTGCCAATGTGTTATAATAATAAAAGATTACTTATTACTCTCATTGCAAGTCGTTTCACGGGTGAAAACAAAATACTGATAAAGAGCTAAATTTTATTCGAACAATATCCTCCGTTTTCGGGAATGCGTAATTAGTTGTCACGATAGCAGCTGCTGTAGTTAATTAAACCGAAACACGTGCGGTTTTGAGGTACAGTCGATTCGTTATAAAGGAAAGCATACGCGCGCCTCCCCAAAAAAGCTGTGCGTCGCGTTTCTCCGGTCGGGCTGTGTTTTGTGATGGTGCGGTACAAACGGCAAGCAAGCATTGTCGACTGGTCGTCGGTGCGCCCCTTTGCGGTGGGCTTTCCCGCACGATCTCGGACCCACGCAAGACATCGACGCTGCACCGCCGCCACACCGGTTGTTGTGCTTGGTGATTTTGGTTCTGCTCATCCACCGGGAAAAAAAAAGCATCTGCGATTGTGTGTTTCTTCGACGTTTGTTGGACATCGACGACGGCCTTCGGATTGTGGTCCCGTCACTGAATCAACCGCTGTTCGTCTATCCGTGCCACCACCGGATTTTCGGGGAGAAAATTGAGAGGTGATCTCTCATGAACGCAGTGATTTTTTTTTTCGGCAACGATGGTGTGAATCGTACTGAAAGGTTAAGGTGAGTCGAAGTTTCATCTTTCATTTTGCATGCTCACGAATGGTCTAGATGGAAACGCAGAAAAGGCATTGGAGCTTAAATCATCGAGGATAACGTAGAAGTGGGCGCAACCCGGCGCCTTTCGTACGAAGCGGCGTCAGGAAGACGTGTTACGAGGAAATGCGTGCCACCAGGGCGATTCGAACGCACCATTTATCGCCCGAGTGCTTTGCCTCGTCTCAGGCCCCAAGGACCGCGAAAAGATGTGGAGCGAGATATTTTCGCAGGAAGAAACAGGCGGAGATCGTCATCTCGCAAACCGCAGGCCCCGCTGTCCACGCTCACCGATATATCTGGGAACTTGCATAGTCGTAACTCCATTATAGCCGTAGGCATATCTGCATTAATAGGCACCCTGCGCAGTGTGCATCCTCACGTTTGATTACGCCGCCAAATATTCTTAGCTACGCCAAATTGTACAGTGTTACCCACGTCAAGGTACGCGATGTGAAAACACTCGGGAGTAAAACTACTGCTCGCCCTTGTAGCCTGTAACCACCGACAGATGGCACGGAAGTATTTAGCGTTCAGCGCAAGATGCTGAAATCAAGTAGTGGAAGTACGTTGAAACATGTACCTTAAAGTTGCGCGCAAAGGTAGATTGCGTCACATTGGTGCGTGGTGGCGCGTGCGCGTTCTAAAGGGGAATTCACGCAATATCGTCATCATGGTAGCACTAGGACGTAAGAATGGTGAGCTTGAAGAGACCACCAGCTACCACCCCGTTTCAAAGGGCATTCTCATACAATCCTTCCACGCAAGCGTAACGTACGTCATTCCGTACGTGCTGGTAGGGGTGGCCCCAAATTCTGTAGCAGACGCCGCGTAACTCCCAGCAGTGGAGTTTTTGCACACGATTACGTTCGTAGAGACTCCAGTACCTTTCTTGTGTTACTTGACCCGCGAATTTATTTTCTTTCTTTCTTTTAACCTTTAGCTAGAATGTAAGACACCTAGATTGAAATATCGAGTCTTCATAATCCAGCACATTCATCCATTGCGGTCTCATTTAGTGGAATGCTTCTGCGCCGCCTTTACGCCCGTTAATTTAGCTGTGTGCGCTATGTTATTTTCTCAATGTGTTCTTTCTTCATAGAAAACATGATGCCCGTTTGTCATGTAAGTAATTAGTCCCTTTGAAATATTGTTCTTATTGCTTTCAGTAATGTAAATAACTGGAATGTCTCATATTTGGAAGCTAGGTAACCTTCCCCCAACCTGGTTTCAATGTCGCTGTCTGTATACTTATTGAGATAAATATGCCTAACGTTTTCTTTATAATGGAATTGTGATTTGAATCGGATGGTGGGTCGCTCCAAAAAAAAAAAAGAAAGAAATGTAAGACGCGAGATTGACGGACATTCTCCTTTTCTACGCATTGACTCGCATAAAAAGTACGTTCCGTCAGCGGGCGCCCTGCGAAGTTGAGAACACTTCTGCTCTTACTATAGTCTTTCCTTTATTTCCCTACGTGCTGCGCCACAATAACAAACGTGTGGCGCCCGTTGATCCGGTATAGGTTGATCCCATCGGCATCGATCCACCGCTAGTACGAAAGCGCGACCAAGAACGTTGAGCGGATAACTGAATTGGAACGCTCGATAATTCAAACAAATTTTGCATGTCCCGTTGGAGACGAATTTGCGCTAAGCCGGCTATATTTGGCTGCTTCCAGGGCAAACGCTTTCGAAATCTTACGCGCGAACAGCTGGGACATGGTGGCAGAAAGTTAAAAACCAAGACCGCCCTTGCAGGCACCGAAAGCAATATAATATGCATACGTGTGCCTTCTGTGCTAAGAGCACAGCGACCTCAGCTGTTCGGGAGCGCATCAAAAATGCGTGCGGCTTAAGCTGAATGAAGCTTTGCACCGTGGCGTTTATGCTTGATAAGACCGTGCGTTTTGTTCTTTCATCCCCGTTACTTATGGCTTCATAGTTAGTCCAGGGGGGTAGAACTGCCGCCCCGAAAAGGCGTTGGCCCCTATTTCCATCCCAGGGCCAGGGGGAAGTTTTCTTCGACAGCCAAGCGTCGCTTTATTTTTCTAAGAAACCAGCATGGGCGGTTAGTAGCTTCGTGCTGCTCTCCAATGTCGGATGACACTTTTTCATAAAAACTTCTTCCACCCTTGCGGGTTTCCCCCAGAATTGATTTGCATATTAGAAGACGTGGGCGATGTCTTTTCGCTCCCGTCTCATTGAGCACATTCACACCGCCGGTAGTACAAACTTTCAGTTTGCTCTCGCTAGGCCGTTGCACAGTCTGTCATAACCTCCAAGGCTTGCTTGCAGAGGCAAAATGGCATGTCGTAACTAGGGCCTAGGTTGCCGCTTCCTTCGTACCGTTCGTTGTAGCATCGCGCCATTCTTGTTCCCACAGAGGCATCGCAATGTGAAGGCGCCTGTGTGTGAGCATGTTGAAGGCTCCCACAAGATTCTTATGCAACAGACTAGCGAGAAATAACGTCTTAATTTTCCTTTATATCCTGGATTTTTGACAACATTGCCTAAATTTCGGTGCAATTTCTCGCGTTGGCCGTGACAGTTGACATTCTTGACTATATCGCAATAGCTTGGTACCACTTAGTTTTTTTTTTCTACGTAGGGTCCTTCGTTCTCGGGCATTCTATATATATATATATATTATTGCGGATAAAAATCTGGCGTTCTTATAGCAGAGAGGTCGGGAGAAGTCTGGGGTTTTTGTTTTCTGGTAGCCCAAAGTTCCGGAATATTCTTCTTTTGGACCCGAATGTTTTATTTAAGCACGCAAAATGACTCACTAGAACATGTGAAAAAGATAGGTGCTCAGAAATCATTGCGACGAAATAATCTCTGTATACCCTGGTTGTCAGGCGTATTATTAATGCGTTTAAAAGGAACCACATTAACAAGAACGTCAAATAGAGACGGGCATGGCGACCTCTTCCTTACTTGGTTCTCAGCATTTTTTAACAAAGGAAAAAAAAAAAGTACCAAAAGCAGGGGACACGGGCACGCTTCGCAGGAGATGTGGTGTTTTTTTCTATATCATAAAAGCCCTTGATGACACATTATCACATGCATTGGGAGCATTTCTGTGACCACCCTATACACCGGTCGGGCCTGTCGTCCTTGCTTATTGTCCTGTTTTACTGGTTCCCAATATACGCTCTTGCAACAAAATTGATAAAGTACCATCTAGACGAATGAGCCACTTTTCTTCAAAGCAATGTCGTCGCTACGCTAATTAAAAAGAAACGTCCGTTTAAACGTCCCCCTCATCGAGGAATTTCATCAAGGGTCGAAATTGCGTGATCTTCCACAGGCATTTTCTTTAATTTGGTGCGACTAAATAATAATAAAACAGTTGTATGCAGCGTATGGGAAATGCGCGGCAATGCGTCATTGCCGTATTCATGTAAATGCGACTACAAGAAAAAGCAACAAAGTTTCGTTCGCTCGAGCCAGTGGGCGCTGGATATGTCATACACTTATATATGCCGGTTTTCGCTTGAGTTGCTCAAGCTTGCTCAAAAAAAAGATGAGCAGCGTTCATTGGTTTTGCAACACCTGCATTTATTAGTACCCTTTATCAAAAGGGCACACTACGTGGAGAAATCGTGATTAACCCAATTTTCAGAAGCTTCATTCGGGATGCGAAAATCGGTAATTACCCGGTTTTGCCTGAAACCGAAGGACCCGTACTGTACGGTACTATGTTATGTTTGCTCAACCAAGGATTGGACAATGAGTAACTTACACTTTGCACCTCCATGCACTCCGGAGCTTCTTGACTGTCTCTATGACGTTGTAGCTACATATACTAAAAGGGTACTGGTTTGGGCTAGTTGGTTACAGTTGATAATTACTCTTATTTGCGCACTACTTGGAACGAGAACTGGGGAACGACGGACACAAGCGCAAACTTTCAACTGGTTTTCATCGTAGGAAGTCAAGTGGCTTATGTACATATATGAATGTGACGTAACATGAAATACATAATAAAATACGCATGCGAAATCAACAATGCAGACTTGCACACGTGCATTGGCAATATCAAGATAATTTCTCAATAGTGTTTGTGATACCCAAGACAGACATGTCGATGGCCTACACATATATCGCTCTGCTTTCGCAAAATCCGGCTCCGTTAAGATAGCTAAGTTCATTTTGTGATAGTCCCAATGAAGCCACACTGACGCAGTTCGAGCTCGTGCCTGTCGTTCCCCAGTCCTCATTCCAAGTGGTGCGCAAATAACATTGATCATACATCTACTAGTTAAGAAATAAAGCGTATAGAAACATTAGGATGCAGCCGAAACAATTTTTTTTCTCCCATAATTATCCTGGAGCTGCTTCTTCTTAGAAGGATATCGATCCCCTGTGTGAATGAAACTGTTCGACCCCCCCCCCCCCCCCCCCAGAACACGCTTGAAATCGCGACTTGGCTTTTCGGCACTTTCCTGTGCAGATTCATGTGCGCTTGCGTAGGAAAAAGCCAGCCGACGCCAATTCCTAGCTGGAAATGTTCCCACAGAGATGGCAGTTGGCGATGCACTATATGTAGTGTAGGTTCCTGGGCTCTCTTGTAAGCAGCATTCCCCTCCCCCCACGTCGCCCTTTCTTTCTTCTTGCTTACTTTTTCTAATACACCAAACCGTCAGGTAATGCGAGGCTATAGCTGTCGCCGCTCCTGTCGGTGAGTTATCTCTTCACGAAAGGACCGCTTGTTTTTCTGATCCACGCATTCGACTACCGCAAAGGAGGGGGAAAAGTGCATACACGGTCGGAGCGTTTTCGAGAACTGGGGATAGCTCGCGATAGCTGCAAGTTCCTCTCTCTCTCTCTCTCCTTGTCGACTTCTTTTCTCCTGTTATTATTTAAGAGAGTCGTCCTTTTACTTAGCGTTCGGCTTAGGCACAGTGTGCTCGCCTTCCGATAGTCGCAACCGCTGCAGCACTGCGGAAAAGCACAGGGCCAACACGCGCGCGGCGCTGGATTCCATCTCGCTGTCTGGGCAGCCCGTCTTAGGCCGCGCACCATCGGCGTCAGTCGGCTGGTGGCTTATGATTTAGTTGTGAAGGCTCGTGCGTGCGTGCGTGTGTGTGTGCGCGCTCTCCTTTACTTCGCCGCTGTTATCAGTCGTCGTCGCAGGAGGAATGCCGCCAGTGCCAACGAACGTCGCGTCGCCGCCGCCGGCTTCGCGTTATCCCCTGCCTATAGCTTCTTTCACTTCCAGAGTGCTCGTGATTGGTAGGCACCGAGGAGCCGAAGAAATCTGTCTGTGCCAACATGGAGCATAACTGCGGCAGCAGCTCGGCGGTGCCCCAGCGGCCGCCCGAGAGGTCACTCACTCACTGGCGCCCTGTTCTCTCTGTGCGAGCAAGTGAGGGTCCGTGCTTCTCTTCCTTTGGAGAGAGGACGGAACCCCCCTTTTTCTTTCTTTTCTTCTTCCCTCACCCAGAAGGAGAGAGGGGGAGTTCTGCCTGGTGGACCCGAGCGGGCGTCCGTGTTTACCCCTTCGCGCCGGGTGATAAGTGGTGATGGGAGGGCGACTTTGAGTGATTTAGTTTCGATGGGCGGGATTCGAAGTCGGTTCGTGCGTCTGGAACGCTTTGTTTTTCTTGTTCTTTTTTTCTCTCTCCATTGCTTTCTCTCGCTCACTTCCTATCCGCTGTAAGCTGCTGCCCGACGACGAAGAGAGCGGCGCGCTCCGCTTTCGCAACCGAAGCGCGCGCGCGCGCGCGCCCCAATGTTGCTTTCTGCCCGCGATCGGCAAGCCCGCCGCCGTTTGAATGCAACGCCACCTCTCTCTATCTTTTCCTCTCCCGATCTTTCGCTCTCGGTGGAAAGCCGAAGGAGGTTGTTGGACGTCTAAAAAAGGCGTTCTTGTTCCTTCGCTCGTTTCTCTCTTCGGGCCTCTCTGTATGCACGTCGACTGAACGTATAGTCAGCGCCACACTCGCGCGTATACTCTGGCTTTCGTCTTCTCGGCTCGGCGGCACATTGTCTTGGCATCCTCATCTCCGCCGCTTCGGGGAGTTTCCTTTTGCTACGAGCGGCGCGCGCTTCGCTTTGCCGGCGGTTTTGGTTTGTTTACACGACTCTCTTCCGTGCGCGGAGCCCCCCTTTCTCGGAGTCGTTTTTGCCTTCTTCGTCATCCACCTTGCTCCGTTCTGGTTTCCGTGTTCTTCCCCGTAGTTTTCTTGGGGGGCCGTGATGACGATACTGAGAGACGAAATGCCTCCCGCGCAGCAAACGGGGACATGCCCGAGCTGACTTGTCTTCAGCTAGCATCGCCTTCTTTCCGCTGTTCCGGAGAAAGCTTCTGTTGACGCGAAGCTCGACCGCGCATGGTTTGTTGACGTTATGGGAATGAAAGGGGGAGAATGTTTGTTGTATACGGTGTATTGCATGGCTGCCTGTAGTCGTTTGCACGGAGTGCTAGAATGGAAACTACGAAAGGGCTCGCGGTGTTCCGGTGTTTGGCGAATGGAAATTTAGGTTGCGTAACCTGCAGATATAGAAACACTTGTGAAATAGTCATTGCTGGCAGAGAAAGTGCATTACTGGACCTTGTGAGAGTAAATACAAGGTAGACGAAAATTTGCTTGAGCAATGAGTACATCAACTAAATGAACTAAAGAAGAAGACATGGGTCGTTGAACGCGTGTCAGCACTGCGGAAAATTTCACATTCCCGCCCAGAAAGTCGACTATACGTAGTTAGCCTAATAAAGCAGCAGTGACATCGACTATACGTAGTTAGCCTAATAAAGCAGCAGTGACACTTTCAACTGCGAATGAAGTATTGTAGTGAGGTTGTCATACCCACTCTTCATGTGCCGACATTTATTTTAGCTTGCGGCCACCTATAGGCTAAATTCTCGTTTACGGGCATACTTATGAAGGCTACGGTGCCGGGGAACAGTGACTGACCATTAGACCGAAGTGTAAAGGAGTACTCACGAAGGCCTTCAGCATTCGTATGCATCTTGTTCATAAGATGCTTTTCAGTGCCCTAAATTTTCAAAGTCGAGATCAGTGTGCTGAATGATTGTCTTACTGTAATGACTAGAAGGTGCACTATATCATGGGCACTGGTATAACAGGTACCGATTCGTTGCTTCGGAACCACAGACGTTGAGAACCGTTTATCAGCTCGGAAAGCGCTTTCTGCGATTAGCCAGTCTACGTTATCGTCGTTGACTTCGGGGTGCGGCTCGTTTTTCCTACTAGTCTCCGTGGGATCTCTCTGTCATCCTTTTATACTCCCATCCCTTCAACCACGTGTATAGGTTAGCAAACAGGACTGCAGTCTAGCTGAACCCCCTGCATTCCTTCATTCTCTTTCTCGCTCGCTTTCTGTTTGCTGTCTAACTCCCCGTTTGAAGATGACTGTGCGGTGTGGATATGTAGCAAGACTCGCCGCTTCGGTCGGGCTCGTTTATTCCGCTGCGCACTCTGCCGATCGCTGTGCTTTGCTTGCGATAGCAAGCTTCTTGAAGGGACTAGCCGGGCCTTCTTCCCATGTCCGCCCCTCGGCGTCTCGTCTTTTCGGCGTCTGCCCGAGTGCGTGTGGCCGCGTCCTCTCGGGCGACGCGCCGCTCGCTCGGGGGACGCCTGTGGGAGCGCGGCGGCGGGGATGAAGGAAGGAGCGAGGCCTCCTCCAAGACGTTATAAATGGCGCTGCGCGCGAGGACGCCCGCAGGAGGGGCGTCTCGGGCCGAAAACTAACAATGGTCAGCGCAATTAACGTCCGCCGCCGAGGGCTCGCTCCTCTCATGCCGGCGGCGCTTGTGGTGCTGCGCCTCGCGTAATACAACGCACACACGCCACACACTGCAGCACTGCCGTCTTGTTGCGATGAAGGGAGGGCGGCTTGGTGGCTCCCTGCGAACTGCATTCCAAACAGTCTCGCCCTCTCACGGCAGCTCTGGCGTTCCGTCTCCTGCGCCTCCTCGCCCTCGTCTGGCGGTCCTCGGCCGAGGCCTTGCCCAGCCGGACGGCCGCCGTACGTACTACACGAGACCGGCTGCAACGACGGAAGAACGAGCCGGCCGTGGCGGTGCCGCCGTAGCGCTGCCCGTCGACTGGTTCATCATTGAACGGGCGCAGATTTCGCCGGCCGTGGCTGATTATAGTAATTTCGTATCGACTCTCGCGTTATCGATATGGACGTCTTTTCCGACCGTATATGTGTGTGCGTGTGTGCTGCGGTGGGGTGTGGATGTTGTTTTTGGCGAGCGCTCGCCTCTCTTCTTCTTCTTTTCTTTTTTTTCGTGCTCTTCTTCGTCTTCCTCTCTCTATGCTCGTGGCGGCGGCTGTTTCCTGCGCCACTTGCTCGTCCCTTGCTGCACGTGCTGCTGCTGCTTGGATGCGAAGCTGGACGAACAAGGGCGGCCGAGCCTGCTGGGTTCACCTTGTTGCTCTCGCCGCCGCTGGCCCATCCTGCGGCCAGTCGTGGCCCGTTCAGGTCACGCCTAGCTTGTTCCCCTTGTCCTCGCCTCGCGGGGCTCACCTGATGCGCACGCGCGGCTCTGCTCGGCCTTCCTTTCCGTGTGGGTATTGTACCGGGAAGTACAGTGCACGTCCTGGTATTGTGCGCTTCTTCCGAGCCGCGATCGTCTTGTTTGTGTTGACGGTGGCGGCGCGTCCGGTTCGGATCTGTTTGTTCACCGACATCGTCTCGAGCGCGGCCGGCCACGGCCAGAGCCGTAACCCGCAGCCCGCCCACACATATGAAAACCGCGTCGACAAAGTGTGTTTCACTGCCGCGCACCCTGGCACGAAGGGAACGCCACCCGCCTTCGAATTCCTTTCAAAAGACCGTAGTTGCATAGCACACATTTCCCGCTTGAAAGCGTTCTGGGGAGCAATATATCTGAGGGAAAAGCTATTGGTTACGTATGAACATGTCGGGTGTGAATCACCTCACAATTGGTGGCGTCTTGGATACTCTTCTTTGGCCCTTACTCACTGAGAAGACTTTAACACTGATTTGAATTTACGAACTTACTGTGCACGCATCATTTGTCTCTCTCACTCTTTCAGTATCATCTATACTTACTTTTGTACTATGGTTCTAGCCTGTGTGTCATCGGTTACGTGAGGCTTTGCATTGGACGTATATCAAAACATGTCCGAATGCGACAGACAGGCAGACACCCTATATATACGTAACATTTCTCTTTTGAGGACCTTTAGTCTTGACTGCGGTCATTTTTATCGCACCAATTGCTAGGCACCTCCACAAATACCATTCAATCCAATTTTGGCTAGCAAAGAGGCCAGTACCCTTTTCAACTGTTTCGTATGCGTCCATGTATTGCGACAATTAGTCGACTTGTAAATCTTTTGAACTTCATCTTTGTAGAACATTCGCAAACTATTTCTGCAGCTAGGCGCCATCTGCAACTATTGCTGCGCTAATTATCCGCATATTATATACCGTCTAAATATCTTTGAATGCAGACTCATGCGCAATCCGTCGATGAAATTTCTTGCTATAGGAAAACCAAATATGGTTTTCAAAAGGCAACGAGCAGGGCACCGACTTGCGGGCAGTTTCTGGACGCGTCCAAATCTGACTCCACTCATGATGGTTAACCGACCTTTCGCGCCACGCAAAGCCAACCGTGAACGCGTCCGTTTCGAATCTGAAGACCGCTCCAACCTCTTTCCCTCTCTCTTAGTGACCTAACTTGTATCTCCGATAAACGGGGACGGTATTAACAGAGCCTGTACCAAGCGTCGCCGTTTTGTGCTCGACTGGTCGCTGCCATACACTTCTCCGCTTTCGCTCCGTTGCCTTCTGCTCCCGGCCACGGCTTCTTCGGCCGTCCCTTCAACCCCCATTTCCCTTTCCCTGCCCCAATCCCGCTTTCCTGTTCCCTGGGGGCTCGCTGCAGAACCTTTTCTTCCCTCCCTCCCGCTTCCTCCTCGCTGCGTCATCCCCGTTTTTCCTCGGCCCCTTCCTCCCCTGTATCGATCGAGGCAACGCGTCGCTGCCCGGCCGATTAATCCACGCTGCAGTGAGCGGGCCCGCTTGGCCGGCGCGTTCGTTGCCCAGGCTCCAGCAGCCGGAAAAGAGAGGGAAGTCGGCCAGGCTTTGTCCTTCCTTTCTTTCCTTTTCTTCTACGCCCTCTCCTGTTCTTCCCCACCAAGTGTTTTATTGTCTTCCTACGGAGATGATTCCTCCATTTGCTTTGCTTCTCTTTCTCGACGCCCGCCTCGGGTGTGGTGTGTTGTAGTATATGCTGCACGTACGTGCTTTATATGTGCTGCCGGCTATTACGTGCCTTGTGTCGGTAAAAGCGTGCAGCATAGAGCAGGCGACGATTGGCACCAACGAAGTGACCATATTTCTTCGCAGCGCTTAAACGTTAGGATAAATGAAACATCCGTAATTAAAAATAAAAGGACCTTTGATCTGGCCAATCATGAACGCACATGGTTACCACGCCTATGATGTTTCAGAGCTCGAATATATCGAGGAAAGGAAGGTGATAAGCGGCACACGTTCGTTTTTCGTGCCCGCGTCATTTCTTGCACTATAGCATTGTGAGCGCGTTCCAGTTCGCCATCCTGGCATTTTCTGAACGCCACAGGTCCGAGGGTCGTGTTTTAAGATGCGAAAAAGAGCGTTTTGAACACGGCTTTTATCGCCGGATTCATCACGTTGGGTGTCACGAACTGCCAGCGCCCAGCTTAGGAGCGATTGTATCCTTTCGTACGGACACTCGATCATATAACATCACGCGTAGGAATCAGTGCGAATCCGGGCGTCATTATTAGCGACTTACGCCCGTCGTAGTGTCCGCAATACTGCACATTTTTAACCGACGCAAGGTATAAAAACCCAGGGGAATGGCCTGTATGTACGCGCTGTATGGTGTTACGAGGGGTGGCGGTACGGCAGGAGGGACATCAGATTGGGGGGAGGGGGGATGAAGGGAGGGGGTGCAATTGAACGGAGGAAGGGGTGCGTGCGGGAGGGACTGTACAACCCCTTTTTGCCTACGTATTCGTCGCCGTCCGTTATGTATGTACACATAGCCGCCGCGCTCGGCGCTTTGTCGTCGTAACGACCGCCAGCGCCTGCGATTATATTTACATCGAGAGCTAATTTGTACCGGAACATTCATAACGAGCGAGTCGCCGCTTCTTTTTCATCCCCGACGCTGCTCCCCCGTCATAGCGAAGCGTGACAGTGGTTTTGTTGCTTTTCTGACGTGAACGCCTTCGTTGTGTTATTCTTTGCTACTTTCATTTCTCTTTTTTCCTGCATAGACATGTGATTTGGGCCTTGATAGCTCCTTTAATCTTTTTCCTTTCTGGTCTTGTGGTAGCGGTGGTAGTTGCTAATCCGTTTATCCTGGCAATCTAAGCCTGCAGTGAACCGCGGTGTACATCGTTGTGATTTCAGGAACTGCTTAAGGTTGCTCACATAGGATACTCGTGACGCACCACGTCTGCCAAACCATTTGCATCCTGTCCGTGAACGCATAACGCGGCGATATCCAGGCCACGCACGACATTCGGAATAGAAACTTTTGTCCCAGAAAGTGAGCCACGGTAACCCACTGAAACGCCGTGTGGGAGTTTTCTAAGAGTAGCGCCAAGTACTCGCAGCTAGCAGGAAAGTGTACGTCGAATAGCGGAGTCCTCCCGTTGAAGCCCCATGACCGCCTCTTAATCAAAAATTACAGTCCCAACTTCCATTTGCCGTCGGCGATGTAGCCTGCGTGTGTATTTCCTCTTCCGCTGTATCGGCTCTATAAAGTGTTCTGGCGACTCTTTCCGTGTGGAGAAAGATGGTTCGCACGTGGTTCGATGGTTCCCCGTCGTCCTGCTTCGCACGGCCGGCTGGGTCTGTGCGCGTGGATCGAGTCGTATGCGAGTATCGCGCTGGGATACGCTCTCGAAGGTGTCGAACGAAGCGCCGCCTGCAGGGCGTGGAAGGCGAAACGGATGCGCACGCGGCTCGTGCGGAGGCAGACCGAATCGAGTTATCGCGCTCCAGATTCGCTCCTCTAGTTTCTCTTGGCTCCAGCAGCGCCTTGATAATGCATCGCGGAGGGAGACGCGGAGCGCTGTGCCTCTTGTTGGGCTTACTGCAGCAGTGCCGTGCGAGGTTGCGCGTACGTGTGTGTGTTGCGTCGGCTCCCGAATTTTGTTTAGTGACTCCCGCTCCAAGCCACGTCCCGCCCGCGTACGCCACCGCGCCTGTCGAAAGTGATATATACGCGCGTTCCCGTATACCGCTTGCTCGCTTGCGTTCTGAATTCAGTTTCCCCGTCCCAATATCTGTTCTCGCTTCCACTCCTGAGTCGTATGCTAGAACGTGTTTTCCTCTGCCGATGTTTTCTTCTTCTTAATTTTTTTTTCTTTCCCGATCGTCGAAACGAGGAGGAAGCACTTTCACGCCCGACGTCCTCTTGCTCGTATTTTCTCCTCTGCTTATCTCAGCGTCCTTAAGCGGCGTTCTGTTTCTAATCCCATTACCGCTTCGTTTTGCCTTCCTTCGCTTTTCGATGGGATTACCAGTTTGCGAAACCCGGCCCGATTCACATTTCGATCCCTGCGTGTCCGAGTGAAAGTGGTGCGAAGATTGATCGAGACATAACTGCCGCTCGAATAGGGGGGTAAACGTTTGGACAAGACGCTAATCAGCAGCGAGCGAGCATGGAGACGGACAGAGGCGGTGGCGATCTGTGAGCGTAGCCTGAGCTACGGATAACGATCCCCTCGCGGGCGAGGCATGTTTCGCAAGTCGGCGGCTGCGTATATAATCGGACAGAATCCGCGTGGCGGGAGACCCAGCGCCTAAATGCTATGCGTGTATACTACAGGCGCATCGTCGAATCAGCCACTCCTTTCTTTTCTCTTTCTTTTTCATATTTGTACCCGTTTTGTTTGGAACAAATCGCGCTGCCTCCTCGTTTATACGAGTCTCTCCTGTAACTTGACGCTTTTCCGCACGCCTAAAGGCGCGTATGCTTCCCGAATCGCTTCTGGCCCGCTGCCCGAGATGGCTATCTTCTCCGTTATACGACGCGCAGTTCGAAGTCGTCGCAGTATATTGCGACGGGCGCGTATGTGCTGTGCCGGAACGTGAAAATGCGGAACGTGTCAACGACGTTGTGCGGGACTAAGCGATTGGAAACTTTCTTTTTTTTTTTTTTTTCTTTCCTTCGATGCCGATTCTCCACGCTCGATTTTCGGTTCAGGTCCATATCCTGGCGCATGTTAGCAGCGCCCTGCTCTTATTTTTTTTTTTTTCCCGCCCACCAACATCCTTCCCCCTCGTCGTGCCCATACGGGAGACGCGGATAGCGGTACATCTGCGTTGTGTGCGCTGCCGTATACATGGGCTCACGGTGTAGGCGCGCCGTCACAGATTCTGTCCACGTCGCGTCGACAGAAAAAAAAAAAAAAAAAAAAAAAAAAGAGAGAAGCGCGCGTCGCGATAACGCTTCGGGAGCCGTTTGTGCCGATGCTTTCGCGAAACGCGGGGCGAAGCGAAGAAAGCGCGCGAGCATAGCCGTGTTCTTCTTGCGCCTCGCTCAGTTTTCTCTCGTATTCTCGTTTATCTATCGCGTTCGTTTTTCGTTTTCTTGCCTTCATGCAGCTTCGCCCGCGGCTCGTTAACGGGAGTGTTCTACGCGGGTGGCTGAGGAAAGAGGGGAAGGGAGACGGAGAGAGAGAACGAGGCGTCGTCGGCGAATCGACGACGACGTCGACTTCGTCGTCGTGGTCTTATCTGGGTCGTTGTTCGGAGCTGTATGCGCAGTGAACGTTGCCACGTTCTCGGTCCCTGCGCGCCCGCCCCGCTGTTCTGGCGAAAAAAAATCTCGGTTGACCTCGGCGTAACGAGATTGCCTGCTGCGGCCCGGTGCTCTATTGGCATGCGGGTGCGAGCGGCGGCGCAACCGCCAGGCGAGGCTGTTTTGTTTGTTAAACGCTCTCCGGCGGGTTCCGCGCTGCCGTCGCGACAGCGACGACTTGGCTGAAATGGCGTGTGTGCCGCGACTCGACGGTTTTCTTGCGCTTTCGCTGCTTCTTCGCGTTAACCTTTGCGCGCTAAGGTGTCTCTGTGTGTGTGCCTCTCTTTCGCTCTTCCGTTTCCTGGTTCCGCGCTCTTTTTTTTTTCTCTTCTTCTTTCCTTCCTTCCCTTATCTCTGCTTCCGTTATTGTTGGTGGGCGCATTTATTCGACTTCTGGCGTGTCGTTGGTTGTCGTCTTCTCTGCAGTGCATTTTTTTCTTTCATTTTCACTTCGGTGAGGGGCTGCGAGATTCGTGTAGAGCGCAGATTTCGACGTCTTCTTCTTGTCGCCTTGGTGAGACGCGGCAGGGCAACGAACCCCAAGCACAGTTCTGTGATAACGTGTAAAGTGCACACAAGTTTACGCAGATAACGTCCAAAATTTTGCTTTTCATCCCGTGCATAAGCTTATTTATTCAGTTAAAATAGCACGGTGTGCAAACTGTGTCCGATAATGACCCGTAGGTTAAGCCATTCACGGCCGTTTACCCTTATATTCAACAGTTGCTCTTATTTGTGGCACGAGTTATGAGCTCTGCGCTGTTTGGTACTAGAAGTTCTCGCTGTAAAAAATAAAAATAAAAGAAACTTGTTATTGACTGAAGAACGAAAACGCGCACACTGCGGAAAGCACAAATACCTTGTGCCCGAGTAGGCTTTGGAGAAGGTAGTATTACGTGTTAACGGGAGTGGTGGCGGAACTCTTTATTGGCGGGCTCGCAGACAAGTTCAAACACTGTCAGGGACGAGCCGGCTCGGCCTTTGTCTGCCCGAGCAATGCTGTCCGAGAAGGCGTTCGACGGGCGAACGCGCGCCACGCAGAGACGGTCCGTTGCGAAATCGCAGCACGGCAGATTTACATGGCGTTCTGTCGCAGCGTTTAGACGACGTGGTGTCAAGGTTGAAGCCGCTGTGAGAAAAGGCTGCTCCGTTTTGCACGGATGAATGCTTTCAAACGTGCAGTGCATGCAACCCTGTGCAGTCCTGACGCGTCGTTGCGCCACTGAACTCTCTCTCTCTCTCTCTCTCTCTCTCTCTCTCTCTCTCTCTCTCTCTCTCGTTTTTCTTTATTTGTTTTGATTACCGCCCTTGCAGAATTCTGCCCGAACACAATGGAGCACTGCAGATTAATTTTCAATATTTGATTACATAATTTCCTTATTAAATGAGCCCCCGTGGAACGAGGCGCGCCTCTAAGGTTGCGAGATGACCAAAGAAAATATTTTAAAAATAATGAAGAAAGATTAATGTTAGCCACATATTAGCGCTGGCGGCAACGCGGAAGTGTTGATGAAAATGTGTGATATGGGCAACTTATGAAAGTGATTTGGCATGAAATGTCGGTTCTTTCTGAAGGCGCTTGGAGAAGATGGCATATGTAATGCTCTTCTATATACGCACGATGAATGTTGCGATAGTGCAATTGTACTTAATAAGGCGTAGATCGAAAACTCCGGAAAGGGGCCGAACTTAAACGAAGTCCTTCTTTTGACTCTTCCTTTCCTATTAATTTGCGTAGCGCGACCTCCGCTGTTTCCTAAAAACCCAACTATTCCATTTGCAGATATTATCAACTCTATAGCACCGAGGTCGTGCAATTTGTATTCCTGACCGGTGTATTGGAGCCATATGCAAGTGTGCCGTATCCAGCGGTGGAGCTCTGTGCAAAAAAACTTTTAAATTAAGGGTGCTGGCCCGACGGTGATAAGTCAGGTATCGCGCGGATCGTGCGTTTAGAGATAAAGGTCACCGACACGAATAATGAATCTGATCGCGTCCGTTCTGGACGGAACATCAATACAGGTCGTTTAGAAAAGGCCTTCGCATGTGCGGAGCAGAGTTCCGCGTCATTCCAGGTCGCACGCCAGGCGGGGATCTACGAAGGCTTTTCATCTCGCCTGACGGCATGACAGACATCAGCAGGGCGGACGCCACGAGGCACACGAGTCAAGCTTCCGTGACGGCGTTGGACGCAAGCGCGCGTGTGATCGGTCGTTGAGCGAAGGGCTCCAATCACCGTCGTCATCGTACTACGACGGCGCGCTGATGGAGGCATGACTTTCCTGCCGCGGCTCTCACTCGACGTCTTATATAGGAACGCGAGACACCACCCCGCACGTGAGACGACTACTTGTGAAGGGCGTTTGGGGGTTGGTGGGCGGTTACCGCTCGCTTTTTACGGCCGTATTTCAGAAGCACGTCTCCAACGATTTACGCTCGTCTGAGAGGGTATAAGGCGTCGCAATCAAACGAGATTGAATGGCCGAACGAGATTCGTGCTTGTGTCTGAGGTGCGCGAGACTTGACTGCTTCGAGCGATGTGGTCTAGAGTGAGGATCTCCTATTGAGTAGGAAGCGCTCTTAATTAAGAATCGTTATAACTAGTTAATGAAGGTTAACCTCGGTAGATTAAGAGGTATATCGCATCTTAGGCGTGTTAGGCGCAGTTGATCGTTAAAGTTTGTCTCGGCGATTACTAAACAGGCACCGCCGAGAAACTCCTTTACGCACCGGGGGCCTCAGTAATTGGGCCGGGGCCTAACATACTCGCTTAACCGCCCGGGGCATTAAGTCCCTGTGGCGTGGCCTTGTGTTGCGCGTCGCATTACCCGGCTACAAGCAAAAGGGATGTAATGAAGTAGTGCCGCAACGCCTCACGGCCCTTTACTGCTTCGTATTATGCTGACGGCAAGTCGACCTGCATTCGTCGTATACAGGGTGGCGTCGAACCGTTAAATCGAAATCGCGATGTGAAGTTAGGCAAACCCGTCAATCTCGACGGCGTGGCCGCGTTGCGTAAAAAGAAATACACCGTAGGATCGACGGCTCCGTCATCCTGTCGTCACCCGCTAAAGGAAGAGCGCGCATTGTTGAGCTCGCAGAGCGGCCTAGCGCGGTGCCTGACATCTACGACCGACCGTTGAACGTTCGCATCGCGTGCCTGCCTGCTCGCTCGCTCGCACGCCTTCTCGTAAAACGGCGAAGCAAGCTCGCCCTGCTGGCCCGGAAGGCGTCGACGTTTCGGCGTGGAAAATTGCGAAAATCGTTTCCGATTGTCGTGGTTCCCCGCAGCACGCAGCTGCGCTGAGGGCGATCCTCCTCGCAGGGTCCTCGGCGGTGCTTTGTGGGAACTCGCGGCGCAGGAATGATGTGGTTCGGCCGCCGCGTGCATTATTCTGTCAGCGCTGTGCGCAGCGGCGGGACTGTGCGCGTAAGCAAGGTTATTGCCCCGTTATTTTCCTGTCGGCCGGGGGCGGAAAGCCCAACGCGTCTTGTGCAAACACTTGGTCCAAGCGTATGCGAGCACTGTACTCTCCGTTCACACTTGCGGATCGTCTCTTGGTAAATTCGCGTGAATGAAAGGAGAAAGAAAGAACGATGAGAGCCGGGGCGGCCGTGGTAGTTTTCCCAGCATACCACCGTGAAATAATTTTGTCTCGATATCCTATAAAATACTGACAAGGCTGGAGTGTAACCTGAAAGGGCGACGTAGAGAAAACTCATTGCGCGTAAGCACGCGTGAAAGTCGTGCAGTCCAACATCATTGTGTAATCGGTAGAGGAGCGTTGTTTACCCTCAATACTCCGTAGCGTCTGACATTGGTGTGAAGGAATCACACCAGTGTCACACAGGCTTTCTGCAGCCTGAAAATAATTATTAAAAATACGTCAGAGTTCCAGTCAAACTCTTTCACGTTTCACTCCGGCTTGCTACTGTTGTTGCGATGTTCTTGAATATTTTGATGAAGTGCACTGCCTGCAACGCGATACAGTGATCACGTTAATGAGAGGTGCCGTATGCGTTCACTATACAACCTTTCCTCAATGGGTTGTATACTGAGCTGCTGAAAAGTACAGAATGATGGACCTTGAAGCTTTTAAGTTGTGCTCTCACGGTGCACTGAGGGCGTAGGTTGGCTTTAGTCAGGGTGGATGCATATACGTTAAATCAGCCATGAAAATGGAGGGACACAGGACGAGCGCTCACCCTGTGGCCTTCTCCTTGTGTTGCCGTCATTTTCGGTGCTGATTTCAAGTATAATCTCACGGTGCTTTTTGGGCCACACGGCAAATAGCTCGGTGCTGTCTGGGGCAGGTATACCTTTTGGAGCTGTGGCACGAGTCACAATGCTTCTTGTTTCTTTACGTCGTGCGCATTCGACGCTTCGCTGTCCTCTGCGCCCCGCATCTTTTCGGAGACAGGTCGAAACGAGAAGAGAGAGAGAGAGAGGTCTTCGTTCCGAGGGCGCTCAGGCTCGCGTTCGTATTTCATTCGGGAAGGAATGAGCGCGGTATATGGCGCATAGCGTCTTGCTCTCGGCGCATAAGCTGGCCATATAGTGTGTAGGACGCCGTGTACAGAGGCCGTGGAGTTGCCGGGGCTGTATACGACGTCTTCGGGAGGAAGAGAGAGTCGCTGCGGCGGGGCCCGTCGCCCCTCGGCGAGAAGTTGGCGGCCGCATCGTCATCATGTGCGGGCATCGAGCGACGCTTCTTCCTGCCCCGTATAACGGCCTCGTAATTAGGGGAAGAACCCCGTGCGTGTTCCCATCCATCACTGCTCGGCGCCGTAGGTGCCGCGCGCCTCGGACCCGCCGTCCTCGCCCCCACCGGCGGCGGATCCTTTTTTTGGCCGCCTCTTTATTTCCTTCTCGCCAGGTTTTGTGCTCGAGGCATGCAAGGAGACGGGCCACGGGCGCGATGCTTTGTTCCCGCGGTGAGACGCGCTATTCCCGGTCGACCTACCAATCACTGCGGCGCGCTCGCGTTGTGCACTCGGCGGGCCGAGATGTGTGGTAGTATGTGACGTACCTTTCTTTACCCTATTCCAAGCTGTCTCCTTCTCCCTCCCTTCCCACTCCTGTTTTTTTTCTCCCGCACTTTCAGCTTTTTGGATTGAAGGAGACATGAGGGTGAACGACGTATGCGTGCTTGTGCAAGAGAGAGAGAGATAGTTGTGCGCTTAGACGTTTCGTATATCGAGACGTCCATGTTGAGCGGTCGATCACGTATGTACAATTAATAGATGCGCGTGTTGCGTTGCGGTCGTCTCTTAAGGCACGAATGATGATGTGCAGTGTTCGTGAAAAGTGCAAGGGCTACGTTGCCTGCGAGTCGCTGCTGTATCGTATAAGTTACAACGCCCTGGTAAATGAAAAGAGCTCTCATGTACTCGCCATCCAGAGTTCTGGAGTGTCAGAAGCGCATTGGGGAACCGCAACACACAGGCGAACGACACGTGTGGTGCATACGTGTCCGACCCGTATACATTTAATAAACGCTGCTCCTTTTAGCGTTTTTCTCCTCGTAACACTGACCAGCGTACGGAAGTGTGTGTTACTTACTTTTCTTGGGATATTCAAACATCGAAATCGCAGGCAGTTTCTCTGACACTTATGTTCTCCCCTGTACGATCGGAAGAAGAGACGGAATATAATGGCTTAGTTCAATTGGCTTGCTCCGTGCTCGGGTTGTTTTAGCTATTGCAGTACATTTCATCGTTCGATGCAGTTATAACAGTTGGGTCGATATGAGCGCGTTTGTAGCTTGCCTAGGTAAAGGGCAAAATAAAGTGTGGGAGTAACGGTTCAATACTCGGCGTACTCGCCGTTGTGAAATACACGAGTCAGGTTGCCTTTCTTTTTTTTTCTGTCAACGAACTCCATTAGTCTACCTCGAGGCCCGAACTTTCGACACTCTAACCTGCATAGACACGTAATTTGCATACATGCATTTCAAGGCGAAAGCATTTTGCGTCGATCGACAAAAACCCGCTTTTCGAAACGTTTGACCTGCGCGCATTGTACGGCTCTCCGTTTACGTATGCGGTTTTTCAGGTGTATACTGCGAGTAAATAGCAGTATACGAAACGCGCTTTGTTTCTCGCTTCTAAAAACGTGCCGGCGGGACGAGTTTAGCGAACGTGCCCTCCTGCTGTACTACGTACACGTATAGAAGAATATACCGCATGCTGCGAGCAAACGGTTGCATCTGTATAGCTGTATGTATATAGCGCTCAGTTTGTCGCACTGGGACGATAGAAACGCTACCGACGAGAGAGATCTGCGTTTCGCGAGCATGCGGTGTGTCGCATGGCAATGAACCCTTGGGTGCAAGCCGGTCGGCGGCGGTTATGTTCGCCCATCCGCTTGCAATGCTCCAGCCCAAATTCTCCGGTATTGCCCGTATCCTCCTTCGTCTTCCGTTTCACTCGTCTCTCTTCTCGCCGTCCTCTCGATTTCGAGTTCGGTCGCGTCCTCTCCCTTCTTGTACATCGTGTAAGCCCTTCTTATAAATATTTTCCCCCCTTTCTCTCTCACTCTCCGAGGAATTCGGGCGATTTCGTCTCTTCGAGTAGTTTCGCATTCTCTCGTGTTCCTCGTCGCCCCCCCCCCCTCCTCTCTCTTTTCTCGTTTCCGAACGGAAGTTGAGGAGGAACCACGAATACGAAACGACTCGAGGGACTGAAATCGAAAGACGAAACGAAAACAGAAGGGAAGCTGAAACGGAAGCGACAAATAAAAAATTGAGATTCCCTCGGGCCGTGCATTCACTCGGAAACAGAAAAGCATGGCGAACAGGAGGAAGAACCGCATAGGGGGAAGAACCTCATAGGAGGAACCCCTCCTGGTGCCTGCGAAAAATGGATCCTGCTACCCTTGGTACACTGCTTGTGTCTTCCAAGGTTTATTATTATACTTTTTTTTAAAAAACTGACGAGCGGAAGGAAATGAAACGGAGGACGCAGGGTCGGTGTATCGGTCGCCTTAGGAGAGGCCGTACGTGTTTGTGTATATATATATATATATATATATATATATTGCTCTGCCTTCTTCTTTCGCCTTGTTTCACCCAAACCGTTTCCTGTAGTGCTGTTGAAATCCGGGGCTGAGTCTGTCTTCTCGCCGTCTTGCATTTAAATGTACGTTAGTCGTTCACGCTTTCTTCATCTGTTTCTGTCGTCTTCTGCCCCCCCATTGTATCCGAAATCGAAGTAAAAGATATCGTGTTTCACGCGACAATGCGAAGATCTGATTATGAGGCACCCCGTAGGTGGGAAACTCCGGATTAATTTTGACCACCCGAGATTCTTTGACGCTGCGCGATACACGAGTGTTTTCTTTCTTGTTTTTTTATCTTCCTTTCTTTCTTTTTGCATTACGCCCACTTCGAAATGCCGCGGTCGGGATCGAACCCGCGACCTGGAGCTCTGCAGCGCAACGCCATAGCCATTGATGTGTACCGCGGGGGGTTAAATGTGAGTCGGCGCACCTGCAGATTGTGCAGATCGCGTTCGTTATCTATTTATGTATTTTTCTTTGTTGGTTTCTCACGCACTCAACCTTAATTGGTCAGCTATAACATATTGCCGCCATCCGTTACCTCCTTGACTCGTTATGGACTCCTGCGTCTCAACAGAATTTTCCTTCCGTTCCCCCATCTTACAGCGGACCTTACAGATTCTTTTACCCCGCCTCGAATCTATATCGCACTCAGTGACTCAACTTCCACTTGCCTCTCTGGCAATAAAATCATCGTCCTCGTGCTTTCTTTATTGTCTGCCAACAACCCTCCTTCGCATTGTGCCTCTCTCCGGTGTCGTGATCCCATTATTTCTGGTTATTTCCACGGCGCCGGATGGTCCCAGCATCGCCCATCGACGCGTCGCCATTTCGCCTTGTTTTCTAGTTCCCGAACATAAGAAAGAGTCGGTATATATCTGTATATATAGGTTGCTTTTTTTTTTTTTTTAGTTCGTCACCGGTGGCGCTGGCGGCAGCGTCGGGGTCAGGAGTGCGGGCGCCTTTCTTTTTACTTTTCGTTTGTTCCGCCGATTGCTCCTCATTCTTCACCCCGAGATCTCCGCCGCCGCCGCCACCATGGGCCTCCGGTATCTCGGAGAGAGGTCGGTGGTGTTTCGTGGCCGGGCATTCGTTCCGCACTACCGTAACGGCCGCGGTGGCGCTGGTGCCTTGCTGCTGCTGCCGCTGCTGCCTTTCTTACCTCTTCTTCTCTCACGCCTGCTGATCTGCCTGCCTTCCTGCCGGTGTTGGTGGTGCATGGATGCCGGCTGGCTGCTGCTGCTTCTCGTTCGCGGTACCGTGTACAAGCGGCAAGCGCACGACAGCGAAGCGATGAACGGCGCCGGAACCATCAGCTGCCCCCACACACCCCACCTCCTCTTTCGTTCAACCCGCCGACTACCCTCCCTGGAGCCTTGCGCCGTGCTCCTTCGCCCTGTTTAGGCCCCGTGGTCGCGCGAGAAAGAAGCAGCAGGCTTCGTTCCGCCGCTGTTTTCAATTATTTCTCGCCTCGTCCCTCTCCCTCTCTCGGCTGCTTCATCTGCTTCTTCACTGGCTCTGTTGTTTTCGCTGCCGTTTTCTTTCCTGGTGTTCTTTACTTGCACCCCAAGTTCGCGGGCCTTGTAAGTGCATCGGCGTACGAGCGCGTCGCTTCTCTCGCCTCTAGCCTCCCTGCTCTACCATCTGCTTTCTCCTCGCCGCTCCATTCGTTTGTACGCCGGCTTTTTCCCTGCTCTTCCCCAACTGCCCCCTCACCACGCCCTTCCTTGAGCGCGGTACAGGACCGGCGCCTTTCAGGATTTTGCGCTTGACGATGATGAACCTCTCTCTCTCTCTCTCTCGATATCTCCCTCGTCTTCCTCCTTGGCTCCGGGTTTGTTCACTTGTTGAGGAGCCCGAGTGTTCCGCCGGCATCCTCCCTCTGGCTTCCTCGCCGATCGCTCGTTGCTCACTTTTCTGCCTTTCGAGACGCAGCGTGAGCGCGGAAACACCAGGGGGCAGCCGTTTATCGCCGTTTTGGGGTCACTAATAGTTGGGTCTTCTTTTTTCCGCGAACGGCTTCATTAGGAAAGCCTCGCAGAAGCTCGATAGACGCGTATCTCCGAAGCCTGCTCCCCCCCCCCCCTTTTTTCTTTCTTTTTCGTCGCCGCAACTGTGGCTCCGAGTTAACTAGCCGGCCGGAAGCGTCGTTTGGGTCGCGCAAGAATCTGCACGTGCGGATATAGAAGCAAACTTGAAGCACTTAAGGAAACCAGAAGCCATGATAAGGAAGATTGAGAACGTGCGTTAAATTTAGGAAGTCGCTGCGCAGTCTTCTTGTGTTACACGAAAATTAAGTAACAGCTGTAGTGGCGTATAGCGTGTGATCTGATGGATTTGGCGCGTTATGTATAGGTACCCACTGTCCGCTGATCAGTAGCGAGAAACTTTGTTGCTAAAGCTTGTTGATAAAAATCAACTCGAGCGCGAACTTGCAGTTGAAGCCATGTTCTCTGGTTAGTTCTTGCAATCGCAGTGTTATCGCATTCTTAACCGCAGTAAGGCGCATATGCTTATTGATTCTTCTTTCGAAACTCGTAGTTATCGACAAATGCTCGTTTATTTGACGTCAATGTCAATACTATACTGGAATTTACTTCATACGAAAATCCTAAAAGGTTTGCTGCGATTTTCCGCTGTTGATTTTCCTCCATTAGGCCGCGTTTTCAGGCTCAGCTTTAAATAGCCTACCTGACGCGTTACAGCGCACTCCATAAGGTATCGCCACAAATGCAGGGGCTGTGATTTGTTTCGCCACTCGGTCTCGTCACATCTTGTGGATGGCCCCCCGATTTCAAACCGACGCGCATGTTATGCTTGCGTTTCCGCTGCTACGTTCTCTGTAGAACGCGAGGTAGACCTGGTTTCTTTGTTGCGCATTTTGCCTGAGCGGGAGGACCGTCATCGCCGTCCCTCGTGAGCAAGCCTTTCTTTTCTTTCTTTCTTATCCGGCGCCCGTCTCCACCGTTTGAAATTAGAGGCCGTAGACCGACCGGAGTGGCGCACCGCCTTTCCGTGGAAACGGGGCGGTTAGTTTATCCGTGTGCAACCAAGCGCCCGGCCACGCGTCATGTACCCGCGCTACCAATTGCGCTGCGGAGACTTGGTCGGCTGAGCAGTCACCTCTGCCGTTCCAGCATGCTTGCTCGCTTCCTTCCTTCTGCTTTTTTTCTTCTGTTTTTTTCCTTCGATGCTGGCAAGCGCTGCGACATACCCAACTGTCCCAGCACAAGACGGATAACACGAGACAGTAGCCGCATGCCGCCGCCGTCTCGCTCCCCAAGCTGTTTTCTCTCGGCTGCCGTTCTTCCCGCGTCCGCTGCATTGGTGGCAGCGTCCACCACTTCGGTGGGCCTGGGCGGCGCTTCACTAAACCGACGCTCCTACATTTTCTTTTTGCTGCGTTCTAGCTCGGTTCACTTTCGCGTATTTTTCTTTAAACGTTCTTTGGTTTCTTTCTCTGCTGCTTTCGCCTTCGCTACAACCATCTCTCCTCCCGCCCCTCCTTTCCCTCCTTGGCTTGTGCTGGCCTCGTGAGACAGCCTCCTCAGTCTTTCCCGTGTCTCACGTTATCTAGACTCCCCTGTACGCCCTTCCTACTCCTTCAACCCTTGCCGTAGTACATTGTCTTCCGAGCTCTTTTCGAGAGCCGCCTCTACATATTTATGCCTCCCCCCCTCCCACCCTCCCCTATTCGCTGTCGTGCACATCGCCAGTGCAAGGCCCCATGCCCCATCTCTCTTTCTTATCAGTTGTTTGCTGTCGGGAAGCCTGCATCTGGTGGTCCACAGAAGGAAAATCCGAGGGCGGCGTTGTCGTTTGCAAATATTTGCTTCCGCAAAAGACACCAAGGAGCGTGATAGCATTGCGACGCGTTATGACCGCCTGTGGCACCCCGAAATCTATTAGTAGTGTAATGCGTACGTTGAGCTTGCGCTGAACGGAGACGCTGTCGTTGCTGTGGCGATTACTGTAGCGGAAGCTGCAAGGAGTCCCTCTATGACGAAGTTGATTCCTTACACAGCTTTGGGTCACTATTGCTCGTCGTTCTTTTCATGTATATTTAAAAAAAAGAAAGCTCAATTTAGCAGCAGTTCGTTGGTGGGAATCTGAAATCACGCGCGCGGTCACAGGGTGAAGGTCACTCCTGAGATTTCGCAACATTTCGCAGCCTCTCGTGCGAGTTGATCAGAACCGAGAGCTAAGCCCATTTTGCGTTATGCTCGCCGAGATCCTGGTTTTCAAAGATACGCACTGCAGTACTTGCAAGCGACATCGGGCTGTCTTCTGGTTACTCTATTGCACAACAGAAAACGAAGGAAGCTTGCAAAAAAAAAAGAAAGAGGTAAAGAAAAAGATAACTTCAAGGTCGTCTGAGCCCACGAAAGTGGCACCAAAGACGGAGCACTTGTTTCCCCACTACTGTCCTTTATCAATGCAAAGTCGTTACACGTATCATTTATCTCTTGCCGCGTGACAGGATAGGCGCACTGCGCGCGCATCTTGGAGCGACGCTTTCTTAGCTCCGGGTTCCAGGAACAAAAGACTGGCGTCTTGTGGAGACGACCGGGTTAAGAAAGAAGGATAGTCAAAGAACGAGAGAGGGGAGAGACAAGGGCGCAAACATTGCCAATTAATATAATTGGCTTTAGCCAGAAGGACACACGCAGGCGCGCGTAGGTCGTCCGCTGCTTATTTATTTGTTTCTATGTTCGTTCCGTCCGACCCGCCGTGCCTGTTTGTTTGTATAAGCCGAGCTCCCCCGCGCCGCCGAAGTGGCTGGTAATTATCAAGTGTCTACCGCTCGCCAAGCCTGCGCGAATCTTAACAGATTTATGCATTCACGCTGGTGTGCGTGCGTGCGCGGCCGCTGAGACCCCCCCCTCCTCTCCCCCCTCGCCGTCTTATTGGATCGTCCCCTCCTGGTTTCATGAATATCGGCCGTTCTTCTTGCTTCTTCTTTCATAGCGCCAGTTTGCTGCTTTTTGATTTTTTTACTGCAACCGCCGCCGATGGAGGCTACGCTGTTCCCCTCCGTGAACTCGATCTTTTGTTTTTGACTCGCTCGCCGAAAGGATGTGCTCGCTGGTCGGACCGACTGGCGGACCGGCGGGCTTTCCTCCTCAAGGGATGCGTGCGCTCTCGCTCTCTCTACGCGAAATGCAAAACCGGTTTTGGATTTCGGCTCCTCTTACGAGCGGGGGGCTTGGGACCCGTCTGCCTCGGCTCTGGACACTGCGCTGCTGCTGCCGGTGTCTGCTGCGAGGAGTGGCCGACCCCTGGTTGTTTTGTTTTCTTTTCTTGTTCAGGCGCGTCGGCTTCTTCTGCGAGATCGATGGGCATTTGCGCACGCGCTGCTTCCAGACGACGACAAGTGAGATTGCACGAGGGAAACTGAAGCTCCGGATACTTTGTTTCATCATGCTTCCTGGCCTTCGGTAGAGCACTTGTATATTGATCCTACTTACGAAGATTATGATGGGAATGCAGCGCAAAGCGCCGAAGTATGAGAAGTCTGGTTAGCGGAAAGGAGCATAAACGCCCATATCGCTATCCTAACGTAAGAAGCTGCGTCAGGCAGAAAAAGAAATAACTTGGAGGCAGTGTCAGCTGGCGAAGCAGATTTCACTTCATCGTCGATGGTTGAAGGCTATCGGGACACTGAACAATGGGCGAGTTTGTTACACCTGCGTAAGGAAACGGCGTTTCCAGGCAGATCACGTACGGTAGCATGAGCGAAAACAAGAGAATTGGAAGATGCACACAGTGAAATTCACTCGCAAACTGTTTGCAAACAACGAACGCGCTTTATATCATTATTTATTACCAATACCTTGCGGGCTGCCGTGTGGTATATAGATGGTTACGTGACGAAGCGACGACGAAAGAAGCGGAAGGTCAACCTTTAATCTTTGTCGTGAATTAAAACAAAAGCGTAAAAACAAAATGTAAAAGAACTTCCAGAGGCAGTAATACGTAAAACTCGGCAATACGTACTACCAGGAACAACAAACAGCGGTTTGCACTGCGTGCTTCAGTTTCAGTTTCAGTTCAGTTTCAGTTTAATCGTCATCCCAAAAACAATAAGTAAACAACAAATAGTATGCAGACTTCGTGCCCGAGGTTTCCGCATTCCTTCGCGAGGTGGGTTCATTCTTCGCGTTATGATGCCCCGTTACGTGCCATACGATAACTCAAAGTGCTGGAAGGGCGCCGGGGACGAGCGTGGAATTCGACGAAGGCTAGTCAGTAGCGTGGACCGAGAGCGCTGGCGGCACTTCCGCTCCCGTTGAACGCTTCTCTCCTGCGCATCTCCAGCGGCGCTCGGATCTCTCTCTCTCTCTCTCTCTCTCTCTCTCTCTCTCGCGTTTCTTGGGAACAGCAGCGAAGGAGGAGAGCTTGCTGCGCTCCTTGTCGACGACGGCCGAGCGCCGACGGCTGCTTCTTCTTTTCCTTCGACCATTTTTCTCTCTCCCTTCCTTCCCTCTTACCGGCTCCTCCCTTCTCTAACATCGCCAACTCCTCGCCTCCTCCTCGTCTCACCTCCCCCTTCCCTCCTGTGTTGTATTTACTTAGCTCCCTTCTCCGCCGGCGGAACACAACGCTACAGCATGTGCAGAGGCAGTGGCAGCAATAGAGAGGCAGGAAGGAGAGAAAGAAAGAAGAAACCAAAGTGCGAGTGAAAGAAGAGGAAGGAAAGAAGGTCCGCCGCCGAACAGGCGGCAGCCGAGGAAGGTGCCGGCCGTCCGGCCGGTCCATTTTCTTGCGCATGGGCCGGCTCGGCTCCTCGACCCTGCCCGAAAGCTGACTTCGGATTCGGATCGTGAAGGTCACGCAAGCTGGGGTACTAGTAGACATTACTGGACGCGGTCAGGTCCGCCTCGTAGAAAGTGGCTGCGAGATATTACCGGTTGTCATTGAATTTTTGTGGTCTTGTTCAAAAGGGGCAGTGAGCTAAAAGGGAGCAAGAGAGAGAGAAGGTAGGGATATGTTAACCTAGCACGTGCATGGTTGGCACAAGCCCGGTTGGGGAGGGGGGGGGGTCGCAAACTGCCACATTTGTGAGCATATCTAATCTTATATGTACGCTCCTCTTTCATATGAGGCCGCAGACCACAGGATTGCCTGTGGTCAGTCAGGAAAAATGTGGGCATGTTCAAAATTCACGCAAGGCTACTACCACCAGTGGCGACTTCCGCTTGTTTTGTGTCGGCAACATTTATATATTCCAGGCATCCAAATGAACCTTTACGAACTCCGATCGAGGCTTTATCTGAGCGAAATAAACGAGACGCTTCGCTTACCTCCCGACGCCTTTGAATTCACTAGCGCGAACGGCGTAGCCAAATGTGACCTTTGTAATTTCCCGTCGTCGGCGCGTTTTCCAGAAACAGCGCTCTATGAACATCCTCGCTGCCTTTGAGCGGTGAGCGTAAACTTTATTAACGAACAAGACGGTTATTGGAGAGGAGCCCGCGGTCCACGGGGGCCTATGATGGCCCTGTTAAGCGGAAGTGAGAGCGAGTGAGAATTGTTCGTATTGCTGACCCCCAACATGTGGCCACGCCAACGTCGATATTGATGAGGATGAATCCAACTATTCTCAACATACAGAATATTATCGCTAAGGAAGGCGCTTGGTGTCAGAAAGGGAGGGTTGCGGTTGAGAGATTATTGCAGGGAAGGATGAAGAAGAGTAACATGTCGTACAAATACATCCATCGTAGAGGCGAATTGTTTCCACCTCGATCGGAAGCGCACCTGGTTTCTCCATTGTGTGTGTGTGTTTACTTTTTTTTGTTTTTTTGCGTCGCCAAACCAAGGACGTTTCTATTCGTGCAGTCGTCACTCAATATCGACCGGTTTCTGCTGCTCGCGTGCCTCAGAAGAAACGCGCCGCGTCTCGTGCTGCGGAGGCCCGTTTAATTAACGGCCGGCCGCGATCGGTCGATCGCCTTCCTTGCTCTTCGTTTTCTTCCTGCCTCCTCGCCGATCATACCCGTCGTTGTCGCTTGGGCATGTCTCGTAAGGCGAACAAGCTTGGGCGAACCGCCGGATTGTTCTTGGCGTGACCTTGACATCACCGATCCAAACGATCGTGTCTTGTCCATCAGTCATTCTCTTGCGCATCCTTCCAGTGTATCGTCATGTTGCTTCACTCTCAGCGGGATGCCAGGCCGAGTGTTACTCGTGTACACCGCTGTGGCCGAAGGAACCTTTCGGCGAGATTGTCGTTTCGCTCGCCTACACACGGATAATCAGTCTCGAATGCATGACCTGGCTGTCGTCGCCGTTGAACTACTGCAGCTGCGCATGGAAGACCTGCTGCGGCTGTAGATGCGTCAGTGCTGGGTGTCTACGAGCCTGGGATGCATTATGTCGGATCAGCATATGTTCGAAAAAGAATGAATTTCCATTGGGCGGAAAGACGAACACACAGAAACGGTATTCGATTGTGTCTTCCCGGTTACCGTGAGAGAACTGAATCTCCTCGTTATTTAGTATATTCGCACGTCTGCTTCTTTCCTCTGAGGTGTTTCAGAAAAGGAGGTGCTCTTCGTCTTCCCAGTCGTGGGGGACGGGCCTCATGGATACGTGACTGCGCAGTTATGTGGAGACAGCGAACGCACGGCGATCTCAGTTGCTCTTACGAGCGCCCGATGCGCAAGCTCAGTGAGCAACAATACTTTCTGAGCGGCATCTCTCGCTTGCTCGGGAGCTCTGCGGAGTTAAATGGTTGCTTGCGTCCATCCTACTCCGAATACTGCGCAGCGCTTAAGTGATTGGACTCGTTTCACAGTCGAAGCACGAACGTTGACGTCACTCTCCGTAGACAGGCGAGTTCAAAAGTCGCCTTTCGCATTCCTGTTCACCTTCTTCGGTCAGGGGAGCGAAGTTACGATGCTAGTGCGCTTAATGGACTGGAAAAGCTGGATCCGGGAACCCCCGCAAGTCGCAGGGGTCGGGTAAATAAAGGAAAGCGGACAGACGGACGGACGGGCGGCGAGGTCTGTCTGTCGGTGCTCCATCTTGATCCGGCCGCCGGCGCTTGCGTACCAGGGCGAGCGTGTAGCTCCTTCGGCGCTCGCTAGCGCAAGCCGAACGGCCTGGTCGCCGCCGTGGCGCGTTGTCGCAGCAACGCAGTGCGACGCGCTTGTCGTGTACGCTGCCGCCGACCGTAAATCACCGTCTCGTTGTCGCCGTGGTCCCTTTGTTTCCCAACGCCTGGGTGGGAGAAGCGCTGTCCTGCTAGTGCGACGAGGGCCGCGCGACATGGAAAGAAGGAGGGTGTTCGTGTCGGTGGCGACTGGGGTTCGCGGAAGGATGGAAAGAAGGAAGAATCGGCCGATAGCAAAAAAAGCGGGCTGCGAGAAATGCTGCTATACGTGTAGGGCTCGCTCGGCCCCTCGTAGGCGACAGGGGATCTGGCGAGGATACGACACAAATAAGGCGCAAAAAGACGCGGAAAACCGATAAAGTGGGCGCCCCGGAGAACAGACCGCCCCTCCATCTCCGTGCGTCAACTGCAGGGGCCGCTGCGTACGGGTGGTGCGCCGCGGGTCAGATGTAGGGAAGCTGCGAACTCCTGGTGCCTGCCTCGTTCCTCTGCATATTTCGCGCTTGTCGCGGCATCGGGCGGTGCTTTGTGCTGCCCCCCCCCCCCCTGCATCTCACTTCTACTTCTACTAGGTTCTGTCACAGAGTCCTCCGCTGCCAACTTTATTGTTTTTATTTTTTGTCTCAAAGAAGCAGTCTGATCTCGCAAGTGAGCCTCGTTTATGCCGAGCGGCAATATGCATTTGCCGAAGAACGACACCAGCAAGGAGGTATTGGCGTGGGCAAAAGGCCCACTTGACGCGGAAGAGTGAGCAGCGTTTGACGCGGCGCTCGTTGCTTTTATCAAGTTACAGCAGATGCAGCGCGTAATAAAGTCCACTTCGTCTATTTTTGCGAACTTCCTTGACGCTACGATAAGCCGTCAGCATTAGTTGACGATGTCAAGTCGATCGCCTTTATCACGGCCAGTGCGTCTATACTGTGCCGTTTGAATTGCATGCGAGATAACTGGAGTTTCTTATAAGATTTTTATTGCGATAGCAATTATATAGACACTCCAGGCGCATTTCTGCCGTCGCCGTGGGGTTTCGTATGAGGGAAAGCGTGTGAGGTGAATGCAATTCAGTTTCGCGTGCGCGAGCGAGGAGCGCCACCCAGATGCGTGCCCTCTCCTGTGGCGCGCGAAGCAGGAGGATCAGGCAAGAGAGGAGGGGCGTTCTTCTCCGGCGGCTGCTAGGGTGTCTCGATGTCCTCCTCGCCCGCCGCTCCTTACAGAGTGGAGACAACCGCGGCGTCTGCTACGGCTTTGGCCGCGCGAATCGCGGACGCGTCGCTCTTGAAAGCGATCTGCGACGTGGCCAAAGTGCGCGTCCGCGCGGGCCTCACCCTCAAAGTGATCTGCGAGGTTTGCCGAGTGCGCGTAGTCCGGGTAGCTTCGTATGCGCTGGGCTTTCGACGTTTCGTTCGCGTTGAAGCAACAGATGCACGGAGGTGAATTGGCTGCAGCTGCTGCCGCGATTCCTAACTCCAGCGTTTTCATAGACAGTTGCCGCTGTCATCGAGCGAGATGTGTTCATGTTTACCTGTGCGCGCGTGACACCGTGCTGGTTAATTTAGTTCAAACACGTTGACGGGTTAGTTGGTTTGAATCCATACAAGGACGTAGAAAGAAGCCGACGCACAAAGACAGCGCTGTCTCAGTGTGTGTCTGTTTCTTTCTACTTCCTCGTTGAGTCACGCTTACACATTATATCATTGTTAATTTACTTAGCAAGCGAATGTTTAGAAGTTTACACGGCCGATAAAACTACTCTGCTTACTCTGTACAGCTATCTACTAATTTGCTATCGCAATCGGTGCTTCGCCTTTCGGACAGAACTGCGAATTTTTATACAAGACATGTTTGGCGCTTCCGACTCGTCAGTGATTTCATTTAGGAGATTCTGACATGTCGGCCAGCGAACCGGCGCTGTCATCGTGCGATCTAATTTGCGCTCTTGGCCGGCCTCAGATAATGCCACGTCTCTCTCTCTTCTATTGGGCATTGAAGCGTGAAGTGAAACCCTCTCCAGTAGTTTGTCTTCCGTTACTAGAGAGAAACTGCAAATTGGTACTTGGACCGCCGCGGATCCTCCACCCCCATCCCATTCCCTGAGCGTCTGTTTGCAAGTGGCAGGGTAAACAAACCACACCGGCTGGTAGAGATCCCGAGTTGAACTAACAAGGTTGTGAAACTCGCGGTTGTTTCGCGGCTGCCGCCGCAGAGTCTGTGCCGACTCGGCAGATGTCCTCTCGAAACGAGCAAACACCCTCGACCACGGCGTATACGCTTGTCTGTGTGTGCTTGTGTCACGGCCCGTGACCTGAAAGATAACGGCTTCAGATAAAAGCGGCGGCTCCCTCTGTTGGGAGCGAGTTTGTTCGCGACTCTCCTTAACGAAGAGAGAACGTTGGCTTCGCTGAGCGTAGCAGTCCATGCCGTGCGATTCTTGGCGTGTACGACCCCCCCCCCCTCCATTTGTTTACTATAGAGGGTTGTGCATTTCACTGTGGAACAAACAACGACAGTTGGTGAGGGAAGTGCATCCGTTTTATCAACGATGCCACGCGGCATTCATACAGGCACGGAGGGGAAAAGTACGTTTCTTCTAGCGTTATTGCAGAAAAGCTTTACCGCTCTGAGTTGTACGCAGTATAGGGTCCGCCCGGGTGATAGGGCAAATGTGTCAAGTTCGTCTGGTTGCACGGCTGACGCGTTGAGAGCCTTTATTATTTTCGTATACACTAGTTGTATGCCATCAATGTATGTGGTGCACATTGACCGGTTTGTTAGAACCTGTTACTATTTCATAGTATTGTTTAAAGTAATGGAGGTCTCGATTTTTCGGGTTTACTTTCCACTGGAGAAGTAGGTCAATGGTAATATGATACATTAATTTATTTCCTGGTATTGGGAGTACTGGATACAACTTTTGCCACCAGATTTTCCACAACTTCGTCGTCAACTAATCAGAGAACTTTGCTTCAGCGCATTCTCTGCGACCGTGTAGTAGTCAAAATAGGCGTTTAATTTTTTTTTCTGATTAGGCCACTCTTGCTTAAATCAAACCGCAGTGATTCGTGTGCAGTGATTAATCACCTGGCATGCAGTGAGAAAGCGCGTCCTCAGGAAGAATGCGAGAACTGAAGCACGCAAGCGAAACAAATGTTTCGTTGGTCTCGTTGCTCGGGATAGCTATTTTTCTCTTTCCTCCGCGCGCATGCAGGCAATCCTACGAAACCAAAAATAAGAGAGGCGTCACCTAATATCGCGCTCGGTGAATTGGACGCGCGTTGCCGCGACGTTGTTTACACAGGCGCGCGCGCTCAGCGCTGGGAAACCCGCGTATAGAGCTGCGCCGCACAAAAGAAAAAAAATATAAAGAACGAAGAGAGAGACAGAAAGAAAACATGCTTCCCTTCACGGCTCGAATGCTCTGCCACGAAACGCGACGAGTATGCACATAAGCACACCGGCGTGCGTCGACGTGTTTCTCCCCATAGCTCCGCCAACTATTCATGGCCCCTTCCTTTGCCGTTCGTTTCGCCTCTTGGCAAGCTTACGGGAGAAATACGTCGAATATTTCTGCCGAAGTGGAGCGTTCGCGCGTGTCCTCCATGCCGTGATAATTGCAAACGCCTCGCGTTTGATCGCGCGCGCGAAACGGATTCTCTCTCAACGCGCGGGCGCGATGGAATGCAGGCTCTAAATCGCGCGCGCTCGTGTGTGTTTGTGTGTGTGTGTGTGTGTGTGTGTGTGTGTGTGTGTGTGTGTGTGTGTGTGTGTGTGTGTGTGTGTGTTGTGCAAACGTGGCGAGTGCAGGAACACGGCTGGAAATAAAGCAGCAAAAGCAAACGAGGGTTGAAAAGAAGCTCACTTGTAAATAGAGGAGCGCGTAATTCGAGAACAAAGGAAGCCCGCATGCAGCAGAGACGCTGTTGGAATGGCGCTGCCGCCTATCTCTCTTCAGCTTTCTCTCGCTGTCTGCGTTGTCCGTCCGTTTTGCTGTGTTGTAGCCGTTGCTTCTTGCTGCTATACCTTCGGCGCTGGCGGCTGCTGCTTTCGCTTCTGCACGCCGCACTGCGCCGGTCTGTGTTTGGCGTATGCCTTGCCGAGCGGCACGACAAATCCTGCGTCCCGCTTCCTCGCTCTACGGCGGAAGGCCGCCCAAGAACCGTGCTCGTCCTCGGCGGGAGCGATTTCCCGCGCCGTTGTTTGGACAAGGCGGCCTTTATTCATCTTCCTTTCTGTTGTCGCGTTTCGCTTCCTCTCTCGAGAGCAGTGCGATGAGAGAGAGACCAGACCACTTCTGGCGCGAACCGTCTTCGCGCTTGAGCTGTCTCCATCTCTCCTAAGGTTGTGTAGTGCTGACGCCCCACCCCCACTCCCCCTCATCGCGCGCGCTTTGCCGTCATGCGCGTCACGGAGTCGTCCGACGGTGCACACAAGGTGCACATCCCCGGGTTCAGCGCCTCGCGGCAGTGGTGCTCCGCTTTATTGGGCGGTAAATACGAAGAGATAAAAAGATCCGCGGAGGCTGCAGGCGATGATGAGTGGCGCGCAGGAATCAAACCTGGCGGCATTCAAGCTCCCTCCTCGCAAGCCCCTGCTGCCACACCTCCCGCCCCCCTCCCCCCTCCCCCGCCAACCTTCAGGCGCTGCTGGGCCTCCTCCCCCATCACCCTGTTTCCGCGGCGGCTCAAGCGGAACGAAACATTTGTGCCGTCTGCTCTCCAAACAGACGCGCGTCGTCACTTCTCAATCTCGCGCGCTCTCGCTCTCGTGTCGGTGGTGCTGAACACTGTGGCATTCTCCTCTTCTTTCATCCCTTCTTCATCCTGTCTGTTGACTTTCTCCTCTTCATCCTAGGGTGTTTCGTTCGTTCGCTCGCTCTGTTCTTTTGCTACAGCTCGAGAGATGGTCGCGGCTTATTATATTGCTACGTCGAGAGTGGCGACGACTCGTTTTGATTGCTTTTATTCTCCACTTTATCCCCTCCCCCTCTGTCCGGCGTTTTCTTTTTCTTTCTCTTCTTTTAAGCGTCGGTCTCCCGCTCTGGCTCGCACCCAGCCTCCAGCGTAACTTAATCAGAAACTCAAAGCGTGCATGCGATGGCCGTGGTGGTCGGTGGTTCCGCTCTTTTATTTGCGTGCGAGAGGAGAGCCAGCCACCTCGGGCTGCTCTCTGCACAATTCCTGGTCGCGTTCTCTCTCTCTCTCTCTCTCTCTCTCTCTGTCTCTCTCTCTCTCTCTCTCTTCGCTCTTGGTGAACGCGTTTGCTTGGTCTGTTCTCTGTTTCTCTTTCGTTCCAGTGCATGCCGGCCGGCTGCTGTCTGCGTCCGTATGCTTTCCCCTGCTCCAGAACTCTTTCTCGTCGTCCGCGACTTTTTTGTATACCACCTGTTTTCTTTACAGCGCTTGGTAAGCGCCTCCCGGTTGCGCTTGCTGGTTACGCCAAATCTCTCTCTCGCTCTCGCTCTCATTGTCCAGCGTTCGCGCTGTCAGTGACTCGCGGCGTAGGCGCAACCAAGGAAGGAAGCGTGTGAGTGACGAGCGCTCGTCGAGAGACCGGCGCGTCTTTATCTGAGTCGGACAAGCTTGACCTTTTCTTCATTCGACGCCCTTGCGTGCTTCGATTCCGCGCCACACCAGCTCGCCGCCCTCTCTCCTCCGCAAGTCTTACTACGTTATTTCCTGTTGTCTCTTTTTCGTTTACCACGTCTCCGTGCTCGCTGGAGCAGCTGCGCGCCTTTTCCGCTCGCCGTCGGCGAAGGCGTCGTTTCTCAGCGCTTCGCCGCCTTTCCCGGCGGCGCCGCGACAACACGGCGTTTACAGATTTCTTCCTTTCTTTCTTTCTTTCTTTCGCTCTTTCTTTCTTTCTTCGAGTTGTTCTACTCGTTCTGACCTCCAGAGCATTTCGTGCCTTCCTTTGGACAGCGCACGCTTCTCTTGTCGAGATTGTGGCGGCACCAGCACGGGGCGCGTTTTCGTTTCCTTTGTTCCCCTCGTCAGCGGCTATTTGCCCCGCGAATTCCTTGGCAGTTTTGTTGGCTCGCGATCACCCTGCTTTTTTTTTGTGTGTGTGTGTGTGTGTGTGTTCCGTATGTGGCGATGCACTCCAACACGCGCCGCCGCAACAAGTTTGCGTGAAGAGAAAGCTGCATGTGATGTGCCTGCATTATTAGTTTTAGGGTTAGTACTCTGTGTGCACTTCGCATTTTTACAGAGAATCTAGACTGAATTGTGTTGCTGCTGCCGAAAGCCTGTGCGGCTGGTGAGTCGTGTGGGAGGAAATGAATGAACAGTTTTGTAGAAAGGATATACGTTGTCGCGCAGCTTCACAACGGTGCGCGGTTAGAAGTGGTCGTTTGACGAGTATAATTTACTGGAAGTGGAAGAAACAGGGCCAGCGCCTTTCTTGCATTCTGCGTTGGCTGCCAGATCTGCCCTGGAGATTCACTGAAATCAAATGAAGCATAAAAACGTGCACGGTGGTGCTTGAGCTGAGGTAGCACGGGGCGGGGGGGGGGGGGGGGGAGTGGGGGGGTGCACAATTATTTGGTCGCCGTGACCTTGGACACGCATGTTTTCCTCGCGCTCTATCCAATTTGCATCCAATACTGCTTCGTTTCAATAGCTGACCGCCTTCCGTGGTCTGTGACGTAAAAGCGTCCTTCATTTTTCTAGGTATACTTAACACTATCTTTTACACGGTGTACTTTGCCCTAAATAGAGTTGCCTTATCTGACGTCGCATCCCAGGCTTTCCTACTGATCGCGCAACTTTGAAGCGGCAGATAAGACGAAAAAAAGAACGTACCGGGAGTCAGCTCTGTTCAGGGGCGCGCAATGGAACATCATCATCAGCAGCAGCAGCCTGGTTACGCCCACTGCAGGGCAAAGGCCTCTCCCATACTTCTCCAACTACCCCGGCCATGTACTAATTGTGGCCATGTTGTCATCATGCACTGCAAAAAAAAAAAAGTTAGTAGTGTGCGTATCGGGCACAACGTGGAGGCTGTACTGCCAGCGTGACTTAGCAGGATGACGAGTGCAAAATAAAGCTATAGGAGTTGTTAGAGCACAGCCGGACACCACCACTGGAAAGCGGGACTGTCGCATGGCCGCGGGCATGGTGGAGGGCGAAGCAGATGCGTTACGATGACCGTTATAGCGAGGGCTCAGGCTCTTTGCGGGTTGATTGGACTGTGCGCGACGACAAACCCGCGTGTGTGTGATCGATGAACCGATTCCTCCCATCGCATACCGCGACCGGCATTGCCCTGCGCTTTTCAGCTATGCCCTTGTCACTGCAGCTCCGTCGATACACAGAGGCGTCGGCACAGCCGGATCCTGTAGCTGTAACCGCGGCGCCCCGTTCCTCTTGCCTCTGCCGGACCGCCTATAGCTTCGCCCAACGCTTCCCTCCATACCTATCCCAACCTATTTTTCATGCTGTTCCCTCTGTTACCTGTCGACCCGTGCAGGGCATTGCTTCCATGGTTGTTTGCTCGCGGTCCCCGACGCATGAACGTCGAACAAGTCGGCACCCCCCTCGTCCCGCCATTTGTGAATCCACGAACCGGCAAATGGGCCGGACACGCCGCGCAGCATTGGACGGGCCATTTCGCTCCTTTCACGCCGTCTGTGGCTTACAGCAGCTTTATCCCGATTTCCCCCTTTCATCAAGCCAGGTCTTTCGGACGCACCGACAGCTGGCGTGTGATCTTTTCAATGCGAGCAAATCATTGCGTCCGCGGTGAGCAGCGTTTCTGCGTTAGCGGAGAACATCATTTGGGGAGACGTGTTTGGCGCTGCTCGCGTCAGTTGGAGGCCTTTTTTTTTTTCTTGAATCCACTTCATCAAAAATTGTCGAAGCAGCCTTCAATATCAACTGTGTAGTAAGAACCGCCGCCAAGTCGGTGTCATCGCTAAACATGTACAGTCGCTTTAAATTGAGGGCAGATTTCAGCAGATATATTTGCCCGCAATTACTTTCGCGGTGTCAGATGTCACAGGAGTGATGGTACCTCCACAGTAGCAAACCAATTTCTCGAACACATTGCTCCCGTGCAGCGCGCTTGTCCTTAAGCAGTTGCTGTACATCATATATATCTCAGTTCTTCTTCAGTTCTGCAGTCTATACATTTATCAATTTTTCTTTGCGTCAAGTGAGTATATATATATATATATATATATATATATATATATATATATATATATATATATATATATATATACGAAGCGCACACGCAAAAGTCCAGAAGTATAAACAAGGTGTTTCAGGTCTACCTGAAAGCTATGTATAACAAGACTCTGCAAACAGCTATAACATCTATGTTTACTTGTGTCGGTTGTCTGTGCATTCATGTAATCTTTTATGGGACTAGCATGGCGATGCAACCAAAATACAAAAAAAAAAGAAAAGAAACCAACACCTCCATTCCAGAGAAAGCAGCCAGGAAATGAACTACGGGGTCTTTCGCAAACTTCGTGCACAACAACGCACCTACGGAGGCAAGTTGCAGCCGCAGCTGAGAAATATATCCTGTTCACACTTTCTGGCCTCGACTATATAAGGCTTTGGAAACTGCGCAAACCTAGTTATGGAAAGGGTTTAAAAGTAAGTCGCAACTATACACTTCGCGCGAAACTCAGTTTGCTCACTGACCTCGAGGGACAGGAAGCTGAGCACAGCGCGCTATACTGTTTCGAAGCGATACGGTGCGTAAGCTCCCGAGCTCGTTTGACCCCGTTTTCTCGCGGACCCGGCGAGCCGGGCGTTGTTAATCTGGCGCCGCGGGACGAGATAGCGCGGGTCTGCGCTTGCAGCGAGCGTCTTCGTCGAGCCTCCATCGATTAGCTAGTTCGCTGTTGCCGCGTTGACCCTGTCTGGTTTATAATATTTTCTTTTTCTTCTTTTATACCGTGGGTCCCCCAAGGCTGGCTGGGTCTGCACACTGTTTCTTCAATTATCTTCTGGCTGACCAAGGGCGCGCGCGATCTTCCTCGTCTTAGTCTTTGTTTTCTTCTTTTCCGGGGCTCTCGCGATCAGCGTGACATCAGGCCCAGGCGGGCGAGGCCATAAATGTCGTGGCCTTATAGAGGCCAAAAAGACGCCGCGACGCGAGATTCGAAACGCGCGCGGAGTGCTTGACATCACCATCGTTCTGCTCAGGATCACTGCATTCCCGCTCACTATAGCACTGACTCGCGTTCACTCTCACGCTCGCTGGCAACCGTATACGCGCTTGTGTGAGTGGAGTATGGGTGAGTGCACGCACAATTGATTGCGCTGGACGACCTCGGCCGTTTTCTCTGAGCGGTGGCAACCTCGAACTGTCGCACTTGCGAGCTGCCGATGGGGTTTCATACACCGACACATGGGCGCATGTTATCGCGCTTACCTGAACCGTGCGTATCGGACTAATGACTTCTTTGAGGCCACGCCATTGAAAACAGACGCCACTATATTCGGGATGTAGCAGAAACGCCTCAAAAATGTGTTTGCGCATTCTATAGAAAGTGCTCAGGCAGTTTCCCGTGATCCATAGAATTTCAGTAAACAGCCTTACACATTTTTGTCAAATACTTGCTGGTAAAATTCCTGTATATGCACGTATGGCGCAAGATGAGCGCAGTCAAATAGAGAGCGTAAATGTACGAAGGCTATAAGAAGGCAAAAATATATGCCCGTCTGCAAGGCAATCTACAGATTCTCTAAATTCATATTAGTAAGATCTCGTTCGGGCTGTATACAAGTGTTGGTTCTGGTATCGACCCTGCGAAGTCTCGGCTGTCGAGTACGCGAGCCCATCTCTGGCCTGATCTTTGTCTGGTTCGCTACTGCGAGTGGACGCCAATGGTCTCACAGAGTTGCCTCGCGCGCTGCTCCGTCAGTCGACCCTTCTAGCTGTATCCACTCGCCGCAGCAGCGACGTAGAAAAAAAAAAAATAAATAAAGGAAGAAAAAAGGAGCCCTTCGTCCGCGGCAAGCCTTTTGGCCCTTCGAACGTGGCAAGATATCGCGGGGAGTTTTCTGAGCGAAAAAAAAAAATATCTTAAAGACGCGCGCTGAAAAGGAATTCTCGTTCGGTACCGCAGGTTCGCCGCTGGTTCTGCTCTCCGCGGTGCCACCGCCGTATTCAGCAGCACGGCTCGACCGCCTTTCACCGGCGCGGCTCAGACGCCATACGCGACGAGCTTGCTGCCGCTGCTGCTGATGGCGTCGGCGGCGTTCTTTTGTCCGGAAGCTCCTTCCCCCCCCTTCCTTCCCCCACCCCAACGTCCTTAACGAGAGGAGACATCATCGTCCTCTTCCTCCTCCTACGTCGCTTCTTCTTTTTCCCTTCGTGCTTCTGTGCCCGGCTCGGGGCCTCCTCCTATAGGTTGCCGCGTCGTTTCGTCGTATATTGGCGCGACGGTCCTTTTCCCTCCCGTCTTTCGTGTCCGGCGCTTATCTTCTTTTCTTCCCATTTGTAAACAGTCGATGACGTGCGGCGGATGTTTTTCCAAGGCGTCCCTTTATGGATGAGGGGGCTTGAGTGCCGAGTCGGGATAACTCGCGCGCCGCCGAAAGGATGGTGCGGGGGGGGGGGGGGGGGGGGGTTATTGGAAGGCTGAGAACCTACGAGGTGTGCAGGGAGAAAGGGAGTCGCTAAGTTTGCGATGGGAAAGTGAAAACGCCGCTAACACCGCGGAAGGCCGTGCCGTGCTATACTACAGCCAGTCCGGGTTGTCCTTTTTCCCGGGAAAGGAAACTCTGGCGGTGACGAAAGTATGGCGGGTGTCGGGGTTGAGTCGCGCGCTGTGTGTGTGTGCGTGTTTTCTGCTTTGGTATGGTAGAACGGGTGGTGGTGGTGGTCTGTTGCTGGGCTCCCTTTGTGGGCTTCTGAGGGAGCTGTTTGGATTTCCTGGGTTTGGTTGGGGGGGGGGGGGGGGGAGGGGGTTGGGTCATCGATTGACAAATCGGTTCGCAACTGTATGGATAAAAAGCTCTTTGAGCCTCGCGTCTCCCGTCTATCTTTATATCTTTATATGATTAAATGAATGGTTCCGAAATTTTGGTTTTCAAAAGGCAACATGGATGGGCGGAGGGATGTTTTGTTTAGTGCATTGTTTATTTTTCGTTCAGAAACTTAAGGTGCTGTATCTTTTTTTCTGCTTGCTTTCCTGGTACTATTTATGTGTGATAAAGGGTGCTTTATGGGACCATCATCCCTAAACATTATTTTCCCACACTACTTGGCCTTTAGTTTGCTAGTTACGATTTAGCACTATTGCTCTATCAGAGCTGCTTTTGTTATAGTAAGTAGATGTTTATTAAACTATCGAAGGAATAGGAAAGAAAGGAATTGCTGTTGGCGGCACTGTAACTAGTTGTCTTGCTCCAGTGGGTGACAGCTGAACAGCGGCCGATAGAGGGATATGGAAAATCGTATTTTATACAATGGCGAGAGAGGATAGCTGAAAAGGTTCAGGAGGACATTAGGGAATCCTATTCACATTATATAAACAAGGTTTGTGGGTAGGTCAAACTGCTTACCATAGTGCGCGTGTTCGGCGCAGCACGTAGTAGGAAGGAAGGAAGGAAAAAGTGGAGAAGGAAGGCAGGGAGGTTAACCAGTTTTGCCTAACCGGTTTGCTACCCTACACATGGGAGCGGGATGGGGGGGATGAAAGATGGGGAAAAGAGATAGAGGGCACATAACACGGCACACACATCGTTGGTTACAGTCTGTCACTCTTGTGCGGTACGTGACATCACTGTCACAGCCGCTTGTCCAAGCCCGTATCCTTCATAAACCGAAGTAGTCCCTTCGTCGCCTTCAGCTGCGATGACTTCAGTCGGCGATATGTGAAAATGGTTGCAACAGCACGTAGTGGTTTTGGGCATGGCCCTGCACGCCATTACGGGGTTTACATATTGTAGAGCAGTCATGCTGCGACGGCCGACTGCTTTGTTGCCAGAAGCAAAGGTGTCAGGCTGACCATTTGTAGCGTTCCAGAACTGCCCTCCATTGCTTTAAGTGTATTAGGCGCCCTGCTACCAGCCGCTTTCAGGCGAACTCTTCGTCTTAAAAACAGCCCATCTAAGCGCTTTCCGAACGGCGAGCGGAAGCGACGCATCGTTTGTGCTCGCTTGAAAACAGGGACGCTTAAACTCAGCCGAAGCCATGTGGGCGCAAGCAACCGGCGGTGGACCTGGACGGGGGACGACGACCACCTCTTGGGCGTCAAACGCGGGGCTGACTATTCGCAGGGTGGGCAATGACGCGAGAGATGTCACAGGAGAATGGAGGAGCAGCGGGGCTGCACTCGTTGCAGGCAGCGCTTCAAGCAAGCAAGCAAGCGCGCTCGCCTCGATGGGGATGAATTTGGGTTTTTGAAACCACTCGAAAACGATTTGTCTTCCGGAGTCTCCCGGCGCTGGTATTTTTAGACGAAAAGCTCGCGTCACCCCGCGTCTCATGGTTTCAGTCCGGGCCCACCCCGCTGTGGTACGCGTGCTTCACCACCCTCTCACGTCCATGGTGACTTCTCTCACTTTAGGTTTCATTTCTCGCTCCCCCTTGCCAGGGGGCTTCCTATGTTGCGTTCGTTTCGCCCGCCGTTGCTGCATTGCTCTCGGGTCTCCGATGAGTTGAGGTCATTCAAGCGAAGCCATGCGTTACTTGTATGTTGACGGCTGAGGGGCCGTGGAGCCATGCGAGTGGCCTGCCTCAGCGCCGTTCTGTCTTCTTGTGCAAACTGGAGGCGGCGGTTCAACATGCGGACGGATGGGGAAGGAAATGGCTGCCTGTGCTTCGGAGGGTGCGATGTAAAGTGAGCATTCGCGTGCTCTGGTTGAAAACGCGTTGTGTGTGCTTGCATGCGTGTGTGTGTATGTGTGTGTGTGTGTTTCTCCGCTGTTTGGCCACGTTCGTTTCACAGCTGCGATGACTTCGCCTCCAAAGCGTCATTATAAGTTGGATTCGCCGATGGCCCAGATTTGTATTCGTCACGCGGATCGACGCGGGGAAAGTTGTCCGCAACCGGCGAGCGATGAACTGCGCAGTAAAAGAGCGATGCAAGTTTAGTGGCAGTGGACTTTGACGACATACGCGTACACGCTTTACAGCACTTAGAAAGCTGGGCTTTCTGCAGCTGTACACCTGTTTCTCACCCATTTTAATCGCTACTCGTTTGCTAGCGTGACTGTTGGCGTTAACAAGTTAGAGGTAAGTGAGGCGACGTGAAAATGTCGGTGAAGGTCGCGTATAAATGGCACAAATTGGCATATTCCGTAAGCGCGTATGCCAAGTCAGCCATTTATAAAAGTAAAACATGTAAAGGTTCCCCCATCCGAGCTCACTCCGTCTTGGGGTTCATATCTATGTATAGATGAAAGCGAAGGTATCCATCTATCTTTGACACTTTTTTTGTGGTTGTTGTGGCCAGCGCGCCACGCACTGATGTCGTGTGAAGGCTGCTTTCAAGGTCACTGCAGGACTGGTTTCTCGTCTGATACCCCCCCCCCAAAACCCGACCCTTTCCTTCGTCTTCTTCTTTTATATATTCTCCTCTTCCCAATGCCCTTTAAATTCGCCGGCTCCCTGTAATACAGGAGGCCGCGTGCGCCGACCTTCATCGGACGTCCTGTCTCGGGTGGCCAGCGGTCTGGCGTGCCGGGCCGGAAAACCCTGGCCCGCCACGGCTTGTCTCTCGCCGTGTTGAGCGGAGGAGGGAGGGAGGGTGACGCCAATTGGGCCGGCTACGAGTAGGCGCACCGGGAGAGGAAGAAGCCACGTTTCTCTCGCTCGCTTTTTCTCTCTGTCGCATGCACACACCGTGCGCCCTGTTTGTTTGGTTCCGCTTCACGCACCGACTGCGTCTGTCTCTTCCTTTCGTCGGGCCTCGCCGGCGTGCGAGTAGAGAGACGCCGCGCGGCGACATGACTGACACCGAGTGTCTTAATGATACGCCGCCGCCGGCTGCCCACTGCCGAGTCCAGCCGCCCAGAGAGGGAGGCCAGGCCGGTGCGTCCCTCTGGTATGTGTGTGTTCTCCCGGGACAGGAAGCAGCTGTGCGCATGCGCCGTTTGCAGTAGGTGGGCACGAGGGGGGAATGCTTACCTGATGACGGACAGTAGCGACGGTGCTCTCTCGGTCGCCATTGCTTCCGAACCGCTGAAGTGGAGATGGTCGCGTTTTTCTCTACTGTAAGCCGCGAACGCGACGGTCCACGCGGCGTTTATTCGTTTGCTGCCGCCAGGTGCTGCGTTATTGAGGCAGGTGCGTGCCGTAACAACAACGGGTGTTGTGTAGTAGGCCTTTCACCCGCTCGCTGATTTAGTGTCCGGCTGCGGTTGTTTGTTTGTTAAAACGAGGGCGGTTGCGTATCGTAAATTGGTGCAGTTATTGCTTCACTGGAGGCTTTGACCTCCGGGTGCCTGCTTTTAGCTGTGAAGGAAGGAATTATTAAATGTATTGTTCCACACGCCAGAAATAATTTTTTTTTTTTCGAGCAGCGTTAGCAATTTCCTTCCTTAGTTTTCTTTTTGTTTTCGTAGGCGGAAGTACGTGTTCTTGCGCTTCTTCCCTGTGATATAAGTATTATTTCGGATATGTCGCTCTTGTTAAATGAGTCTTTCTTTAGGAGCACTTCTATTCAATCAGCAATTGCATACTTCCTGTTTGTATGTAGAGACGGTGACTGTTCGCCATGTTAGTTTGTACTAACTGCTCTTCTCTCGTGCTTCGTAGTACACTTCCTTCGTCCGCGGGCATCGTTTTACTGCCCGCTTATGTAGCCAGCTTAAAGCGGCAATGGCTGATATGATCGACCGCGTAGCAAGACTTGGTGGTACGAAAAAAAAAAAAAGAATGAATGGTGACCTCGTGAGACGTAATACATCGGCTAACGGTGTCTCGTGTTTTTTGCGTACTTCCTATTTACGCCTGCGCAGCTTGTAGAAAAAAAAAAAAGAACGATTCGTCCCGGCTAACGGCGCGAGCGAGCACGTAAAGTGAATGTACTTCCGTGGGCGAACGGCGGTGCCACCTCGGCTATCGACTTCTGTGTATAGCGGCCCGCCGTTGTCGGCGACGACGTCATCGCCGCCGCTAGGGCAGTCACGAGTTATTCCCATCTCGACGGTCTGCTTCTCATGCTTTTGTCGTCGTGGCCTCCGCCTCCCTTCCTTCCGTTCGCGCGGGTCAAGAATTCGCCGCCGCCGCCGTCCTTTCCGGTTCGTTTCTTTTCTCGGCGCTGGAGGCTATGGGCACAGCGCGCCGGCGTGCAGAGCTGGCGCATCGTCTGCTACCTCTCCCCCCTCCCCCCCCCCCCACCTCGCCGTAACAGAAGTCACGCCCATTTCGCTCGGCTCAGGTACTGCGCCACAGCGGTTACACCCCCCCACCTGTGTTCTCTCTTTCGCTGTTCTTTGTACAGTCTTGCTGCCCCTTTGATGTTCTTGCGCACTTTTTCGCGTTCGTGACTTTTTGTCGTTAAGCTTTGTACTCGTTCTAGTAGAAGGAAAAAGAAAGAAAGAAAGAAAGAAAGAAAGGCGAGAGAGTAGGAAGCGGGTGTTTTCCCGGGACACTTTCCCCATGCCCGCGAAGCTCGCTGAGCCTTCCTTCGCCTCTTTCTCCGCTCCGTGTGCGAGCCGAACACGCATCCGCGCGCGCCAGAGTTCGGCTTCGTCGTCACCGTCGTCGTGCAAACGCGCGTTCGGCGAACTGGAACGACTCGACACCGGATGGATCCGTTGCTGTCTGTCTGTCGGTGCACACCCGCCGCTGCTGAAGTGAAGCGGAGAGCGCGTTTTCTGCATGCTGTGCACTCCTCGACGATCGGCCCCAGGCTGCTCGCTCTTTTGCTTCTTTCTCGCTCTTCCGTACTCATTTCTGAAGGTTTTCCTCGGTGTTGTGTTACCTGTTTTGCCTCCCTGTCATTTCTGTGTTCTCGGAAGAAGAAAATTCCCCTCTCGTACTGTTTCCGAAAGCCATGCGGCCTCTGTTGCCGTCTTCCGTGGACCGTGGCCACATGCCTCACAAGTCCAGGAAGTGATGCAGATCCCGAAGCCGACCGACCTCAGTGACCGAGTGTTGTCTCGATGTGCATATTTAGATGAAGTGGCACCGGCACTGTTCTGCCCTCGTTTCTTTGTTTCTTTCCATCGCTTGACCACCCTCTCCCTGCATAGGGTAGCGAACCGGACAGGCATCTGGTTGACCTCACTTTCTTCCCCTTCCTTTTTCCATGTTCTTCTGGCGATATCTCCATATTCTTTCTTTCTTTCTTTCTTTCTTTCTTTCTTTCTTTCTTTCTTTCTTTCTTTCTTTCTTTCTTTCTCTTTGCAAATCATAGTTAAGCTACGACCACTGTGTCGCGTCGCTGAGATTTGCTTGCGCACTAACTGTTCGCACCATGATAGAACATCCTCTGAAGTGCAACTCTTATCCCATAGCAGATGGGAAGCAGGATGACTAACACAGATAATGCGTAGCTGTATCGGGGTAACGACGTCGCCTAGTGACGCCCTCAGCGATTAGTGTCCTTTCGAAACGCTCTAGTTGTTGCTGTCACCTGCAGGAAGACTCGACCTTGAGACAGCCTCTGTGTGTTATTTTCCGGTCGACCTAGGTTGTCTTCGTCTTAGTCGGAAGTTCCGCAGAACTCGGACTGGTTTCCGTAGGTAAGTGTCTATGTGCGCCGGCCGCTACTATTCGCTCTGCGTTCGCTGGTCCAGTTGTATGCAGGGAACTCGTGGTCAAGTACGCGCATGATCGTCAGATATTTTAGTATTGCCGTCATTGCTTGGCTTCCGGCTGATCGTTCCGTGATGCTCCACAGCGGTATGCCTTCCAATTAATGCACTGCCGGGAAGAATAGAAAGAAAAAGAAATGTGACACTCGGCTTATGAGTGAATGAACTGATTCAATATTTACTCATCTTTGCCGACATAATGCAACTCACTAGCTACTTCTTCATTTCGAGTCTGAAGTCTAAAAGCAGCGGAGTATACTTAAAACCGGAATAGTATTCTTCACATAACATTCAACTCTCATGCTGAAACGCTTGTGTTCATAATAGGTCCGCGTCTTTCTTACTTAGTAGAACACAGTCGATGACAATTATTTACGGACCACGGAATCTCCAAATACGATGAATTTCCGAGCAGTCTATAACAGTAGCTATAGTAAAACTATGCATCACAATGTTGTTCGAATAATATATTATATTATAGCACAGGCTCGAAATGCGAATGCCAGGCTGCGTTGCGAAGCTTCGGAGATGTATTGTTCTTAGATCCCGTGGTCTGTAAACTTTTGTAGTCGACTGTACACGCTTGGGATGCAAAATGCCTGTGCGTACCCAAACAGATGCGAAGGATGACTCGCCTATGACCTAAAGAGCACTAGAACGTTACATTCGTGCTGCATGCGTCGATGATTTTCATTCACGCATGCGTGTTTACGTATAGAACGCGTCTGCCATACCTTAGTTACCTAGGGATACATTACGGTGCGCAGGTGTATCGCACCATGGTACTGCGCAGAACTAAAAGCTTCTCTATAAGACAGGACACCTGCAGAGCGTCGGATATCACTCGACATTAGTACAAAACAAGGAATGAGTAATAGACACTCGAGAGATGATAGCACATGACTCTCTGCTACCATGCATGTGGTCCGGCTTCAAGTGCATCCGTCGTAAATATGGAATTCGCGCGAATCTACGCGTGCAACCGTTTCGTCATTCCGCGTCTCCTATATACCTAACACACTCGTGATGTCTTCCGGTGTGTGCCTGCGCAGCCTCTGCTATTGCGCCCCTAGCGACGCGGACGAACGAAGCGCCGCTCGGAGCTCGAGAGAGCAAAAACTTTTTGCTCCCGCAGTTTGGTTTGCGCTCCCGTTCTTCTTTGATATATAAGCGCCGGGGGGGGGGGGGGGGGGGGGCGACCCCTTGTTTTGCTCGCTCGCCGCCGCGTGCTCATTACGCGCGCTTTATTCGGGGCCGCCGGGCATCCCTGGCGCTTTTGTTCTCTCAGAAGTGCTTTGCATTCGAGACACAAAAGGCGTTGCTGCTGCAGCAGCTGCTGCTGCTGCGTGCCGCTTCTTTCTGCTCCATCTCTTCAGTTTGTTTGTTGCGTTACATTTATGACGACCCTGGGCGGTGTTTGTGGGCACAGCGGGAACGAGCTTGCGCGTACGTGCATGTGTGCGTGCGTGTGTACGTACGTACGTACGTGTGTACGCGCGTTAGTTATATACCTCTGTACGTTTGTGAGCCAAGAGGCAGCATGCGGATGGCCCTGCCGCATATGCATGGCACGACGGGCTCGCAGCTCGGTGCACGTGAATTAATTACGGCTCAGGAGTTTAATAAATAACGATAGCCGTAATGGGCTTTCGGTTGGGTGTGAACACGCGAAAAAGCAGGTGAGCACCTCCCCCCCCCCCTCCCTCCTATTCCTGCTTGCAGTGGTCGGTGGTGCAATAGGGGGGGGGGGGAGGGTGCCCCCACCTGCTTGGGCTTTTCTTGACTTTTTTTGTTTTGTTTCATCCGTGGCGTATATAGCTTTCCGAAACTTATTTTGGCGCGTGGAAGGTGTAGGAATAAGGCTGTGTGAATGAATGCGGGATGCTATGTTCGGTGGCAGACTATGCATCATTTTACTATGCGCGGCCGTGCGGACGGTGCCCTGTGTGGTGCTCTTGCTTTGTGTCGTCTCGCTGCTGCTTCCGCTGGGCGTTTCCTGTTGGTTGGTGTGCAAGAGCGAAATCTCTTGTTGCCGCCGCATAACTGGGGTAGAACGGGCAAATGGTTGCGACTATAGGCACGCAATGTCGCGCCCACGTTCTTCATTATTATTTTTTATTATTATTTCTAGTATAGACCTGCCTGTTTTTATAGCTGAAAGTGCCAACCGCGTCTTGAAATGTTTTTCAGTTCAGCTGACCCTGACCTTAGAGCAGCTGTATCAAGTTGTGAAACACATGGCAACAGCGCTCCGTATTAGCTGAACAAACTGACGTAGCGGTACTTATTGCTAATGGTTTAGTGTTGGAAGAAATAATATTTTTCAGTAACACACTGCTCGAAGTACATGTAGTACCAGCGATATAGTGCTAGCGGTGGTAGTACTACCACAGTAACCATTGCAATACTGTGACATGCTCGCATACTCAATACGTTACATGTTGGAGTACAACATGTCACTGATGGTAAGGGAGAAGTATCATATCGGCCGGTGTATGAAAGGTTAGAAAGTACCCCACGTCGTGGTAGAAATAGATGCCAGATAACAAGAAAAAAAAGAAACACAGTCCAGGAAGAAGATAGGCGTCGGCCGGGGGCAGCATTACCACCAACCTTTTCCAAAGATCTTTCCTACCCATAACCAGCAAAAGGGCACACAGTCGAGAGTAATACATATATAGGCCGCGTTTCTACCAGAAAGCTCGCCTTCGCGCATAGCGTTCGCAGCCAGCGTTTCCCGGTAAACGTTACGGTTACATAAGCTGCATTAGCCGGGTAGCATGAAAAGCATCAAGGGGTCGTTGAACGCTATCGCGCTCCACTCATAAAGGCGAAGCTTAAGCGTCCTCCAAATTTTTTCACACACGTCAAGTCCGGTAATTTAAAATGTAAGTGAACAATTAAAAATAGCTGCCTCTAGTCGTAAACTTTAGTAGAAAACTCTGTGCCGGCAAGGTGTACGCATGCATGCGCTGGCCGCGACGTCGTGCGAAGGGGCCGCGGGGGAAGCGCCCCGTGCTCGGCCCCCATTCAACCTTGAAAAGAAGGAGGTGCACGCGCTGTGGCGCTCGGCCGCTTGGCGTCGTCCGGCCGCCGGCGGGGACGGACGCCGCCGGCGTTGGCAAACAGGGAAAGAGCCTTCGGAGGAGCAGGGGAGGAGGAGGAGAAACAAAACAGGTCAGACTGCGCCCCGCGGGAGAGGGCGGTGTAATAAACGAGGAATACCGCAGGAAGGAAGTTCGCTGACCGCGCGCGAGCTTCACCACCGGCCGCTGCTTGCTTGCTTGCTTGCTTGCTTGCTTGCTTGCTGCTGCGGTGTGGTGTGTGCCGGCATTTATGCGTGCGTGCGTGTGTGCGTGTGCATACATGCAAGGGCTGCATCCTCCTCGGATGGTCGGAGTCTGTTCGTTCCTTATGCTGGGCTGCTTTTGATGCGCGGCGATGAAAGATAACAGCGTTGATGAAAGGATGAAAAAGAGAGAGAGGAGAAGAAAAAAATGAAAGGAAATGCAGAATCGGAACGCTCTCGAAATGGGATAGCGCGGATACAGGTCTGAGAAAGGGGCATTAATAAGGGTCGCGTTATCTTGGCCTCCTCTTTGCCGGGCCAAGCGAAATTTGAGCAATCGTCGGGGTTTTGGCGACTAAAAAGAATGATTTCCTCGTAGACTGTATGCCTGCGTACGTGCGTGTGCGTGGGTGCGAAATACAAGGCGGTTTTATTTGGTTCTTTAAGTTACATGATGATGAAGTACGGGGAAAATTATGTTTAACGATAGCGCTACGTGAGAAAAAGAAAAAGAAAAGCAGGCAAACCAGAGACTACTTTGCTCAATTTGCCAAATAATCAGAGGCTCACATCACGGCGCACAAGCGAAGCACCGCAGAGAAGAGCGAGCATGACGATGACGATGTGATAAGCTTGAAACATGGTGCGTTTTCGTGTTGTCGTCGTCATCTGAAACATGTTGGGCCTTTTCTTCGCCATTAGCAGATAATGGCTTAGTAGCAACACTGCAATGAACATATATCCAGCACTAGCGACCCCAACGAGGTGACATTGCTGTTGCTCATATTGATCCTGGTTTTAGAAAAAAAAAAAAAAAAAGACTCGCATGACACGAATCGCGTGGCCCCTATAACCCGACCAACCACTGCGCGGTTTCACAACTCGAGGACGGAAGCGTTCGAGGAGTGGGCTCTGGGCGACTCGGAACCGCCGAGAGCTCCTAAGAATGTAGCGGAAATGTAGGATGAGAACAGAACCACCGCGGCACTCTCCCAAACGGCTACATTCGCACGTCGAGGTCCGACCGCCGTGGGTGGCAGAGGGTGGCGCACAAAATTACCCCGTTGTCTTTCCCTGGGAAGAAGCGACACAGCATCCCCCATCGAGCGTCGTTCCTCTGGGAATCGAGTCGTCGACCGACCCCCATTGTGTCACGTTGATTGAGAGCACATGTTTGGCTTATTTATAATAAACGAGCATGGTGGCTCCGAGACGCCACCTGCAGCAGCCTGCGTGAACGCGCCCTTTGTCTCGCTTCGCGTTCACCTCGCATTTCACCGGACCCACGGTCCCGACCGCGTTGGTTGCGTTGAGATATGCGACCGGCTGATCGAACGCAGGTGTACGTCCGGAGCTCGAAGTTATTGCACGTCGAGGAGGAAAACGGAACAACTTGAGAGGAGGGCTTCGGCGTAATACGCCCTCCTCCTCTGCCCTGATTGCGAGGCGTGCCGGCCGTGAATCGTGGAGATCCGAATTTGTGGCCATTCTTGCAGTCTCGTCGACAGCGGCTTATAGCCTGCCTGCTTGAGCGGATTTGTGCGGAAGGCACATGGACGCCGGCTCTCGTTGACCCGCGCCCGTTGTCAAAGCAGGTGCCTTGTTTTGGCAACCCGTTCTCGTGGGGGCGTTGACTCGGAGCGTTAATAGATATGTAGTTAACCCGCTTTGTCTTCACCATCGCGGCGCCGATAGCTAGATATTACGCTTCGAAGCATACATCTTGCCGCGGACAGTTTGTCTTTAGTCGCTGTTTAACATGCACGTTTCGGTTCTTTCTGTACGCTGTGCATTTGTTCAGAAAACATTGTGCTCGCAGATCAGCGAAGGTATAATGCTTCCTCCTTTTGCAGTTATGAAACATCTCGGCCCAGATATATTTAGCGTACCAAGACACTCAGTTGCAGCAGGTGCTGTTTCTCGACGTTGGGTGTCCCGTACTGCTGTATATTCTGTCGGCTTTTGACATGGCTACGGTGACTTCCCTGAAAATACGCGAGAATTCTGAAGTGGTGGCTTGAACTGTATTAGAATTAGCCAAAAAGTGTAATGAGAAGCCTTGACAACGTCGTACCATATTAAGGCGGAAAGTTGGTGACAGCCAATTTAATAATAATAATAATAATAATAATAATAATAATAATAATAATAATAATAATAATAATAATAATAATAATAATAAAAATAGTAATAATAATAATAATAATAATAATAATAATAATAATAATAATAATAATAATAATAATAGAAGAAGAAGAAGAAGCGAGCTACAGGAAAGCACGTTCCGCATCACCTGCGATATTGGGCGTGCCTAACGACTACTGAGATGAACATGTCACGGTGATATCCGGTGCAGCAATCTCACGTCATGCTCAGCCCGCGGAATGACTTGGCGATATTGTCCGTCCCGTGAAACTGCCCTCTTGAATAACGTTCACGCGCCTTATCACTGATCGCATTATGGCAACACATTTCCCTATAGTCGTACCCACTGTGTTCCTTGCCCCTCGCATGTTTAGCTTCACGTCTCCGTTGGCTGCGTGTTAATGTTAGCAGTTCTTAGCTCTGTTTTATGGGCTGCTGCCCGAGGCAGTGAGCTGATCCCCCAAAGAACACGTGTCAGTGGCCTGGATAGCCGATATACAGTGTATAGCACATAGCTATTAACGGCAAGCCAGCCAAGTGTCGTTGACAAGCCTTCGAACTCTATGCCATCGCATGCAGTCTGCATTAAAAGAAGCAGCTCGTGCTTCTTCCAGCGTCTTGATACCTGTAGAAGCCTCTCCTTAGTGTTGTCTTGTTTTCTATTGCGATGCGCATTGTGTTCTTGGCTTTTTTTGTACCAGAACTAGCCTGCACTGCCGGAATAACAGCCAGCAGCTTTTAAGTCATGAATTCTTTAGAACTACACGAGTGGTTATTTGCAACTCAACACAAAGTATACTGAAAGCAATAAACACTCAATGAAAAACAAAATTTATGTGACAATTTTTGCAAGAAAGAGTCAGAGAATCGTTGCAGCTGCGGCACAGGGCGCCTTCTGGCGCGACCAGGAGATATATACGCAACCGGCGCCCGCGACGCGTTGTCGTCCCGGTGTCGAGGCTGCTTTCCTCTTCCTCCTCTTCTGTTGACTCTTGGGTGGGGGACCCCCACTGAGAAACGGCGTCCTTTGAGAAGAAGAGAATGGACGGCGGTTGGAGGGGCCGACTGTGGGGCCCCGGCGTGTCCGAGGCGAAGATATGCTAAGCTCTTGTGTCCACCGAAGAAGCCAACGCCGCCAGACGGCGGTTCCCTCTCTCGGCGCGGCCACAGTCGCTCGCCAGCCAGGTCCAGGAAAGGCAGTCGGGAGTCGCAACGAATGTCAGCGCCGGTCTTAAGCGAAGTTAAGAGTCGGGGGCGGGGCGCTGGGTGGGGTGGCCCCGGAAAGGTGATGAAAACAATAAGGACAGGTTAGACGTTCCGTGGTGACTTGGCGCCGACTTGCATCTTCGTCGCTCTGTTTCTCGTCTCCTTCTTGTTTCTGCCTTTGTTCCGGAGCCCGTGAGCACATTGGCTCCCCCTGGTGGTGTGCACGTGCTCCCTTATTGTTGCAGGCTGTATTCGCGGCGGTTATTATTGGCCTCTGTTTATAGCGGACTATAAAATAATCCCGTCCTTTCCCCGCCCTTCCATTTCGGGGTCTTCTTGCCCCTCTTTGAGAGCTTCCCCGTTGCATGACCTCGCTCCCCCCCCCCCTCCTCTTTCAACTGCCACGGAGCCTTGCCCACGTTCGCAGTCTGCGCCCCACGGTTTTATTTCTTCCGAGACGCCCCAGTACCTGCCGTTGCGCGAGCGTTTGGAACGTATCCCCCCCCCTTTTTTTACGAGGGGACATTCCTAATACCTCGGCTTTGTGACGACCTTGAAAGCGCGCATATATGGGCGGGAGCGTTGGACCCCTCCTGGTGCATGGCGGCCGTTTTCCTCGCGTTGATTTTCATCGTTTGCGGTCAAAGGCCCACCTTCTTGTTCACTGGCCGCAGCTTCCTGTTTGCCTGTTGCTATGCGACTGTCAGAGACGGCGTCCCTTTTGGGCGCAGCGTCTGGTTCCCCTTGATAGCTTGGATGCACCGACTGGAGAGAATTCGATAGGTTATTACTGTGACATTGGTTGCTTCTGTTTAGCATTTCTTCACAGCGGCGTCCTTGTTTGCGTTTCGAAGACGGTCTGCTGCTGACTGAATAACATCGGTCGTTAAAAAGCGCCGTTAACGCCGAGGCATGGGTGGTGGTGTCAGTCTACGCGGATTGATGTTGTTTGTGATCGAGGTCGACGTTGCTGTCGTTGGAACGGAGGTGGTTACGTCAATGCAAACGATTTGTTGACAATTTCTTTGCGCAAGTCCCGTGTCGTTGTTTTGCTTTCTTTGCCGCTTACCGAAACGGCTAGTGCCGTCAAGCAGTTTCGATGCTATGTCATATAGTATAGCTCAGGTGATTCCGCGAGTTAGCGTAATGGTTGACAATTGACGAGGTTCTAAATTTCAAGAACATACCTCTTTTAGGCCCCACAAGCTTTGTCTCTTTTTCTTGAAAGAGGCCCCATGACATGACGCTTTTTTTTTTCTCTTGTGGTTTCGAGTCGACACACACCCAAAGCCTGAAAGTTGCCTTGGCTTTTATGCGTGCGCCTTGGTAATCAGTTCTGTTCTTCGGTTCTCAATGCGCTGGGGTCCCCAAATCCCTCTAATAAAGCGAAGTCCACGATGGAGCCAGTTGAATATTGTGCACCAGTTCTGGCTAAACATTGCATGTAATAAAACGTATACAGAAACGCCCCCGTCTAACAAACTCTCCGGCACCGATCACAAGGATTTCGCGCCTTAACAAAGGTCTATTTTTCAGCGCTCGGTCTGGTTCAACATATCGAGCGAACCGTGCATACATAAATCATCCCATCGTCTCCGCCGAGTTAATTGAGTTTTCTTACCGGCGTTTCGCGAACCAAGGAGGAAGAAAAAGAAACACGCACATCGAAAGTCGAGTGCTATTCCAAGGATGGAAACAAAAACGGGGCAACGCCCCAGACAGACACGTCGTCTGCTTCCTTGAAAGCGGGTCTTGTCTTTGCCCGCGGATGTACGGCTCCGTCTGCTCGCCGCCTGCCCGCTTGTCACACACGCACACGCACACAAAGGGCGGTGGCGCGATCTCCTCGCTGCCCTCGACGTCTGCAGCCACGAGATGACGATGATCAGTGGAGCGCTATAGCATTCGGTGCCCGTCATTACCGTGTTTCCTTCCGTCAGGCCGGTGCCCCTAATATAGACAAGGGGTTTTGTATCTAAATTGCGTATCTGGGGCTGTTCTCCGTGGACCCGTGCAAGCGCCCATGCATGCAAGCAAGCACGCCGCCATAACCAGGCCACACGTCGGACCGATCGGCCTTGATTGGGCGTCGATAGCGCTCCGCGAACTTCTTTAGGCTTCACCCCCTGGCGTCCTTGAGTGGCACTCGTTGCCGACTTGACAAGCGAGCACTGCTCTCGAACACGGGACTATGCCGCTGCCAGGTCTCGGTGTGATTCTCTTCTCTTGGCCGACTCACTGCTGCGTGTATTTTCGATTCGCCGACGACGCTGACCGCGTTTGCCGAGGGTCTGTGTGACGTTTGCGCGCGGGGGCAGCGAGCGAAAATTGTCTCCATTCTTGGCTTGGCGAATCGAAAAAAACGTTTCGGCGGTGACTGATGGAGCTGCTGTGTTACCTTTTTCGCAGGCATTAATCTAGCTCTCTGATGCCATTCTTCCGTATACGGCGTCGGCGTTCTCAACTGTGTATAGTTTAGGACTTACTTGTTTTGGAGTTGAAATCGATTGACTCAAATAAAAGATGGCACAACACGCTGGCTTTATGATTTTGGGAACTGCTCAACTAGATATCTTTGTTCTGCAAGAAAACTTCTGTCTATTCTCTAGAAGGTCCCGCTGTCAACACTTATTTGCGCACTCGTTCATTGTATGTATACGTTCGGATCATGATTGCCAACAGCATTTGAGATAACGACTCAGATTCATCGTTGTGACGTGTTAATCCCATGCCGAATTATTCAATTGTCAGAGCGAGGCTTCTTATTTGAACGCTTAGGTATGCATTGAAAATCGAATTGTTATGGTGTTATATGACGAAAGTTCATCCATGAGGCGCTGCTTCTACCAATTCGCACTTGCATTCCTCAAGAATTCACGTAGTTATCTTTCTTTGCATGCGTCTCTTTCTCCGCCACTGCTTAGTGATTCTTGTGTTATCTATGCGAATGTAGCGGGCCATCGTGGCTTTCTCCTGTCTGCTGCTGCATGTCCCGTTTTTTTTTTTTTCTCTGTCCTTCCGTCATGTAGCGGTGCTATCCGTTGTCCGTGTGTCGCGACATGACCTCCTGCGTCGGCTAATGCACAACTCGCGTAGCGGAAACGCTGTCAGGGACATGGCCTCATTGGGTACATACAACGTTGCGGATAGTTGTGGATGTTTGTAGATTTGTAGTTGTAGATGCTGTGGGCGATGCACACTACTCCAGCCGAGGAACTTCGGTCATCCTTTCGCGCTTCATGTGTTCATCTTCCTTTCCCGGTCGTGTCGTCCTTTTCTCCCTTGTTTCTCCGGTCTCTCCCCGCGCCTCGTCGCAGCGGAGCTTTTTTGATTTCCGGAGTACGTTAGGAAGCCGGAAGGGCTATCACCCTGTGTCGCGCGTCGTCGTGGCAATAATTTTTCGCTCCGCTGTTGGAGCGTCTTCCCGCGTTTGAGAACAAAACGCCCTTTTGTAGCAAGAGGACAGGGACGTAACGTGTCTACACGTAAAAATTGAGAAAAAAAAAAAAGAAGTTGTCCTTCAGCTCAGCGTATAGTGACCTGGCGTGTGTTTAGCTGGTGGGACTGCGCGTCCCCACTATGCGGAACTGCTATAACCGGCTTTCCGGCGGATGTTGCTCCTCGGAGATGTGCTCGAACGTGCGTAAGCTGCAGCAGGCCGTGTATTTTTCTTTCTTTCTTTTTCCTTAGTCCAAGCTTGAGTCCCGTTAGCTAGACTGCCGTGATTGCTATGCCCCCCCCCCCCCTTCTCTTTCTTCTTTTTTCTTGCCTTTTTTCTTCCCTATTCCGAGTAGTCAGTGAAGGGACCTCGGGATCCGGTCCTCCGTTCACTTTTTTCATAATTCCGAGAGTTGGTCTCCACGCGCGCTCATTCGCGAAGAAAGAAAGAAAGAACGAAAGAAACGAAGAAAGAAACGGCACGTAGTGCAGACAAGCCAGCTTCCCGTAGTTCGCGCATCTGTCTCGGTCCGTCTCCCGCTGCGATCTGGCGAGTCCCTCCGGCGGCGGTTGCGGCAACCCGCTGAGACTATGCTACAGAAGCGGCGCGTACGTGATCATATAGTGCGGTGCCCGTGTACTGGTCCGCCTTACATTCCGTGTACCGCTGGTTGGTTGGGTTTCCGCATATATGTCTGGAAAGAAAAGAGAACATAAGGGCAGAGGGTCGGAAGTGGGCCGGCGGGGTGAGCATGCGTGAGTAGTGTTACAAGTGTTCACGAGCAGCGAGCTGTAAATTTCATTGCCGACGGTATTTCTCTATATAAGCGACCTTGAACGATTTCCATGTTCAGCAGGCCGCACATATTTTATACGCCTATTTGCTTGCTTGCTCAAACTACATGCGCGACAGCCATATTTCTCTCAACGACGTCCTCGACCCTTTGCGATCGCAAGTTGGTGTACATAGAGGTCGCAGCTGGGAAGTGAGTTATCGCGTTTGTACGTGGATGCTGCTGACTCAGTGGCATCCCTGCGGGCCCGCCCGAGAGTTTCGTAAAACCGGAAACACTGGTAGCTTTTCCTTATTGTTGTTTCCTTTCTCAAACGTGTAACCTTCAACATTTTTTTTATCTTTAATTAATTTCGAAGTTCGCGTTCCGCGTTTCGGGTCGCCGGTGCTATGTCGGAAATCCACGTTGACCTATTTTGGACACCACTGGCGTTGTAACGTATAACGGCATCGCTGAGCTTGTTTGACCGCTCGCGCTCAGCGCTCACCGCTCGTCCCGTCTAATTTGTTTCTTCGTTTGCAAGTTGTCTTCAGTTTGCGCTGCCGCTATGTATAGCGATGTCCGTTTCCTGTGGATGTTCTTACTAGCAGTAGCAGACACAGACTGACGAAGAACCACTGAGGCACACATGCCGATTGCTAATGCGGTTGTCGTGGCAGCCTTAATATGCATTTTTCCTATAACCGTTTGGGCTCGGATTCATCAACAAAATCGATGATATGTATGTGTAGAGTCTGTATTATGATCGTGCGAAAAGCGCGGCTGCCTACGTGTACGTGTCCCTCGCCACGGTGTTAGGTCAGGCAGCTGCGCGGGAATCGCCGAATTTTTTCGCGGAGTTGCGTGCATGCAGTTGAACTCCGCAACCTCACGGACGGAGGGATGCAAGCGCTGGTGTGCAAGAGGGTATATAGGAGACAAGAGGGTGGTGGGGGGATGGGGGTTGGGAGGGGGGGTTGCTCCTGTGGGCGTCATGCACCAGATTCACGTGGCCTCCCGATTTCCGCGCCCTGTCGGTTCGGGATTCCTCTGCCGCTGCCGCCGCCGCCGCCGCCGCCACCTGGGCGATTCATGAATCTCCGTGGCGCCGATGGCCGCGCGATCGGAATCCTGGCGTTGCGCCGCGCATGCATTATATGCTTGACCTGAGATCGCGGCGGCGCGGCGCCGAAGGCGAATGTATCGCTCACGTCTCTGGAAGCATACGAAGCGGTGCGGGTCTGTTGGTCGGCCGCCCGCACACGCGGAATTGATAGGCCCGTTTTATTTACTTTTACTTTTTCTTCGGGGGGGGGGGGGGAGGCTGTAACGGTAAGGGTTGATCGAGGACGACCATGCAGCGAAAAGCGTTGCGATAGCGACTTGTTAAGCGTCCGCCCACCCAGTTTCCTCGCTTCGATAGTGTCTCAAGAAGGCTTTCCTTTGTAACTCTTGTCGCACGGAGCGGTGGGGTGACGTTTATCCGTGAGGTGGTGTTATTGAATTTTCCATTGTGCGAAGTGGCGCCATCGCGTGCACTGTTGATAGTCGATCTTATAAAATATATCTTACGATTCTAGTTCTTTAAGCAGCAGTCACCTTGAAGTACGGGTAAGGAATAAGCAAATCTTGTGTAGAACTGCATATACATAACGTTTAGGGACTGTAATGTAAGCTCGTGCGGTTGTTAGTTTTGAACGTCAACTCTTGTTCACCGTAAGAGGACGAAGTAACATAAAAGAGGGACTTGTTTGTTCAACTCTGCATAGATCATGCCTTTGTGCCCCAACGCACCTCCACTTGGGTATGGTTACTCCTGTTCGGGGCGATTGTTCACTCTTACTTCCCTGTCTGCCTTTCTTCAGCCCTTGCCACTGGCCTTTATAATCCTTCCAAAGTAACGCCCGTTGCAACGCGTGGATGATATTTCACGCGTTTTTCACAACAAAACACGACAAACACAGCGCAGTTCACAACACAGCAATTTCACAACAAAACACAGCGCGAGAGACGGCACGTCCTAAGGACAGAAAAAAAAAAAAGAAAACCTTTAGCAGGTCCTGTCTTCTATACGCTCTGTTATGAATTACCCCATTTCACTGACTACCATATATAGACCCCAATTCTAAAACTGCTATCGATGCTTGTCCTTTGTGACGAGTTCGCTTGCCGTCGCCACCAACAGACCCGGGTGTGCCGTTTCCGTGTCTTCGCGCGCGTTTAGTCTCCCTCGCCGTGCCAGCGCACAAACTGGGCTATCGACCGCACCGCCGGTGTCGCCTCCGAGGGTCAGACTCTCGGGTGGCTGCCCATCGCGGCGTCCCTTGCCGATGGCGCAAGCCCTCGTCTCTTCTCTCCTTGTGTCGCGATCGAGCTGTCTCCGAGTTCTCGCTTCTCGAGCGCTTTTAGCCGTCAGCATCATCGTCGCAGGGCCCTCGCGCCTTCCAGAGCGAGGCCTGCATGCACGGCGGAGTTCGTTGTCGGGGCCTCAACCGGCCACGGCGGCGGCGGCAGCCCAACCCGCGCCGCGTCGACCGACCGGGTCGTCCACTCGTTCGTCATCGATCGTGCTGGCCCCGGGGCTTCCTCGCCTCCCCTCTCCTTACACTCCTCCTCCTCGTCCTTTTACTCCGAGCAGAACGCGTTGCATGTGCAGCCGGCCCGCTGCCGAAGAGGGATTCCAGTGCCCGTTTTCCCCTCCCCCACCGTCGGCCGGACGCCGCCGTGCGGTGATGTGGATGCTGCTCATTTATAATTGTCGCTGGGATGGGTTCGCGTGTGTCGCTGCGCCTTTTTTTGTTTGCCCTACGCGTCGTCGCCCCTTCGGAGGAGCGCGCGTATATATACGTGCAGCTGCCACGTGAATGATGCGACCGCTTCCGGCTTTCGGGTCGGAAGTGCACTCGAGTTGGGACGAGCGAGCGACCCCTCGGTGGTGTGCTTGTCCGGGGCGGACGGCGGTGGTCCTGGTCCAGGGCTTCCCTGTGTGTGTGTGTGTGTGTGTGTGTGTGTGTGTGTGTGTGTGTGTGTGTGTGTGTGTGTGTGTGTGTGTGTGTGTGTGTGTGTGTGTGTGTGTGTGTGTGTGTGTGTGTGTGTTCGTCGGTGCAGCGGTCGCTTCCGTGGGTTTTATTAACGGTATCTCTGCACTGAATGGCCAGCTTGATGGGTTTTGCAGATGCAAATTATTTGATGCTGCAGCTTGTGCGATGGCAGCCATGGCTAGCCGTGCGCTCTTTTCTCAGCTTGGCATGTAGTAGCTATCGCCATTCCTGCGGATGCAGACATGCAGTGAATGTCTTCTTTTGCGGATTTCGACCTGTCCGATTTTTGAACGTCGTCACTCTCTCTTCACGTTGGATTAGAATGTTTGTCTCGCTCTCGCCTACTGCCCGTCAGCACTTGTCGATTTTTGCATTCGCAGTTATACCTTTGGTGGGACTTATATATTCCCCTTCTCTGTTCGCCTCGCGATGTTTACGTCGTATACTACTCCGGGGTTCAAGGCTCAGACTGTTGATTCGATAGCTTATTGAGATGTTTACAGACTTTTTGCTTCCCTGACAGTCAAAGGCGCGTTCTGTCGACAACTCACAAAAGACGCCACACACGACGTCATCGGCGCGCCCCACCAAAGGGTCAGCGCGAGCCGCAATGAAATCGCGCAGCCTGTCATGACTTTTTCCTGTTCGAGGGGTTCTCCTTGGGTGTGTTCGCGTGCTCGGTGCCCGCGCGAAAGCCAATCAACCGTCGTACGGCGGCGCCCATTCCAAGCCAGAGGGGGCCACACACACACACGCGCGCGCGCGCGTCATGGAGCCAGCGCTTGTCGAAGAAGGGAACGCGCGCATCCCTCGCGCCCGCCGTTAGTGCGCGCGCTTCCTGATGCCATGAGGCCGTGCGCGGCGTGCCAGCCGTTGTCGGGGCGGCGCACAGCGCGCTTTGTGTTCCCCGGGTCTCCTCTGCCGCTGTGTAGGGGGCTGCAGAGGAAGCAGCGAGCCAAGCCCCCCACCCACCTCAGCTCTCGTCGACGATCGGTCGTCCCTCGCGCTTGAGGGTCTCTGGGCGGCGGCGGCGGAGGACGGTCGCGTGAGGAAGAGTCGTGACTTTCCCATTAGGACGCCTCGTTCCCGAGTCCATTTTTCTTGTTATGCCATCTCTGCCTCGCAAGGAGTCGCCGTGTCTGCTGCTGCTGCTGTGTGTCGCTTGTTTTGCCTGCCCTTCCCCCCACCCACCCACATCTCTTTCTGTCTCTTTACATCCTCACGGTCCTTTAGCGGTCGTTTGTCTCGCGTTTGCTTTCGTCCATCGCGCCGCGGCATACGACGACGACGAGCCAGCGTTTCTCCTCGGTCCCACCATGGTCGTCGTCGTCGTCGTCTTCCGAAGAAAGTCGTACGCAGCGGCAGCGGCGACGACGAGCGAACGTGTCTCTCTTTGCCTGCATGCTTCTTCGCGTGCTCGCTGGTACTTTGGCTCGCGTCTGCGTCGCGGCGCCCGCTTTGGCTATGCCTTCCTTCCTTCCTTCCTTGCGGTACTCCTGCTGCTGATGACCGTGAAGACAGGGGCCTTCGAGGAGCGAAGGTTCTTGTAGGAGGAAGTAGTCTGGTTGACGTAATCTACCGCCCGCGAGTATATGCTGCTTGCGGCGCCGCGTGCTATGGGAAAGGCGGATGCGGTGACCCTATATATATGTGTCTACGGGTCAGTGAGGAAATTGACAGATCTCGTGAGTCCGTCCACAGCTTTCTGCCTAAAAACGCCTGGATATTGAAGCATGTGGTAGAGTGAATTGCTAACATTCCTCTGTCGCTCGTTGTGATTAATAATTGCTCGATTGCCTTCTCTGTTTCTCTTCATTTGTGCCTTCGTTATTGCGTTCGATTTCGGACTAAAGGACGGGTGCTATATAGGCGTGCGGTTATACTGCATAGATTGTAGGCTGGCCGAATTCTCTGTCGGTTGCTGCCATAACAACGCGCCGGAGTAACAAGGCAGAGGCGCTGCATGATTTGTATATGCTCAAACATCGCGAGAAAGAACAGGCTTGTGCAGCCGCTGCCTAAGTAGTGAGTGTTGCGCAAGGGCACGCACTTCAGCATACCATGCCAAGTTTTTGATGCTGCATGCATTCGGAACGCCGCTACCATGAACTCACCACAGCCACAGCCCCTGGTGACGGTTGTTTGTCTCAATTCTACGGCCTATTAAATCATAGCCGCTGTACGTGGTGCCGATACAACCACGAGTGAAGTGCTGGGGCTAGCCTTTTGTTGATTTTGTGGCTATTATATTACTGTATGTATTTGTAGACACTACTCTGTACTAGTTACACAACGGTATGCAAACAAAATGAAGAAACTGAAGAAAAAAATTGGAGGACGCTAAGCTTCGCCTTCAAGAGTGGAACGCGACAGCGTTCCCGTCGACCCGCCAAGGGGTGTAAGACAATGGGCTACGGCGCAGCGACTACGCGCTCCGCATCGGACGCGGTGAGCGTCGAGCAACGCAGCTTTCGGCGCGACAACGAAATGTGCGCCTGAGCAAGCGACGCACGCCTGAGCCTTAGAAACAGCTCGTTTCTAAGGCAACACCGCGTTCACTAGAGGCGCTTTTGTACCGCTTTGAAGCATCGAACTCGTGGCTCAGTGGTAACGTCTCACACTCCGGAGACCCTGGTTCGATTCCCACCCAGCCCATCTTGGATGTTGCTTTTTATTTATGAAGTGCCTGCCGTGATTTATCGCTCACGGCCAACGCCGCGGACACCGACGCCGACGACACCGGCTTTTCTGCGACACGAGCTCCTTAACGCTATCGCGTTAAAAGACGCCGCAAGATGCATCCGTTCGCCATCCAAGCGCTTCCATCGGGGCACTCTATTGGGATGTCGCGCATTGGTGCAAGCGAATGTGCCGCCATTCTCTCTGAAGTATCTTTTCAAGCAGGCGCTTCTGTATCGCTCGCAACAGCCTGGGTGGGCAGTTTAAAGCGACACCTGGGGAGCTCTCGTTCGAAATGTGCTGCTGGCCATTCCGTTGGAAAGCGCAGCTGGGAGAGACTCCTATGCATGCAGCAGCAGTGACGCGTCCGAGCACGCTGCGTGAAGTCCGCTCAGACCTTCAACACTCTTCGCGAGCGCGCCCCTCCGCCATTGTTCTTGCAGTAGCTCGGCGTGCAAAATACTGTTCTGTAAATATACGCATCACACACAACTCGGCCGTACATCGCGGGTGGCGCGCATCAAGAGAAGGAAAAGGGTCGGCCTCTCTACATCAGTTATACGCGTCCGCGCCGCCGTTTCCTCTGCAGACGACGGCCGGCTTCGGCTGCGGATTCGTCCTTGGCTGCCATTGTCTTGCCGGGGCCATGCGGGTGCGCACTGCAGAAGAGGAAAAAGAGAAACAGACCTGTCGTACATATACGCGACGCGTTGTGGTTGTTACAAACGCTCTCTCGAGATTTGGCGCGCGCGCGCTTTCGCTTGCTCGCCCCACCTCGATCGGCGGCGCGGCCCGCCTGCGCGTCGCTAGTTTTCTGCTCGGAGGAGAAGGCATTCCATCAGAGGAGGCGAAAAAGAAAACTGGGACGCCGCGGCCGTCCACTTTTCAATCTCCGCCATCCTTGAGCGCCTCTGCTGCCGCGCGCGCCGTTTGTCATTTCGCCGCGTGGCCTCCCGCTGGGGGCGGCAGCGCGCCCTCTCTTCCGACGCGGCGGCTATGACGTCGCGCACCTGGCGGCCGCCGGCCTTGCGCTGCCTCGGCGCTTCTGGCGCGCGCCTCCTGCAGTATATAAGATGCCCGACATTGCTACCGTATCTGTCGGAGCATAGCCGACGCTTCACTAACGAGACCCCGAACATCCCGCCTGTGACGTCACACGCGTCGCCCGAACTACGGTGAAAGCTTCTGCCGCCCCCCGTCTTTGCGTATTGCGTTCACGCGCTGCGCGCCTGGATTTGTTCGGTAGCACGGCGACGTTCAGCTGTAGGTAACCCCTCACCGGTACTTTCTTTCGATCATCATTCGATAATGCACTGCGACAGAACTTACGAGACGCGAAGCATTGAGTGGAAGTGACGTCGCAGAGCCTCTTGCATTACATGTTTATAAATTAAAGAGCGATTGCAAGGCGGGCTAGTTGCTTGAAGTCCGTCTTGAGGGAAACGAAAGCGCGCAGAAAGGAAAAGCATCCTACGGGAGCCTAGCACGCAACCGATTGATCTGCTCGTCGTCCATTAAACCAGGGGGTAAAGGCAAAGTGCATGGCGTTGCGGGTGAGATACGCAGGCCTTCATATAAATAGCAAACACTGATGTAGCAGGCGTCAGTTCTTTTTGGAATAGCGTCTCTAATTCGTTCGCGTTTTTTATTGTTGTATGCTGTAGGTACGTAGGGTTAAATGAGGTTTATATCTAGAGAGGTTGGAAGTAGTACGCCTCCAGCTACTCATGCATTTCACTTACATGCAAAAAATAAAGTTAGCGTAAAATAAATAAATAAATAATAATAATAATAATAATAATAATAATAATAATAATAATAATAATAATAATAAGTCCATTGAAAAGGGCTTTTGTCTTTAGTTTTCGCGTAACGGAATTATGTTTTCTCGCACATTCAAATTACAGTGCGACGCTATCATGTCTGTAGGTTGTGTGTAAGTCGTACTTTACGATTTTTCTACGTATTTAAGCTTGAGAAATTCAATTAGTTCAGTTACTTCCTTGCGTCTCATTGAGGGCCTGAGAATGGGTGGTTCCAAAATGTTTTTGCCGAAACGGCGTCCTATGCTGGACGCCGGGCGCGGTATGGCGGACGCCGACGCCGGATTTCCTGCGACACGGGGCGCTTGACGCTTCCGCGTTAATAGAATGAGCGTAAGGTGCCTGCTATAGCTGCACACGGGCGTAGTCGTGAAGTGAACAGCCAGTGATGTACGCTGCTCCACGTGAGCGCTGTCTTCGAGTGTCCCAGGCGTGTGCAGCGTTCACCGGATTTAGTAGTTCGCTCCAGCGGCATTGCTACTTTCGGGAATCGGGCGACAGAGGAGTTGGGCGTCATTTGGGAGCGCATATACCGACGAGAGCAGCGCCAACGGGGAAACGGCGCGGTCGGGGACAGCGTGAGCTGAACGGTCCCCATTCAAGCCCTCCCCGTGCACCAGCTGCAGTTCCGACGTCGTGGTGTTTCCTGTGCGAACCCCTCTTTGTACTACGTGGTCGAGTTATACGCGTGTGAATGCAGTACCGCTGCGCCCTGCGACGGAGACACTGTTGCTGTGGCCGTGACGTCACTCACAGTCGTCCCCCAGTACGTGTCGTGCCGTGATTTGCTTATTCATGCGCCGTTCGTTTAACCTCATTGCCGGAGCGTTCACGACAGAGGGGCAGCCGCCTCGCGAAGCGCGCTGTGTCCCTCTTCGAAATATACGGCGGCGCGCCGTGTCATCTGCGCGACAGTCGCGACAGCGGGGACTTTTGTCACCGATCCCCGCCTTGTTGGACTAGCGGGAGATCTGTGCCGCGTTATACCTGACTCACGCGCCCGCTTGGTAGTTGGATAACGCGTTTCTTCCGGAGGCAGACGACCTAAAACAAAAGTCGCGCTACAGACTCGCTGAGACTCGTGGTTAGCCGCCATGGGGTAACCTGTGCACAAGTGATTTATCATACGCCGAGTCACTCACCGCTCGCGTGCAGATATACACGTATCTGCTTTGTTAACTCACGGGGCATTCAATAGCTGTGTTTTGCTTCGATGAAGTCGTTGGCGACATCCTCGCAGCAATCAACGCGCTCTTGACGCTGTTCCGGCCCACTGACGCGAGCAGCTTATTTCCTTTTTTCTTTCCATCTTTTTTGTACTGCGGTTGTATTGCGCAAGGTTACGCTAGATGACAGCGGTTTCCTTGTGGTAAAGGACGTGCGCGCATCACTTTAATGATCATTGCGTAATTGTTCGAAGTGGTGTGCTCGACGCAAAAAAGTTTATTGCTGACTGTTGATTTCAGCCTTTCATAGGAGCAAACGCGTCGGCTGCTCGGGAAAGCCGTGTATTCGCTTAATTTCCTTTTTGTCCGTTTTGCCGGCGGCAGGTGTATAGCAAGCCAGACGCGCATCTTCACAACATCATTGTTCTTTCTGTGCGCTTTCTTTCTCTCTGCTTGTTGTGGTTGCAGTAGCCGCAGTCTTACACGTGTAGGTGCGGAGCGCGCAAGAATCCTCCCGTGTTCATACATTCTGTAATGCACGTTGAAGAATCCATCACAGGCTTTCTGCGCAGAATTGCAGAAATCATGGCAACGAAAACACGCAGAGTTCTTTGTCTATGTTTTCGTTTCCCTGCGTTTCCGTGCAGAGGGAGAGAGAGAGATGAAAGAAAAGGCAGGAGGGTTAACCAGGAAAAGTTCGGTGTGGTACACTGAAATTTCTGCGTAATTCTGCGCTGAAATCCTGCCCCATATGGATTCGCGAATCCTATAGTCGCCCGAATCAGTGCGTTGTTAAACTGCAGCTTGAAAAGGCCTCGGCGATCGAAATGTCTATGCCGAGCCCCTCCACTATACGCAGGCTTGTCTCATATAGGCGTCATGCAGTTGTTTGTGGGCGCTCTCTCGCACCCTTGCGTCGTTGCGAATTCGCCGTCTAGAAAATCATGCGGTCGCGCGTTGGCTTCTCTGTACACTCGCACCATAAAAATCGCATGCCGTGCTCCGGCACATCGCGTGCCGAAATCATCACGCGTGCGCGTATAGTACAAGAAAGAGCGCGCGCACACTCGGCCTGCGCGCTCCGCTTCGTTCATTGATCGCGCGCACCGACGAGCGAAATCACGCCGTTCCTCGGGACGCGTCAGCAGCATCGCACATGCCTGCACATCGACCCGCCGAACTGCGACGGTCCTTCTCGCTCTTTCGGTCGCCTCCAATTTTTAATGGGTCGCCGTCGCCCCTGGTCGTTCGCTTTTTCCGTCGCGCTCGGTGCTGACGCAGCGTTGCCACGCACACCTCGGGCCGCGTGTGCTACCGGCACTTCTTTTTCTGTAAGGCTTTTTTTTTTTCTGTAAAGGCTGTAAATTCTCAGCCTTTCTTTCTTTCTTTCTTTCTTTCTTTCTTTCTTTCTTTCTTTCTTTCTTTTTGTGGAAGCTACGGTGAGAAAAATTTGGCGTGCGACCTGACAGGTCAATGCTCGGCCTTATTATGACGCTGTGGCGGTTGCTTGCAGCGGTGCCTCCTTAATCTCGCACCCTTTCTTCGTGCCTTCGCAGATGAATGCTGAGCGCCAGCATCACGCATGTCTTTGTTAGAATAGTGATTGTCAATAAATGCGCTGTTTTTTCTTTTCTTTCTCATTAAAAAGGAATTTCTTTATTGTTCTTATTGGAAGTTCTTCGTATAGTTTAACAATATGAGCGAAAGAAAGAGAAAATGAAAGGCAGGTCTGGAGCTTAACCAGGTTGCACTTGATAGTTTAGCACGTTCCTTCAATGAAGCTTCATGAGTCACGAGCTTGCGCTCCCAATGGCGAATCTTCCCCGGCGGCGTCTTGCACGAATGTAAAACGAAACTAAGGCGCAATAACCGTACCACAGGCAGAAAGTGAACTTGAGACACTGTTTTGCAATCTCCCGCAACGCCTCACTCCTTCTCACACCTCCTTTATGCTCCTCCTTTCAGTTAGACCGTGCATCGGGATGTGGGAAGAAAGCAGTCCGCAGTCCTCATTAAGGAGAATGTCGCTTTTCTTTCTTTCTTTTTTTCTTTCAGCTGTCGTGTTTAACGTGCTGATTTTCGAGACGGAAAGAAACCTTGGTCCACATCTCTCGCTCGGTTTCGCTTCGCCTCTTCCTCCTTGCTGCTGCTGCAGCTTCTTCTGTTCGCCCGCTCTTCGCTCGTGTATCGAGGATGAAGCAAGCGAGCTCGCGCGCGCGCCTGAATGCGTCCAGCTTTGTTCGGCGTGACGAGCGGGCGACGGCGGCGGCGCGTTGAGTGGCTCGCCATTGTGCATGCGTCGCGCCGGCGCGCCACGGAAAACGAGAATGAATCCGCGTTTCTCCCGTTCGCGCCGTGCACCTTTCTCTCTCGGTCTCGCGGCATCTTGCATCTCTTGTGTTATTTTCTTCCCGCCCCGCACTCCGTGTTCTATAATTTTTTTTTTTTCGCCGTGTTTCTTTAGCGTTACTTTCCTTCATTTCGTGTCTTGATATCCCTCGCCTCGGTTATACTCAACGGGGCCCTTTGGCGTGACCAGCGCGCATTTGCTTGTTTCTCGCGCACGAAAGGAAAACGGTGCTAATGGTTCCATTACACTTGTGACGACTGCGCGGTATACGGTTGGTCGTGGAACTGCGCCGCGCTTTTTCTCTCTCCCTGTTCCTTTCCTTTTTATTTCGTTTTTTTTTTTTCTTCTTCCAACACACTCGTTTTGTTGCTGCTACTGCTGCTGCTCTTGTTCGAGAGTCGTCACGAAGAAACTGTGCGGTTGGTCGCCTTCACACCTGTTTCGTCATGTTCTTTGTTTTCATTTATTATTATTTTTATTTTTCCGTTACGCGTCACCCCTGACGTAATGGTTGCAATGGGCGGGGAGAGCCGCCGCCCAACTCGGCGTGAGAAAAAAGGAGGTCCTCGAGGGGGGAACGGCGAGACCCGAGTCGCCGGCTCGCTGGCGTTTTCGACCGAGCGCGTATAGCTGTTAAATGTCGTGTCCGGCGGGTCGGCAGCACTGGCGGACTCGCTATGTGGAACAATGAAACGGCGGGGACTTCGAAGGGCGGATGACTCCCTCGAAGTCGTCGTCTTCGCCGTCTCCGAGGTTTCAATTCGCGCTTTGTGATCGCCGGAGCCTCTGCAGCCGTGTATGCCTGTTGCACGCGTCGCTTGTAGTGTATGTGTGCGTACCTGTTGGTCTCTTCGAACTTTGCGTACATTCTGTCGACTTATTTTTCTTGGCGCATGGAAGCTACGGCGCCATTCCCGTGCAGGCGTACATTCGTGTCAACTGTGACACACACACACACACACACACACACACACACACACACACACACACACACACACACACATATATATATATATATATATATATATATATATATATATGTGTGTATAATTCCATTATATATAAAAAAATCCATTATGTGTAGCTCGCACTAGTACGTCAAGAATTATATATATATATATATATATATATATATATATATATATATATATATATATATATATATAATGGAATTTTTTTCTTTTATCTTTCTCCCCCTTTCTCTGTAACTCGATTTCCTCCGTTTTCCCCGTCGCAGGGTAGCAAACCGGCCCTTTTTCTCACTTCGCATTCTTTTTTTTCTCTGATATGAGCTCGCGTAATACGCCTCTGAACCTCCGGTAGCTTTCATAGCTCGCAGACACACGCATGTTTCGCGCCTTTTTCTTTCTTTTTTCTCACCGGCCGCTTTTTTTTAGATGTCAGAAACGATTGCTGTGCGTTCGCTGCAACTTGTCTAATCCTGTTATGCTTTTTTTTTTTGTCTTTACAGGTAAGCTTGATCTGTTCTGTGGACTGCTTTAAGAGCACAGCCCTGCATTCTTCAGTGTCAACAGCCTTTTTGCTGAACTGGGTGAGCCGTGAAACCTTCGATTTGGACTGTGCGACTCTTCTCACGCCCACGTGTTTTCATGCGTAATAGGTAGTGTATGGCTGCTACGGTGGCTAGTTGGTTGGTGCGAAATCATGGCTAAACGCGCTCCTTACGGTAAGTCTGACCTAAGCGGTCCTTCGTCTTACCTCAAGCGGCGCGTTTATTGCCATCATGCATAATCACGGTTTTCTAGAGAATACCGACGCGCAGTCGCCGTGCGCGGTGGCGATGAAAATAACGTTTTAAATGCCGTTGAGGCCACATATTTCCACAAGCGATCTCCTGGGGTGAGACAGACTGTGTTGGCAACTTGGTCCCCCAGCGTGACCTCTCCATCGTGTGTTCACGCTCCATGACGTTCTGCGCACAAGTTGCGGAAAGCACGAACATGAGAAACCACTCGCGAGACGAACGAAGTTCGGGAATATTATTAATTAAACACAACAAAAAACCGCGTTTTAGAGATCGCGAAGGCAGACGGGTACAGTAACCTTCATACTTCTTAACCCGAACATGCCTTGAGCACCTTTTTGCTACTGGAGTATGCTGAAAGTTTCTGGCTTGGGTGCCTTGAATGCGCTAGCTGTATTCATTCCAGTGCATTCGATGCTTATTCCTTCCGGCCCGCGTTTTTCAAAGTCTTTATATAGTATTCTCGTTGTTCGGGTTAAGTCTGACGGCGACTGTGCACCGTTGTGAACTATCCCTGTACAGGCGGGTTAGTTTTCGGAAAATCTCGGAACGCTTGAGCTCTTCTTTCCTCGATCCCGCACCGTCCACTTTCATGACCATGTTACCCAGCTAAACTCGGCGCTCGCAATTACTTATCGGTTTGGTTGGGTCGGCGCACAGTTATTTTCCTTCGCATAGCGAAAGGGGTTGCTCTTCACTGTACCGTACGCAGGGTGACCCCCGCACCGGCACTCGTTCTCCGGGGGAAATGCGTGGCAGCGCTCCCTGCATAACATTACGCGCGCGCTTTTGACAGCGCGCGTCCCCTCCGAGCTCCTCGTTCATCGGCGATGCCGCCGGGTCGTATGCGCGCGAGTACAAAGTGGGTCTGGCACGACGCGGTGCCGCGTCGGCGGCGACCTTGCCTGCCGCTCGCTGTGCGCCTGGTGCTCTGCCGGTTCCCGCAGTACGCGCGCGCCGCTTGCTCGTCGATTCGTTTGCGGCGGCGGCGGCAGGGAGAAGGCTCGGGCTGACCTCGATCGTGATTGCCCATTGTCTGCCCCCTCCGGTCTGTTCTTTGCCTAACCTCCGGCCCGACCTTTGGATAACCCTACGCGAATTGAGAGCGACCAGAGATGCTTAGGCGCGCGCGTGGTCGCTGTGCTAGTGGTGCGCACACGTCGCCCCCCCCCCCCTCCTCCCATGCATCGGTAAAACTGGGGAATTGGCCCGATCTGATACGCCGGTGCTGCACGGCAATCGAGACGCGCTGGCGCATGTGTGCCTCGCTGCAAATCAGAGGGGCTGGTCTGTGGACCCCGGCCAATTCGAGAATGAAGCGAGCTCGTTCCTTTCAATATATGCGTCTTGATCGCGGTTATACCCTTGTGGCGAAGCGCGTGATGCCGCGCTGCGTTTGCCCCGGGGACCGCACACGTCGAAAGGAATATAGCTTCGTCGCAGCCTGTATATCTCTATCTTCGAATGCTTGGACGTATACGTCGTTCGAGATCGCCGAGAATGCGAAAGTGGGCGCGGCGCGCTGATGCAGGGGAGATTCGTCGATGAAGTGCGATATTCAAATGACTCCGTTACGTTCATTATATATAGAGAGAGACGCCATTGTCTCTGCTTCACGGCGATTGAACTTTGCATGTTGCGATAACGAGCGTTTCTGGGCGTCTGAGTGAACGTCGAGGTGAGATTTTCAGCTACGTTTGCGGTAGAAGTGTTTTTTAGGTTTTTGTTGTTGCTAGAAGAGAAAAGGAAAAAAAAAAGTAATTATAAAGCGATAGAAATAACACCGGTATGTATTTTTACAGCCGAGTTATATGGAGAGGCTCTTTAACCCGTCTATAAGCATATTTCTCTTTCTTTAGGGCGTATTTGATGCTCTGCAGACGTTCAGGCATTTGGCTTCAGTTCCTCCTTTTAGCAGTTCCTTTGAGGGTGGCAAAAACATTGCCTTGAACTAAAATTAAATTAAATTATTTGGTCTTGAGTGCTAGAACCACGATGTGATGATGAGACACGCCACAGTGCATGGGGGACTCTGGTAATTTTTACCACCTTGGGTTCTTTATAACGCCCGTTCAATGAGCGGTACAGGGGTGTCTTTCTTTTTCATTTGTACGGAATAATGGCAAGACAATCTAAATTTAATAATGAGGTACACAATATCCGGACTTAGAAAAAGAGAGAGACAGAGCACAAGCACGAATTTTACTCAGAAATATATATGAAGGGTCGGATAGCGTTCCGCCGCTAACCAATCTGACTTATACTGCGGTCCAGTCAACCGGCAGATAGATTCAGCAATTATGTAGCAGTACAATGCCACGGCAGCTTTCAGTTGGACGTTAGTATCGTGCGGTATATATGCATGCGTTCGCGGTTTGTCGCTGGCTACAAACTGAGCCAAGTGTTATTTCTGTTCAGTATCCGCAGGCCATGTCGTGGCTGGTGGTGATGTAGTTTGGGCCTCAGCATGGTTAAAGCGGCAAGAACTGCAAAAAGAAAGATAGATAGATATACCGAAAGAAACGAAAAAGTCAAGCGCTCTGTGCCTTTCGACCTCTTCGTGGTTCTGACCCCGCAGACGCGCCGCCGGATCGACGGCCCGAGTCGTGCCTTGTGTGTGCGTATGTACGCGAGGGCATATGCCGCAGCGCAGCGCTTTTCTCTCGCTGAACGTAATAGCGCACGCATGCAATCAGCGCGTTCGTTCTGACTGAGCGAGCACGCAATCTCGGCTGCGGGCTGGTATAACGGCAGCAGGCTGCTTGCTTATTCACTGCCCCTGGGTTTCCGACAGATGGCTTTCCTTACGGAACACCCCCCCTTTCTTTCCCTCTGTTCTGCGGAAGCAATCGCGCTAGCGGCAGTAGCGGCGACGGTCGCCGTCATCAATGTTTTGCGGGTCTGCTGCGTCCCCCCCCCCCCCATCTTTTTCTGCGCAGACACGGAAGTATGTCTCTATGCTTTTCTCCGTGTGGTAGGGTGCTTTGTGTGAGTGCTTATGCACTTTGTTTGTAATCTGCGTGCATGTTGCGCGCGGGCGGAGTCTTTGTGTATGCACGTATACGCAAAGGGCGCGGTTCTTAACTATGCGTAACCGTGCGCCTCTTTCCTTTTCCGTGCTCTCCTGCCGTTGCATCGAATGCGGCCGGTGCGGTGCGTCTTGGTTAAAGGTATATTACCCTGGCTATTTCCCTATTTCACTCACTTAAAGAAAGAAAGAAAGAAAGAAAGAAAGAAAGAAAGAAAGAAAGAAAGCGAAAGGTTATTTGCTACCTTTGGGGATCTCTTATACCGCTCATATAGGAGTGTGCATGGTCTCTGTGAAAATCTGTGCGATACTCCTTCAAAGCTTTGTTACAATGTGTGTGACAAATACAGCGTAGTCAACTCGGTATTTAAGCTTAAAGACATAGAGAGAGCGAGGGAGCTTCCGGTATTTGTAGTGCGTTGATGGCAGCTGTAGTGCAGAAGCATTAAAGTTGGGCTAATCGGTAGACGCATAAACACAAGACGAAAGTCTGACTCCGCTTTTGATCCATATACGGAGCAGTTATAACCGTACTGTTGAAATTTAGGATTACTGCCCCGGGACGCGATGCACAAATTTTGGGTAATTGATAGATTTGATTGATGAATGTGTTTTAATGACATAAGCGCCATTTCTGGCCAAAGCTAGAGCGCCAAAGTTAGGGCCATTGCACAGCACAAGTTTCTTGCTTTTCTACGACAGCGTCCCTAAATGTCTGCGATGTACGTCAGCCCCAACGGCAGCCTCGATTGTGGCACATTTCAACAAGTTTTAAAACATTGATTAGAAAAAACAGGCGTACATGCTAATCGCGCCGCTTCTGCATCGGCGAGTGGAAATATCCTGGCAGCCAACCGTGGAAATATTATTGTGAGAACTTTGTGTGTGGAAGGTATACGAGATCTCTAGCTCGAATGACCGATTCCGTGGACACTGTATTGGTGACGACAGACAGCGTGTCAAAATTTAATAACGCTAAAAAAAGTTTGCAGTCCTATGGAGGGCGACATTTCGTCGTATAGCAGCGGTAGCATTTCCGAGGAAACAACGCGAAACGCTAAAGTGTGTATAGCGTTTCGGACGAAACTTAATTGCGACGAACACCGCCTGGTGTTTCGGCGTGTGCCCTGTACTGCGGGTTGTTCGCGCATTTCGTTTTCAAGCTCTGCCCCGACCGGGTCGCCCTTAATACGCACCCGCAACGTTTTAAAGCAGTCAAGATTCTTAATGAGGGCGGGACAGAGAGGGCAAAGAAGTTCGCCTTTTTCATTGCGCCAGAGAAGGGGCGGGAATAACTTAAAGCAAGTGAGGGGGGGGGGGGGGATAAAGAACTGTATAAAGTTTACAAAACAAAAGAAGGAAGGTATATACAAGTATATATTTCATCGATTCTTAGAGACAAAAAAAGAAAATGAAGTTCCTTGCGCGCAGTATTAAGCGCGTCCTTTTATGAAGAGCAGAGAACCGTGCCGCGCGCGCGCGTAATTAATTATTCACACTCGGAACTTATACAGTTTCTATCTGGGCCCCGCTGCGCGCCGAATTTCGTTCGCTTCGTCGCGCCCTAAAGACTCTCGCGGAGAATTCATGGCGTTTCCCCTCATCGCATTGTTCTAGCTCGCTCCGAACCTTCTATTATAGTGTACAGCTCGCAGCGTGGAAGGAAGAATTACGCTCGTTTCCGGTTCCTCCGCTTAATTTTGTGTCTAATTGCTCCGTATCCGGGTTCGCGAAAGCGCTTCCCGAGTGTCCGGAGGAAACTCGAGGAAGTCGGTGGGCGCTTTCCGTGTGGGACTGGCCTTCGGGATTAAAGTAATGACACGGTGTTCTCGGTGCCGTTTTCGATGGAGGCTCTCCTCTCCGTCTTCGTCCTCTACTTGCGAGCTGAGGCAGGCGGATGGGATTCCGAACTGAGTGCGCCACTCTGTACTTGAGAAATGTCTTCGAGTCTGTAGTTCCACTTGCAAATAGAGCAATATATTCACGATCGGACGGCATGTTTGATATCTGCGGTCATCTATCCGCGCTGCGCCCTTGCAGGGAAGCCAAAATCCACCGTGAACCGTGGTTGCGCTATTATTTTCTGGTTCAAAAGCGAATGTGTGGTTTGGTCCTGGCGTCTGTAAGTGGCGTCAGTAAACTAGACTCCATAAACTAGGTCTGAGAAAATAATGCTCTAGGCTAAGAGAAATCACGTTTCAGAAATCACGAATATATATATATATATATATATATATATATATATATATATATATATATATATATATATACACACACACCTGAAGTGGTTGTTTTAAGGTGCCGTAGGGGACGTGAAGCGTGTCTTTAGGAGTACGACACCAAGCTTGTCACTCTCCTACAGAAATACAGGCACTAATTGTGGTCCTAATTCATACTCAGGAGCACAACTTGCATATTGCACAACCTGCAATGGTTGGGCATACGAAGCGACAGCCAAAGTTGCGCTTGCATACCGGGGGCGCTACTGTTTGCTGTTACTGCTATTTCCATGTGGCGTTGCCACAAGTGTTCGCAACATCCCGTTCCATACTTGAAGCGAACATGGCACCACTCTCCGCCCGTTCCCCAATGCCCTCTCTCTCTCTCTCTCTCTCTCTCTCTCTCTCTCTCTCTCTTCGCTTCCTCTTGCATTACGTCACGCAGCCTGGCTACGCTTGTCTCCTTCGGGCTGAGCCGGTTCATCCCAAGTCCTGCTTTCTTTCTCTTTCTTTTTATTTCTTTCTTTCTTTTTTTTCTTTTTATGTATAGTTTGAAAGCATACATTTTTACTTCTAGAATACTTGGTCCATCTTCCTCCTCTCTTTATGAGCAGCCGTTGTTGGCGAGGGTTGCTTGAGCACAACTTTCTCGACCTTTTCTTTCTCTCTCTCTCTCTCTCCTGAACTTGGTGCCCTCTCCGGCAGTGGCGGAGCTAATTATGCTCGGCTATCTTGGGCGCCCCGCCCCGCCGGCGAAGCGATAGGCGGTCTTCTTGGAACGAGTTGAGCAAGCGTCTACCGTTCTGTCATTCACGCGGATGCAAGCCGCACATAGGGCTCCTGCGTTCGGCACGCGATCATTGTTGTGTAAGCGCGCTCCCCTTAATACGCGGTTGTCAAAACTTTATTCAGAGCCCGCTAGGATTGCTTAATCTGCTTAATGCTTAACACATCTGCTTAATGCTTAACACATTGCTTAATCGTCTATCAATAAAGAGGTAAGCTAGCCTTCGTTGTACTTGGAATATGTTAATAGTCGCGCTGTTTACGCAGGTCGGTGCCTGTTCTAGTAAAGTTCGCAACCGGCCCATCCGCACGGCACTCTTTGGTGTTCGTTCTGATTGTCGTGTTGCCGTGTTGTAGTAGCCGATGTGCCACTTAGAAAATTTGGGACGGTGGTACTAGAAAGTTTAGTACCGCCGTCCCAAGTGAAGTACCGCCGTCCCGATCTCGTGCAAAAGGCTTCAAGCGAAAGGGGGGGAAGAAAAAAGAAGGAAAGTCTGAGAAACCTGCGCGGTATGTTTATTCCTGTGGGCGGCTGAGTTTATAAGAACGGCCTTTCCTCGGGTCGACCAACCGTATTAACCGGTGTGCCAAGCGTCTTACACCCCAAAATGCGAGGCGTTCTGCGGCTGGGGTTCGGTTCTAAGGTAAGCCGCTTTTCCGCTTCACGGACTTGTAGTACCGCGAAGCAGGCTCTAACCAGAACGAAAGAAAGAAAGACAAGAAAGGAAAACCGAGTGAGAGAACGTTTCCTTCGTATTCCACGTAACCTGAGCACCATTACTCGACGTTAGCTACATACCTTACCCGCGACCTTCCCAAAGGTTGTAGCCAGTTCGCTTCCGCGCGTTTTACGTATACTGGCTGGCCGCCAGCTCGGTCAGGCGCCGCCGTACGAGCGCGTGCCGTAGGGCTCGTGCAGAGCGGCCCCTGCGGCGGCGTCCGCATCGGCCACTTCCACGCCGAAGTTTAGTAGTGGCGCGAGCCGTGTAGTCTAGTAGCGCACGCCGGCGCTGGTATGGAGCCCCCTCTTGTTGGTCGGTCGTAATGTTGGGTCGTATTGTTTTTACGGCTAGTCCTAGAACCGCGCTTGCTTGCATGCTCGCTACCTTGTTTTCCTTCTCCTTTCTTTCACTCCCTCGCCGCCCGCGTGCGCCATGCTTCTACTACATCGCCCGACCGCTCTGCCTGCGCGTAATGTTATATAGCGCGGGGAAGTACGGACGGTACGATCGGCGCGGAATTCGAAAAGAAGCATAAAGCGTGTAGCGCGTCTCGAAAGCGATGTGGGGCTTGCGGTACTCAGCCACTATTGCCTTTCATTTGCATTTTCCCAACTCCACCACGCGTTCCTTTGCGCGCTTCTTCGTTCCGTTCGACGGGCCTTCTTTATTTTTTCCCCTTTCGTTCTTGTTCTTATTGTTGATAAAGCTTGCTTTGTTAACCTCTATTGCTACAACTTTCTTCTTTGCCAAATGCCCTGCAAAAGAATAAAAGCAGTGCGATGTTTATTTTTGTCATCTTTGGAAATTGTCGTGCCTAGCCCAACGTCCTATCTATCTATCTATCTATCTATCTATCTATCTATCTATCTATCTATCTATCTATCTATCTATCTATCTATCTATCTATCTATCTATCTATCTATCTATCTATCTATCTATCTATCTATCTATCTATCTATCTATCTCATGTTTTTGTTTTTTTACCTGGAAACACCCGCAGCGGCCGCTCGCACCTGTTCGTTTTCTTACTCTCCCTTCTCTCTCTTCCCTTTCTCCCTTCCCTCAGCGTAGGGTAGCCAACTAGACTATTGACTGGTTACCATCCCTGCCTTCCTGTATTCCTCTCTCTCTCTCTCTCTCGTTACCATCGTATCTCAGTATTCGAGCTTCTCCGACAGAGGGAGCCGCCATACCGCTGTCATCTAGTAGAGATTAGTAAAATGCAATTGGAAGATTGGTGGAAGTAGGGAAAGGACAAAAAACGGAGACGTACAAAAGCGAAGTTCACAATAGGGGGTCAGGAAATTTGTTTGTGGGAGATCATCGTGTTTCTTTTTTTTTTTTTTTTAAACCTAGGTAGGACATTAGGCAGTATAATGGCAAGAGCTTGGTGGCGCAATCCACCGCCTCGTTCCAAAGGGGACGCTCATAACATCCGTCTATCCATCCATCCCTCTGTTGAGTTAGTGTATAAACTGCATCCCTTTTTCTTCTGTCCTCCTCTTTGTCATTGCGAGTTGACGCGCATTCGGAATGTTTTCGCAGCCGCTGATACATGTTTACCGAGGAATAGGTAAAAGGGTACAGCGATGTGCAATGTTAAGCTGCCGTTTCAACCAATAAAAGCGTAGCGTATTGCTGCTTTCTATTTCGGTCTTGCAGTGCGCGTCAGAAGAAAACATAGTTTATAGATCGAAATGCCTTGTCAGACAATCTTGCGCCGAGGCCTTCCTAATCGAGCAAGGCACAAGAATTAAGGAGCGTTATGTTGTGATAATCACGTATGCTTTGCCTTCTTAGATGTTTATCGAGGGAACGCCGGCCGTGACGTCACTACTCAGTGTGTCTTGGATTCGCGATATATATTTTATTAGGGGGCTTGGCTGTTGTCCATGCTCGAACCATGCTCGAACACTATAGAAACGCGGGTATTTCAAAACCTATGCAAACCTCATGCGATGCTCGAGTGATGCGCTAAGCGCTTTCGTAGCTTGAACAGTAGAAATTATGCACAGTATGATCGGTTGCGAAAAAGCGATACTGCGTTTCTTCGCTCTCTACGTAGCAGCTTCAGTATGTATACCTCGTATAGCTTCCATAACGTTGCACGGTTTTATTGAGACAACAGCGCTCTCACTCTCTCTCTCTCTCTCTCTCTCTCTCTCTCTCTAGCGGATCGCTTTTGCAGCGAGCACGAGCGGCACACGGCGAAGAGCGTTTGCACGTCGGCATGCCAAACTCGCGCGGACGAGCCCACCATCGTCGCTGTTCGTCGTTCGCGTACACCTCCACTCGCCCGCGCGCACAATTTTCCATTTCTGTTCAGTCTGCGCGGAGGAAAAGGAGCAGGAGTGCCGTTATTCCTCTTTTCGGTCGTCGTTTCTCCGTTCCTGCGTGGGCATTCGCCGGTATAGAGGCGGGTGGCAGCTCATCGGACGACGACGAGCGCTCTGTTCGCGCCGGCATCGTTTGTATGTGCGCACAACCGCTTCCGCACGCCGTGCGTATATATGCCTCTCCTCTCCGTTCTGGCTCTCTGCTGGCGCTGGTTGTGGATATCTGGCGGTGTGGTACTTGCCTGCCTTGCGGTTCGCTGCCGGTGTTGTTCTGCCTGCCCGCCTGCCTGGCGGTGGTGGTGGTGGCTGGACGGCAATCTTTCTGCGCGCGTTCCACCCGGCAGAGTGAACGAGCGAAATATGCTAATGGGCCAGGCCGAGGGAACGGTTCGTCGAGGTGGGTGAGAGCGGGATAGATAGAACAGGGCGGCGGCTGCGGCGGACGGCGAAGCGAGGAGTCGCACATAAAGAAACTAAACAAAACAAAGAAAGCAAGAAGAAGAGGTTGGAACGGCGTCGTCGTTCGTCGCATCGCCGAGCTTTTGCTTCGCGTGAGTAAGCGCGAGCGCACACACCGTTGCGCGTGTATGTGTGTTTTTCAGCATTGCTCCTTCGGACCGCCGTGTTCCTTCTTCGCCTCTTTTTCTCGGTCGATGCAAAATTCAAAAGGCTCTCTTTTTCTCTCGCTGGGTCGGCGGGCCGGGTGCGTCGGGCGAGGCGAAACGGAGGAGAGGTGAGATGGTGGAGCCACCGACGAGGACAGTGCGACGACTCAAGCAGCCGACGCCGCTACACCGACGACGGGTGAAATTGAAGAAAAAAAAATGAGAAGAAATGAATCGGCTAGCTCTGTGCGAGCTTGAAAGGGAAATCGGTAAAAACGTCTAGCGCTGACGAAGAAGGGAAGGAGTAAAGGAGAGGAACCCCCGCTTTCGTGCATCACCGTCTCTCCTGCTCCTCTTACTTCTCCTTGTTTTGCTCTTTATTTCTTACTCCGTGACTCTTCCGTGTTCTTTGTTCCGCCGCTTTTGGCGGCCTGTTCTCGCTTCCAGGCGCGCATGTCGCCTTTCACGCCCGCAGCCCTTTGCTGCCTCGCCTGTGCGCCTCACCGTCGCTCGTTGTTGAAGAGCAGGTGCGCGTTCCAGCGTCGCCCTTTCCCGTGGCGGTAGGGGAGGGGATCGGTGCGGTGCGTGCCAGCGGTTGTGTGTTTACATAGTTGGCGTAATTTCATTGAATGAGGAGGAACGAACGAGATGGTGTGGGAGAAAAAGGAAGCGCCGGATGGCAGCGACGAACGGCGTGCAGGAGACACCGGGCTTCTGCTCTTTGTTTCCCGGGTTCGACATAGCTGCTCTTCTTTCTTTTTTCATTGTTTCTTTGCTGTTTTCGGTTGGTTTTACCGAGCGCCTGCCCGCACCTCGAAGCTTTCGGTTATGGAAGGATGAACGCGATGTGAGGCACAACTTACGCTTTCGCTGTTTGCGTTAAACGTAAAAGAAATATAGAAGTGTGTGTGTGTGTGTGTGTGTGTGTGTGTGTGTGTGTGTGTGTGTGTGTGTGTGTGTGTGTGTGTGTGTGTGTGTGTGTGTGGAAAGAGTGCGCGGTGTTGGATATATGTGCAATTTTGCTTTGCCACTTCTCACTTCGACTGCGTGGTTGCCTGGAGCTGAAACCTTCCCTTTATTTCAGTTCCTTGTTTGCCAGTCTGCTTAGCGGTGGTTTGCACAGTAGGACTTTAGAGTTAACTCTTATGCATTTCTCGCTTGCGTCCTAGCCTTCCGGGTAGGAATTGCAAAATATGGGAAGATAGGCAATGTTTGTATAGCAAGCTGTCGGATACGGTGCGTTGTTTTCTGCGTTTCGCTCTCTCTCAAGATCCTGAAATTGTAGCTTAGGGCGGCTTAATTCCTTCTTTTTTTCTTTCCTTCTTTCGTGTTAACGGAGTGCTTTTCTGCTTTGCGCCCGGTCCGATTCGCCACATGGAATGCTTTCCCGCACAGTTGGACGTTTTTTTCCTTATACGGTAACAACAAAATCACGTCTGAAATGCCCGCTACGACCCCTGAGTTTCGGTACGATCAAGTCCGTGGCAGCGATTTAGTTGCAAGTAGAAGGAATGCTTCGCCACTTTGCCGCGTTGAACGTAAGGTTTAGTTCCCACCCCCTAGCACTTTAAATATTTTTATTTTTTCTTTACATTCCTACATTTCATCTTGTTAATGTTGTTTCCATTCTTATGGATAGATGTGAAGGCATTGACGCAACCACTAAAGAATACACAGAAAAAGAAACAATAAAAAGGGGAAGAATCTGTGTATACCCTCGCACCAGCCGCAGTATAGCAACAAGAGAAAGGTCGATGAAAGCCAGAATACACACTTTGAACTATAGGGGGAAAAAACGGAGGACAGGCAAGAAGGGAGTCGAGAAAAGAAGGCGAACGGGGAAGGGGGAGAATGAGGAAGCAAGAGAGAGCGAGTGATCACAAGTGACCAGGCTGCGCCTGCGTTTATTCCCTTCTGTCCACGCCTGTATGTACTCTCGGCGTTCGTATAGCTCGAAAGCACGGCAATGCACTCTAACCGGGTCCCATGGAGCTCGAACTTGCGGCGGCCGAGCCAGTGTATTAATATATATGTAAAGAAAAAGAAAACAGAGACGTGGCAGGACGGAAGGAAGGCTTGCGTGATGGCCGCGTCGGCACACCGGAATTCTGTTTACGATCGCAACCCAATCACAAGAATCGCTGGGGGAGCCAAAAAGGGGAAGCGGCAGAGGAGGCGCGGGGGGGGGGTGGGGGTGCGCAGGGATGGCAGGGACAAAATGGGAGCGCGTAGCAAAGCTTTTATATACGTGCTGAGCTTTGAGGAGGCCGTGGCGCGCGCGGCAGTGGAACGTTGGGAACTATTAGAAGGGAGAGAAGGGAGGGGGAGGAGAAGAGAGAAAGATATCGCCCGGCGTTCGAAGTTTTTGAAATTGGATTGAAAGCAGCGCGAATAAAAACGAAACTCGTCGCGGCGAGGCGCAGGCGAGAAACAGCGAAGAGCAAAAAAAAAAAAAAAAAAAGAGCGAAGAAAGATGTTGAGCAAAGAAAGAGGAAGGGAACGCGATAGAAGCTGAGGGCAAGAAAACTGCGTGGCACGACGAAGCGAAAGAGAGAATGAGAAGAAAGGAAAACGATACAAAATGAAGCTCGAAATGATGTTTCGAAACTATCGCTCTGTTCTTTGCGTCTGAGTTCGGACTTTTTCTCTCTCTCTCTTTCTTTCCCTCTAGTTTTTAAAAATATTTTGTTATTCATTTCTAGGCGTTTGTTAGTTTCGTGTCTCGACAACACTCCGGAAAATGTTTCGCTGCGCGCTCGCTATAACCTTTTTATCTTTCTTTTTTTTTTCTTCCACCCCTTCTCTTCGGGGCCTCCCGTTTCTCTGGAGCCATCTCGAATCCGCGAGCTCTCTTGCGGCGAAGCCTCGGTTTCTCGTCAAACGCTCCGCTTTATGGTGGGTTCTTCAATTCTTCCGCATTGCAGCTGTCGAGTGTGTGTTTCTTCTTGGGACGCCGAGGCCTCCTGTCTTTGTCCGTGTTTTTTTTTCTTGTTATTTCTTCATTCATTCTTCTTTTTTTTTTTTTTCCTCTCATTCTCCTTGCCCTCCGAGAACTCGAGAAGTCGTTCCCCGGCGCTGGCTAACAACGTTGGAACAGCGCGGCAAGACTGACTCCGCGCGGATGGGAAATATATAAACCGTGGCTTTATTTATTTATCTTCCGAGAAGTCCTGCCCCCCTCCCAGCCTCCCTCGCGCGAGGAAACAGCGCCATTGGAGACGTTTTTGAAGTGACTTTTGAGTGGTTCGCAGGATAAATAATAAGCATTGCCCAGAAGAAAGAAAACAACGCAACGAGAATGACTCAATTGCCCCCCCCTCCCCCATCCCTCCTCCTGAGCGTTCTCCTCCGCTGCTATCCTATCGGCTCACGTCTGTTTACCTGAACTGTGGATATAGAAGCTTCCTTTGGGTCTTCTAGCGGGCGTAGTTATTTAATAGATTCGACGGATTGTAGGAAGCAGATTGCCACCGTTGCATGGCGCTTGTTTTTTATTAGCCTTATTATATATGGCACAGAAATGTGGGTGGTGAAAAACTGTCCGTTTGTTTATAAAATAATGCTTTGTAACAAAAAAATACAGCTACATATTCGATCATGGTGAAGCCCAACTGGCCAGAGAACAAGCCATAACAAAGCACAAATCTGAAACCGGCAGAATATAGCCCTAAAGCAAACAGTCTGCTCTTGAAACGACGCCGCTATTATTTACCTTTCGCGCTGAGTAATACAGGTGTTTGGCAGGATTACCTTTGGTTACCATACTCAAGTCCGGTATGCTTCGGGCAAATTTTTAACTACCTTGTTGTAGCGTCAAGAAAGCTTTAAATGATTGTCCATTGTTTCGGAGGTTTCTGCAGTGCTCAACGCCTGCAGTCAACGGTAACAGCAGGGACGTTCTCAAAATTGCATTAGAACCGGCGTATCAGCGCTTCAGTGAGTGAATAAATGTAGTACTTGTTTCAGCGGCAAATAGGTTAATAAACAAATGTGCAGGGCCGCAAGGGGGGCCAAATGCAACCTTTTAGGAAGATTACTCGAACACAGAGCGCTGCTGTTTGGTATGCACCAATTATTGTAGCCATAAGAACAACGGGGAGAAAGTCTCAGCACTGGCACGTTCTCGGCGCTTAAATTTGCGGTTGCTCACCGCAAGATTCGCAGAGAACGTTGGTGACCGTTCGAAGTCGCAAGAATAAACCTTACGTCGTTCTCACAAAGCCCATCTATGCGTGCCGGCCTCTCGCGAGTCGCTCCTTCGCGAACTCTTCTTTTATTCATCCGCTATCAGCGGGAAATCACTCAGTTCTCCCAGCGCAGCGTTACACGTACAACCGCCCGCCAGTCGGCGGCCGTATAGTTTCTGCAATCGCACGTCAGGGACGCGTCAAGCGAAAGCTCGAAGGCGCGCCGTTTCACGCATTATTTACCTCGTCTTTCGCTTACTTTCTCTTATTTTCGCTGGGCCGTCCGTTATGTTGCCTTGCGTGCGCCTATGTGTTAGCTGGGCTATTGAAGACGTCTTGCCGTGAAGCGGCACAAACCCACAGAATTGTAGTTACGACTTTTTGTTTACATACATACATGCATACATACATGCATGCATACATACATACATACATACATACATACATACATACATACATACATACATACATACATACATACATACATACATACACACACACACATACATACATACATACATACATACATACATACATACATACATACATACATACATACATACATACATACATACATACATACATACATACATAATCAGAGCCTCATTGGTGACGCAGGTACAGGTAGGTCTCAATTACGCTGCCTATATCCATAAATCCATTCACTCTTCGCGTTTATGCTTTCCTTTCTTCTCGTTTTTTTAGGAGATAGCTACAGCTCGGCGTGTTGCATGTCTGTTTGTTCACGGCTTCCTAGGCGCAAAAGTTCAGATGTTATAGGCCCTGAGCCGCCACTTGTGTACAGATGATCGAGCGGCAGACGCGTACACAACTTGCATGCGAAAGCTGTGAAATTAACTGGCCGCCTGGCATACCCACTCCTCTTTCACGCGTACGGACAAAACCGCCGTCGCCAGCGCAAGCGAGCCGCTGTCGAGAGCATTGGCAGTGAATTATGCGCATCTTTCCGGCGAAATGACGGAACGTATCTTGGAGGGCAAGTCGTCGCGTTTGCGCGTGATCTCACTCGTGCAAACGCCTTGCCTGTCTGCAGTTCCCGATTGCGTGGTTTCAGTTTGGTAATTCCTCAGTGCACTATGCCTCCACCATCTTAACCTCCTCCTCCTCCTGCTGCTTCTTCTTCTTCTTCTTCTTCGTGTTTTTCATTTTTGCCTTTTATCTCTACTTCTGTCGCGCGTACTCAACGTCGTACCTCTGCAGTGTACTTTGTCGGCATGCCGTGCAAGTATTATAGTTGAGCGCGCCCATGCGGGACCGATGCTGCCAATCATTTTGAAAGTGCGTTCTCGCACGCTCCGTGCCGCATGCAGCGTGAGCGCCTAGTCTGCAGATGCACGTGTTTACGTACTGCGTGCGCTTCGCTGTTCACGTATTTAGTGATGTTCAGCACCGAGCCACGTAACTTGTGATTGCGCCACATATATAAATGTTTCCTTCATTCCAGCACACGCGTGCGCCTGTGTATGTATGTTTGCGTGTGTTCAGTCACAGTGACACAGCGGGTATACTTCTTTGCGCATATATTTCGTGTCGTTAAAAAAGTCCGATCGCATAGGTCATTTGGAATATCTTTGCATAGAGGTTCGACCATCGTCGGGAGTGGTTTAGCATTAAAATTCGCACTTTCTTTTTCTTGCGGGTGTTCCTTTCTTTTCTTTTCCAAATGAAATTGTTCGTTCTTTTGTAACCTCTACGCGGCCTCTACACTTTAACCTCTCTTACGGCCAACCAGCGATTGAAATGCGCTATACTACGCAGCTTCAGCGACTCGGCGCACGCACGGAGCCTGCGGCGTGATTTCGCAACAGCGCTTCGTAAGTTATGTAGCACTGACACACTTTTCTTATACGCGATTACCGCGGAGAAAAGGCAATTCGCTTCAGAGCCAGTTTGTATAGGATGTCCGAGAGTGTGTCTCGAGAGCATCGTCGATCACCCGGCGCGTAGCGTGACGGGAAGTGATGGAAGTGTTTCCTCGCAGCGTGAGACGGCCTGACGCCATTGTTTTCTCGACAATGCATGGTGCGCGGCTGTGACGTCACTCCTTGGCGACGTTCGTCCTTGAGACTGCGCGAAAAAAGGGAGCTTAAGGCGATGTTGGGCACCAGCACGGTATAGATGTCATTTCCCAAATGAACATCGTCTTTCGGAGTCGAGGCTCAGCTCATGATGATTAGATTGTGCATTCTTTTGTTTGAGACGGCGGGCGCTGAAGCAGCCTATCTAATGCAGATAGCGCGTCTTCCAGTTTACCTAGATTCGTCGTTGGCGTTGCTGTCGACGATGAGGTGATAGGGTGGGCGCGCCGTGTGTGTAGACATTTACTTATCAGGAAGGTAACCATTTCTGAAAAAGCAGTTTACACTATTTAATGAAAAACAGGAAAATTATATAGTTTTTAGGAGTCGTTAGCGCGACATACAACTACATAGAGATTTTGCATTATCTCTTGTGTTTAAATAGTTCTGCATATCGCTTCCCGCCTTTCCTTTCATTTCGCACAGTGCTTATCGACCCACTCACTCAAATCACTCGTTCACATGGTTCACGTCCTTATACACTTACTCTACTCGCTTGCTCAACCACCTCTGCTCCACTTGTTCTCCGCGACTAAGTCACGTTCGCTTCCAAGTCGAGCACCCTTTGGCCTCACTTTTAATAAGTGAAGTGCTTTCAAATTGGCTCAACTGTTCTCTTGTCCCTGCGCTTGACGCTAACGAGAGTGTCGCCCGTGACGAAAGGAAACAAATGAAAATAAATAAGTAAATAAAAGGACACCGCACAAAGGAACGCAGCGGTCGCACGCTACACACTCTTCGCATAGGAGCGTATGGCGCCACCGCTCTCGCACGTACAACTTCATGCGTTGACGGGAACCATTAACGGTCGTCAGATCGCCCCCGGGTCCTCACAGTTGAGTCCTCGCTTGCCATCTACCTGTCGCCTTGCCCCGGCTCGCGTTTCCATTCTTTCTTCCATCCGCACCTTCACGTTTTCTTTCTTTATTTATGAACCCATCCTTTTTGCATAACTTTCGTGCGCGCCTTGAGGCCAAGTTCAATGCCCTCGCTGTTATCGGCGAACTGCGAATCGAACGCTCGAAACCCCTCGCGGACGAAAAAGTGCCCGCCCACCCCGCCAGAACGTTTATACATCTCTGCTATTCTTTAGCGCTTTATTCGTTTCCCGGCGGTTTTGTCTGGGAGCACGTGATCTATATTTAGCTTCGTCATCTTCATTCCGGTTATTCCGGGGCGAGCGTATATTTAAAAATTTATATCGCTCGCTCGCTCTCTGTCGCTCCGGTTTAGAGCCCTGCCGCCGGCGCGTTTTAAAGAAAGAAGGTTCAAGAGACAAGGGCATTTTTGAGCTTCATGCAAGACACGGAAGAGAGAACGGAAATTGATTCGAGGAATATTTTTCCGCGGCACGGTTTCCCGCTTTCGTCGTGTCGGGTTCCAGTGCCCGTTTGTGCCTCTTTGTGCTTTGCTACACTTTTCTTGGCGTGTTCTTTTTTTTAAACGTTAAGCGCCGCGAACAGCGTACGTATGGTCTGTAGTAGTGCGACGTTGAAATTTTTGTGAGGGGGCGCCGAGTGCTTCGTCGCCGTTTGTCAGTTTATGCTATAAAGCAGCTGGAAGCTGGGAGGACAGCTTGAATTTGGAGTGAAATCGGAAGCCCGATCCTTCTGGTGTTAGTGAGCTGTTTGTTGACTGCACTTTTTCTTTCTTTCTTTCTTTCTTTCTTTCTTTCTTTCTTTCTTTCTTTCTTTCTTTCTTTCTTTCTTTCTTTCTTTTCAGTGTTTCTTCTTTCACCCAGATGAAAGCCCGAGACACCCTTTTTCTTCCTCATCGGAGCAACTTCTCATTGGTCGTGCGACGTATATAATAAACACTTCGTCTCACTGCACACTTCGCGGCGCACAGATCGATATTATATTCTGTTATACTTGAGAGTTCGGTGAAAAAAATGTATAGAAAAAGACACTCAGCAGCTCCAAGTTAATCACTGCGATAAGCAGCTCAACTGCTATGCACCGCTTCATATTCATTGCAGGGAGGGTGCTGGCTCAGAAATAATTGCGACCACCTGGGGTTCCCTAACGTGCTCCCAAAGAACGGTACGTGGGAATGTTCGCAACTCGGTCGGGAACCGAACCCGCGACCTCGTGCTCAGCAGCAGAATGCTCATAGCCATTGAGCCAATGAGCCGGGTCCGGTGAAAATGTTTGAGTCGGCCGCTGACTTTTCTCCTCCTTACCCCAGTCTCTCGCTTGCCCGCTTGAACCGTTGCAGCAACGCGGTATTTTTTGTTTATCAGTGTTATGCAGACAAGTGAGGCGGCACAGAATCATATAATCAAATACGGTGTCTTATCCCGAACTGTAGCCCACGCAGCATGTGTGTATACATGGTCCGTATGAATACTTAAGGATGATCGTTACTTATCACTGCACCTAAATGTCGCGGTTCCTTTTTATTCTTGCATGCAAGCATATCGAGTATACGAAGTAGTAGTTCTGCGGAAACCCGCAAGGTGGAGAAGTAAAGAATAAAGAATGCTTCGTGTTGTCGACAAATTCGACTTCGCCCTGCCGTCTGCTAGCCGCCTGGTTAGCTCAGATGGTAGAGCGGCTGCCCCGGAAAGGCGGTGGTCCCGGGTTCGAGTCCCGGACCAGGACGAATTTTTCTTCAACAATGAGGCTTTTCTTTCGAGGAACCCGTATGGGTTTCCTTTGTAGCAATTGCTGCGAACGGGTGGATGTCTGATTTTCCCTTTATTCTTTACTTCTCCACCTTGCGGGTTTCCGCAGAACTACTACGTCAAACCCTTGCCTTTGCTTCGTGTTGTCGACAAATTCGACTTCGCCCTGCCATCTGCTAGCCGCCTGGTTAGCTCAGATGGTAGAGCGGCTGCCCCGGAAAGGCGGTGGTCCCGGGTTCGAGTCCCGGACCAGGACGAATTTTTCTTCAACAATGAGGCTTTTCTTTCGAGGAACCCGTATGGGTTTCCTTTGTAGCAATTGCTACGAACGGGTGGATGTCTGATTTTCCCTTTATATCGAGCATACGTAGCTGTTTAGTACACGCATGCCTGGTATGGGTGCAACGGCGTCCCGATTGGGCGGTTATAGCAGTGATTAGTCATCCGCGCTGGATTCACTTGAACGTCATCGGTACAAGGTCGTTAAGTGAATCGTTCGAACAGGAGGGTACGCCGAAATAAGTAAGCAGCTCGGTCGACTGGTGTAATCGATTGTGCATTGTGGGGCGTGTAGCGCCATATATTAAGCTCAGCTCATGTGCATCGCTTTTGGAAGCCTGTGGCCATTGTTGCTCGGAAAGCTCTCAGTTAATCGTCAGTGAATGGGCGGCCGTAGTAAGCCCCGGAGTTCGTGTGTAGAGCGCTTTTACATCCGCTCCTACGTTGGTACACGTGGAGACGGCGCACGTTTACGCAGACCGCGTGCTTGCCGTTTTCCCATTGTTCTGGTTTAACCTTAGGGACGTTTGGGATTGTTTGTAGCATCGGTGCTTCCATTCCATTTCATTACCTTAAAAAAAGACCCGCACGGGCGTTACGTAAGGGGTGGTTGTACATAGACTCATTATACGTTAGTAATTAATCGCGAGATATGAAGTCACAAATACAACGCACATGAACGACGCAGGTACATAAGTTCAAAAATGTACACTCGTGGATATCACAAATAATGAACGTGAAAAACAAATCTCGTAGTTGTTTGGTCTGAAAGATGGTCCTTAATACCTTTCTTTCTTTTTTGCGTGAAGGTATAGGCGCACAGGATATATGGTGGAAATTTGGTGTGGCAGGTTCTTCCAGTCTGTCTTTCTTTCCTTACCTTCAAAGCCTGGCATTCGCAAAGAAACCGCTTATAGGCAGCGGCGTCGTGGGAGATCCCTTCTTTCTCGTCTCGCTTAGTATGCGACTTAACGTCGCTATACGAGCGCTACATCGCAATGTGGGCAGCACGCCATGTGTTACACGTACTGTAGGTATATACTCCATAATTTTTTCCGTGTCTAGTAAACTTCACCTTTTATTCTTTATTTGTTATTACTATTGCTATCTTTTTCGAGAAGGGGGGGATATATTGCGTTTGGCTGAATTTATATAGCTTTGCTCCTGATATGAAGTCGACGTTCTTCGGGCGGGGGGGATTAGCGTTTAATCCGCGAGGTAGATTCCAAATCCGCCTCTCGCAAAATATGTACTTGCACGCCACGAAACGATACGAGGACGAGGATCGGTTGAGGATTTCAAACGAGGCGAAGAGCGTGCACGAAAAGGGAAGCTTGAACCGGCTGTCGGTGTTCGTACTGAGGCTTCGGAAACAACCTCTTTGCTTTCACGGTGCGGCTGGCACGCAAGAGGACAATAAAGGGAAACAAAGAAAGAAAGGAAGAAAGAAAAAAAGAGAACAGATGTATCTCGCCTGTCTCGTTGCCTTGCACATATCACGCCGGAGCGTACTTGCGGTGCGAGTATCGTGGATGGCCGGAGCAGTTCGGTTTGTTTGTACGCCGCCAACGCCGCTACGTGCGAAGCTTGGGGGGAATGCGTGCGCGCGTGCGTGTTTGCATCGTGCGCGCAGACGTGCTTGCTTAGTTCATTTAGTTGTTAGTTTGCTTTTCCCATCACCGTTCCACAGCTTGCGCAATATTAAGCTGGCTCACACTGCTCTAATAAGTGGTTTTGTGTTTGTATGTGCACGCGTGCTTGCGTGTGCGTGTCGTGTGTGTGTGTGTGTGTGTGTGTGTGTGTGTGTGTGTGTGTGCGTGTGTGTGTGTGTGTGTGTGTGTGTGTGTGTGTGTGTGTGTGAGAGAGAGAGAGAGAGAGAGAGAGAGAGAGAGAGAGAGAGAGAGAGAGAGAGAGAGAGAGCAGGTAGGTTTATGTGTTGATTTCGCTGGGCATACTTTCTTCCTCTTTTTGTTCCACTTTCCCCCACCCCCAGTGTAGGGTAGCAGACCGGATGCTCTTCTGGTTGACCTCCCTGCCTTTCCTATCCTTGTTCTCTCTCTCTCTTTCTCTTACCTGGACATAGCCTGCCTGACAATGCGGGTGCCTCTTGCTGTAATTTTATGCGGCAGTGTTTGCCACCCCCTATCTGCTAACTTCTATACTGTCCTGTCTCCACGCCTTGTGACAGCAGCTTCAATTTATACGTTCAGTTCAGTTTTGCCAGGGGAATGGAGCTTCCGACTCAGCCGAAGACAGCGTCCTTCCGGGGTCTTCCTGCATGTGCACATTCGCCGCGTGAACGAATCGCACTGATCGCACTCCCATCACTCGACTTCTCGTCTCAAAAAAAAAAAAAAAGAAAAGAAAACATAGAAAGAAAGAAAGAGTAAAGCGCCTGAAACTGCGTGTCATTTTTGAGTATTGCAAGGTCGTACTGTTCACACTCGTGCGAATCGCGTTCATTCATCGTACTGCGATGACTCGTCTGTGTCTCTTGAAGGAAAAGAAAAAGAAAAATCGCCAATTTGGCGCCACAAATGTGCATCGTTCGAAACTATATCGCTGACCTCCTTCTCTTTGCAAGCTGTCATCGCTTCCGATGTTTTGTGTCGCGTGAAAACCTTCACGTAGTTTGCCCGAAGGCGAAAGCCGCAAGCGCTGTTCCTCGTCCGAGACTGGCGAATCGCCGAAGAATGGATGTCTGTGAACGGACAGACTGTGTCAGGAAACGGGGCTGCCAGGCTGAAAGGCCCGGTGCGCCTCGGCCGTGTAAAAGAGACTTCGCCGCGGAACACAATTGACGCGGTGACGCGAGCGTTTCGTTGGGCTGGAAAAGGGTGCTCGCCGCGCTTCCGTTTGAAGTCGGATCGACGCGGAAGCCACGACAGCGGCATTCTTTCCTGCAGTGGGCGTCGCTTCCTACTTCAAATCGATGTTCTCTGGCGGCTGCCTCGGGTGTTTCGCACATTAGAGGCGTCACTTTGTTTTATTTTTCTCGTCCGTCTTTTTTTTTTTTTTTTTTAGTCTTCGATGTTTGGAACCAGGAACGACGACAGCTACATTTTTTCGAATGTGGGACTTTAAATCAGAAAGAATAGCCTCAGGACGGAAAGTTTCGGGTAAAGGGTGTACAGGGACAGCTATATAATGGTTACAAACTTCCGTTAGCAAACTGCTGTCCTCTTTCCGGCGCAGGAGAGCGATTGTGGATGTGACAGTGGTTAAGACAAGCCCATCAGTGGTAGAGCGTACAACGTAATAGTGCGGTATTTTTATCGAAACTGTATGGAGCTTACGGCTGTAGATCCTGGAAACTTGTATCTCTTTACAGGCTCTCTGGGAACGAGGCATCTTGTGTAGCCTTCTTTCTGTTGAGCGGATTACATAGACAAATGACTTTGTTATTCTAAAAATGGCGTATATGGTACGCTATCCGTTGTGCACACAAATGAACCCGAGTTGTGTTTGCGTTCTGCTCGCGAGCAGTGTCGCTGACCGTAGTTCCTTATAAGTATGCTGGGCCGCTTGCATTCGCTATGGGTAAACCTCCTAACGCTGGCTGTTATTTCGCTTCGAAAACATTGCAGCGGCGTAAACTGTGGACGCTGGAATACATGAAAGACTCCGTGGTCAGCTTTATCAATTAACTTTATTGTTATTTGGATCAGTAATATCCAGCTTGACGTTCCTGTGGAAAGTAAACTAAAGCGATGGGCCTTACTACATCGGCGTATACCTTGCGTATACACGGTAGCCGACGGTCGTATGAATCGCTGCTCTCGTGTTGTTGTTGTTTTTAACTCGGATACCTCGCGGGCTCCACACGTCGGTCACAAGATTGTTCGGTTCCCGCATGTGGCACAGGGATCCGGAGGAAGGCAGTGTGCACAATAACACCCCCCCCCCCCCTTTCCCCGCCTCTCGTTCGTCTTCTGCCCGAGTCGGTGAGGCGCCCGGCTGTTGCATTTTTTGTGGCGGGGAATTATTTACGACCTACTTGATTTTCATGGCCATCTTACGGCCTGCTGGCCGAGATAAGTGCCGGCGCGAATGCACGTCGATGTGGAGTAGCGCGTATCTAAAATGCTGGCTCGTACAGCACCGAAGCTCAAAGTGCCTCACAAGCCAGAATCGGTGCTTTCTCGCTCCCCTCTTTCTGTGCCCCCCCCCCCTACAATCTCTCTCTCTCTCTCTCTCTCTCTCTCTCTCTCTCTCTCTCTCTCTCTCTCTCTCTCTTTCTCTCTAATTCCGCGCAGTATCGTGGAAGCTAAGTGGGGTGCTAAGGCTGTCACCAGTGGCGCAGGACTACAGCAGCAAACTATGGTGCCGCGTTTTGATAGCGCTCGCGCAACGTGTAAGCACTTGTTGCTCTTCAAAGCGCGCACTCACGAGAGCGCCACTCGGCGAAACATTTATCGAGGGGCCTTAATCACTCCGTCGAAGCATCCTCCTCTAAACTTTCTTGCGCTCGTTCGCAGAAGACATCTCGGCATGAAGAGCACAACAGCGCCGATTGGCCTGCTGCGAGCTCTCCGCGGCTTTTCCCACTGCACCGTTTTAGTGAGGACATGGGAAAATACACGTCGTTCACGGCGCACATAGTATGTGCGTACGCACGCCTTCGGGAACCTCTTCTGTACCATTGCGCGCAATCTTTATTAGGCGCCTGACAATTCGCGGCGGATGCGGCCGCAGAGCCCATCGCTTTAACTTTTGAGGTCATTAGGTATTCGGTGCGCGCGGCGCGCTGCACATGCATCAAGTTAGTTGAGATCTGTTTCCTCTGTCACCCTTCCCTTCTTCAAAGAGCAGGTGTGCTCGTTTGTCGCATTTCGCTTCCATCGCTATTGACTCGGGAGCTCGCTCGCTCGCTGAACCATCAGTTACCTTATGTACGAGTTTCGATCTGCGAATGAGTGTCCTACTGCTTCATTTTATTGTGCGCCCATCCGCTTGCTCGGCGGAGAATCGAGAGCGTAAAACGAAGACAACTAAAAGACACCGCGGGACCCGTGGCAGGGCAAGCGCGTTGTTTGGTAATCGTGTCAGGGTCCCGTCGTCTTCGACGCAGCCGGAGAAGTAGCCAAGAAGGACCGAAAACGCGGGAGGCAATGGTGACGGCCGGAGAGGGGCAGAAAGTGGGGACTGGAAAGGAGGGCCGGGGAGGGAGAGCGAAGAGATACGGCCCCCTGTGATTGGCAGGCAAATAAATCTCCCTGTCGACGGGGGAAGTTAATGAAAAAGAGCAAAAAGAATGAAACGGGAAAAGCCAACGAACCTCCGACTGTGTCTCAGAAACAAGAGCTAGAAAAAAACGGGCGGTGAGGTTGGGAAACGGCTAAAAAACACGCCGGGCCCAGATAACAGCGCGATCATCGGCAGCGTGCAGCGGGGTTCGCCAAATGAAAGAGAGAGAGAGAGAGGAATCGCGTATACAAAGTGGTCAGGAACAGGCTGGAGGAGGAAAACCTCGCGGGGTGTGTACACGTGAAAGGCAAGCGTCCGGGGAGAGAGTGACTTTCTATTGCGAACAAGAGTGGCGTTTAGAAGTTGCGAAAAACAAAGAAACAAACAACAGTGCAGCGTATAAGAAGTTTCATTTTCTGGTAGAGGAGAGGCGGTATGTAGTCAAGACGTCCGCCTAGCTCGCTTATCGAAAAGAATGTTGTCGCCCCGGCTTTCTTGCACTATGCGTTGACGTCGTCGTCGTCTGCTTCGGCGACAAGACGCCATCTTTCTCCCGGGGCCGTGCCACCATTCAATGCACCTTCTGCTTTTCTACAGCGGCAAAGCGCCGCTGTGCCTCCTCCTCTCCGATCCCCGCGCGCCACCTCCCAGGAGTGCAGCAGCAACATCTCGGGCGGAAGAAGAAAGTCTTGGCAGTTCTTCAGTGTCGGTTCATTTCGGGTTTTTACGGCCGTACGGCGGCGGACATGTTTTAGGGCGCATTTTTATAACGCTCCCTCCCCGCTTCTTCAACCCCGGTTTTCGCTCGCTACCGTGGCAGCTGCCCGGGCGCGTATGGTTTTCACTCTCCCGGCGTCTTTACTGTCGCATAGTGTTGATGGCTGAAAACGGGCTCGGCTTGGCTGTTGTCTCGTTCGCACCTCCCTGGGAAGCTTCCCCCGCCGCTCGCGTGTCTCGTGCGTGGTATGTGTTTAAGCTCCGGCGAATCTTCCGCTGTCGCGAACGCGTTCTCTTCTTTCCTTTCCTTCTGTATTTTGTTCCTTATATATATAGTCTACCTCGTGAACAAGCCGCTTGCTCCCCGTAAACTTGTGCGAGGTCATTTGTGCTGCTGGTGTCTCATTGGAAAACACTGAACTCTTCTCGTGCATTAACTCTTGTTGTGTGTTCACCCGTTTATATTCTGTTCTCAAGAAGAGCTAGCTGCCTTCGAAGATCGCCAACTTGTTACAGCTGAGCGAGAATGGGACCGCTATTGAGATGCGTAGCGATGGAAATTTATTTCCATATAGGGGTGCGCACGCAACAGTATGCCAGCTTATGTTTCATAAGTGCTGGAAGCAATGTGCAAATATGGAACGCTGTGGTGATTTATTTTGCCTCTGAGAAAAGCTCCTGCCAAAATTTTCACGTGTGAGAAGTTTCAACGCATTGTAGCGGAACATTATGTAGCAAATGTCCATTACTCTGAAACCATTGAATAATAGACAAAGAGAACTTACGTTTTCATCTGACCTGCGCGCGTGTTTTATGGTGAAAAATGTTTAACGAGACCAGTCAGTTTTGTATACATTGCAGTGGCGCTTCGTACACAACTTAGGCTTATGCATACCTGTCAGGGTGACTGCTCGCATCAGTGCCTTGTTACAAACCACGTTTCATTTTGACGTTAAGGGGATCAGAGCTGTACATATCCGTAACCGCTGCTCCGAGCGTTAGGAAAAGCCTCGACAAAAAATGGTGGCACATAACGTGGCAATGACCGACGTTTTCCGCCTGTAGTATGACAATGCGCGCACGACCTTGTCAGTGCTTAACTAATGCTTTCCGAGATGCCATTAATAACGAATAACAAGCACTACCAGGTTGACTTACCATTCCTCGCTCACCCTTGCGCAAACACGCTCCCTAGACACGCAAGCAGGCGCAGTCAGTTAAGCGAGGCGGAAGCTGAGGACTGTGTACAAAGACGGAAGGGGGCCTCTCAGGAACGCTGAGGCACCGCCCGAGAAGAGACACAAGGGTATGCGTGCGCATCGTAGTGGCGAAGGGCACACCACAGGTAAGCGTCGTTGCTCGCGCTCTGCCGGCCCTATAGCCCCCCCTCCCCCAGCCATTTCTTTGCTGATGGTGAACCGAAGCACGCACCTACCGCGCCGGCGTCGACCTGGCCGTTGCCACTTGGCTTGTCATCGGGGCGCGCACGCGCGCGCTGCTTACCATAAGCGACGATGTGGCTAATGGCGCCGATCACGCTACGCCCCGCCGCGTCGCCAGTGAACCCGCCTTTGATTTTTGTGCCCGCTGGCCTCGCGCGTGCGTGTGTGGCCTTGCGAATGGCAGGGCGATGCGCTTTTACACGGAGAACCAAGATTCACTATTGTCGTCATCATCAACAACAGCAACAACAATAAGAGCGGGCAACCACGGACGCAGTAGAGGCGAGGGAGGCACCTACAGTGTGCAGTGCCTGCTTGTCTTTCCCATGCCGCTCCGGGGCTGGTCGTGCACTCCTGGAAGGAAGGGGGTGGGGGGGGGGGGGAGGGCTCCGCGTGCAAATCTCGCCGATATCTTTCGTCTCCCTCCTAGTGCAGAGCTCACTGACTTGGTGCGTCTTCGCGTATCGTTTGCTCCTCCGAATCGGTGCACAGCTCTCGTGCACGAACTCTGGGCGAATGAAGCTCGTGCTCTTCTTGCGGCGTGCTCGGCGCGCGGCTGTGCCAGATGGTATCGCGCGTCGGGTAGGCATCCAGAGCGCGCCGAGAGTTCCCGCTCCTTCATCCGCAAACGTCGGTGCGAGACTCCGCTGCACAGTGATAATATGATTTCGCGTGGAATTCGCGTGACGTGATGGTCGCGCAATGATTGACATTGCGGCGCTCCGGTTCACTAGCGCTTACAGGCGGTCACGCTACCCAAATGTTTGTTTACCTGCAAGGAGTGTCCGGCTGCAGTAAATGCTACGTATTATAAGCTCCAGCAGTGATACCTATACAATGCCAGGTGGCGCATTGTAACGTGCTATATGTTCTGCCACCGGATAAAGAAACAAAGAACAAATTAGATGAAAGACACTATTTTGGCGTAATATCATTACTTCGTAAGCAACATGGGGACACTTGGGGTCACGAGCAATCCGAAATTCGCAAGCAAATAAAAAGTTCACTACAACCATATTGCTCTACCAGACGTCGAAGGATGCTTCCTAGAAAGCGCGCAGAGCTGCGGAACTCCATCATGACGACCGCGTTCTACGTTGTTCAGCCGAGGTACAGCATAGACAAAAGCAAGAGACATTGCACTTAACTAATACTATACACAAAAGGCGATCAATATATAACCACCCTAGACATGTGGCAGACGTGTGTTCTCCTTTTGCAGGCGTTGCCAGACTTGTGCATCGGCGAGAGAGAGAGAGAGAGTGAGGAACTAGAGGATACGACGACGACGAGGCATTCGCATTTGCACGCTTAACAAGATTACGCTAGGCGCGGGACGCGGCGCGTAACATTCCTTCGGCACGCTTGGCGCGCGCCACCATCGCTATGCGAAGCTGTCTGTCGGACCTGTGCCGGCGCCGCCGCCGTATAAACGGATAAATGATAATCGCGGAAAACTCAATTACGCCGCACTCGACCGTTCACACATGCACGCACAGACGTACGCTAGCGGCGCGCGCGATACGGACGCACACCGCGGCTGAACATGCGAGAGCAGCCGCGCAGCGTTGCTGCCGCCGAGGCGATTGATCGGGAACCGCCAGCGAGCGCGCGCGAACTCGTTTCCTGAAGGCCGGCGCTGGGATTACTCCCACACGCATTGTTTTCGGCCAGACCTATCTCTCTTCCTCTCTCTGCTGACCGCTAACGCTGCACGACAGTGACCAGCATATGTGCAGAGACGATGAGGAACACCGCGTGTGCTTGCGTACTGGCTTTAAGCGTGTGGTCGCGTATGTGGTTCCCCGTATGTTGTCGTGTCAGGTCTTAACGAAATGTGAACTGACGGAATGAAATGCTGAAAACCGTTTTGTTCGGCGCTCATCTTCGAGTTCGCGATGTGCTGTGATCGACGCGTGACGAGTCACGAAACTTGCGTTATGGACATGACACACGCACCGCGCTCCCCGTTCCTCGAGCATGAGTTAGTGACGCGAAAGCGCGTGAGTGCCGGATCGAGTGTGTGTTCTGGTTCTGCGCTATGCGCTTTCAGTATTATTGGAAAATCAAATTTGGAAAGTAATTCTTTGCACCGTGCTCTCGAAGAAAGGTTGTATGACGCCGCCCTCCTTGCACGTTGTCAACTGCGCGTGTCTTTACGCATACGGTATATACGACACACGAAATTATGCCATGCGTGCACTCTGCAGCGTTGTGTATACATTAAGTCGTTTTTGTTTTCATTGCGCAGCTTCGTCCATCAGCCATGCCTACAGGAATTCTCGAAGCACTGAGCTCCCTTGCGAGGTTTCGAGGACGTGTGCTCGTTCTCGGTTGCAATCATAGCACCTTCGTCTGCGTCTTATAAATAGGGAGAAACACAGTACAGGCACTTCTGATGCAAGATCTGGAATGTGCCGGACAAAACCGGGGTAAACGAAGCGGATCGCATTTGTGACAGGGTGTGTGTGCAACGCCGCCCGCAAACAAAGCGACTTGTATGCGCGCTTTCTTGGCTTTCCGTTCTTTTCTCTTTCCGCGTGCTCTAAATACACTACGTGCGCTGAGTCACTGCCACCACCACGCAGACCTCAGGCCGGTGCGCGGACGCTGTCTTTTAGATCTGCCTGACCGACCGTGGATATATGGATTCCGCGCACGGCCGCGTATGCGCGATAACTGGCAGATCTCACACTGTCGTGCGGAGAATGCAACGTTGGTTCCTTTTATAAAGACAAGATGGCGTGGGGAGAAGGGGGTAGCGGTGAGAGAGTTTGAGAGAGAGGGGGAGGGTTGAAAGGGCCCGAGACAAAAGCCGGCACGAAAAGTTTGAGGAAAAGGGCGCGACGATGATGATGACTGTGATGACGGCGCCGAGTGGCCGTTGTGTGTTCCCGAGATGCGTATCAGTCCTCCGTGCGCGCGCGTTCCCTTTGCGAGCGGAAGGAAGGCATGTTCTCGCTGCGCTGTTGGGACGCCTGTTTGCTTTTCGTGGGAAGCGGGGCCTCGATGGCTCGCTTGCACGCACATTTATATACACTTCGGTTAGGGTGGGGAGGGTTGGTGGGGGGGCGCTGGTAGGCATCGAGAAGCTGCTTCACGGGGCCAAGGTATATAGTGCGCCCGAGAAGCATGCACGGACGGAGCCCGGCTTTGGGAAAATTAAACGGACCCGCGACGTCACGATCTCGTCTCGCAGCAACGGTTAGGCAGTAATTACGAGCACGCGCACACATGCACGGTCATTTAGAGGTGCGGATGCCGCCGGGGCCCCTGCAGCAGCCGGGCTTTATCTTTCGGTCCTGCGCGCGCACAACACACGCACGCAAGCAACTGGAGCGCGGCTTCGTGCTGCCGGGGGCCCGATGCAAAGACGGCCTGGCCTGCCTTGCAGCTCCTTCAACAGTTTTGTTTGCGGTATGCGGCGCATTGTTTGCGCTTGCGCGCACGTTGTGTCCCGTTTCCAGCGCCGAATCAGCGCGGCGTGCGGATCGTCGGCAGGTGCACGTCGTACTATGTATTGTGCACCTTCGTTTCGTTGCGTGCACGGCCGCGGGCCGCTACTGCGCGTTCTGCGTCGTGACGAGGATTGACCGTGTTGTGCTCCGGAGAATGACGGCTTAACTTCGTGACGAACTCTAACGTGGCGCTATCGGCAGGCGCAAACTTTAAAGCGAGAAATTAGATTGAACGGCAGCAGCGGCGCGCGCGCATCTTTGCATATCTGCGTTGACGAACGTGTGTGGCGTTGGATTCTGACAGGCTTATTTATTAGATGGCTTTGTTACGCCCAGAGTAGTCCTGCACAGCGATTGCACTACGCAAACTAAATAACGCGCGAAATACCTCCATTATTTAATTGTTTGAGTGCGAGTTTCGGTTTACCGGGTCCGTACGCGAATGCCATATATCGCTGACCTGTTCGGGTACTTTTCAAATAACCGTATGCGAAGCGCATTGTGCAACATCGATTCGCGCCTTATTCCTAGTGGACAGCTGCGCATACGAGCTTGCATCTGTAGTGACGTACGTTAGGACAGCAGCATGGGTCTTACAAGGGACGTCACGTCACGCATGAAAACCGACCTCGTCGCTTGGCGCACGTATAGTAATGTTCGCGTGCGATGCGCACGTTTCGTCAGCTTGATCAGCATAGCATTATTCGCGAAACTTATCTCCGGGTATGTGCGTACATCACAGTAATATATAGCGAGAGAGAGAGAGAGGGGGAACTGCTACACCTTTCTTTTTGTTACGTTCGTGCTAGGACGTTGTTCGCAGGCAAGTAGATACAGCCGCGGACGAGAACATTGTATTAATGAACGGCGTTTGTGCGTGATTGCGCTGAGTTAACGTTTTGCTCCAGTATAGGCAGCATACGTTTGCTTCTCCTGGCGGCGGCTTCACAGTTATATACGCACGCGCTCTTCCCGTTCACTGCACGGCCCACCCTCCGCGCACGATTCCGCGCCTTTCTTTGATGCTTCGCGCGCATTTGATTCACAGCCGCCGGTCAGACGCATGCTCTCTCTCTCTCTCTCTCTCTCTCTCTCTCTCTCTCTCTCTCTCTCTCTCTCCGGGAGTGTTTGTTTTCCGGGGCACCCGTAAATGATTAGTTTCCCGCGAGCGCTAATGATTGGCTGCGCGGAGCGGCAGTGGCGGCGTGAGCGTATACAGTTTGCGAGACCTCGTGATACTCACGCAGCAGTGAGCCAGCGCCACCACCACTAGCGCTGTATAGTATAAACGACACCGTTGATGAACTCTCACTCGCTTTTGCCCGTTCTGCCAGCTTTTTTCTTTTGTTTATTGTTGTTATATTACCTTTATTGCACGCGTCGTTGATTGTGCATACAGGTGCGTGAGAAAGTTGGGGCCGGATTGCGCGCACGCGCGAATGGAGTCGCTGTGGTGTACGCACACACGCTTCCGAGAATGTTAATTAGATTCGGTCGAGTGAAGGAGAAGCACGAAAAGAAAGGAGAGGCGATAACGATAACAATGCTCTAACTTCAAGCGGGTGTTTGGGAGTGCGCATTATTATAGTCCTCGACAACGAGCTTCGTCAGGAAGTTTTCTTGCATTGTCGACGAAACGAGTGCTCGCATAATTCCGGGTGTAACGCGGTTGTTTCGTAAATACTAGGCCGACCGTGTCTTCCGGCTATGGCCTTTGACCTCCGAGCTTATCTATTGTGTATTCGTTGTAGTCTTGCGTGTGCATGCACTGTCTGCGAGCTTGTTCGTATTCACTGAAGTTTAATCATACTCGGACTTGTATTGTTAGTCGGTGCTGGTAGACTTCTGCATCGGAACAAGTTGCGTGTTGACTTGAGCCAGAATTGATCGATGTTTCGTGATGCTTTGCAAATGCTGCTTGCACAACCTATTCCGACGAGAAGACGAGAATTTAAGCCAGTTAAAACCAACACGTTGCTTTATTAATGACATGCTAATTGACACACCTGCCATGGGTGGGAAATAACAAGCTCATGATATATGCTCACTGTTCGCCTATATATCAGATGTGAGATGCATTGACGCGACGAGCTCGGCATGTTCGGTAGTCTACGTATAATTAGAGTACACTAGCTTTTTCGGAAGCTAGAACGTTTAGCGAGTTCGGAGGAAACAGTGAATATAGATGAATACCATGCACCGCACACAAGAAAACAGGCGGTGGGGAAGACGAACGTTAGTCACGAATATCTGTGTTGCGCCAGCCTTATGGTCGTTCCGCGTAAAACCCTCGTGATCATAAATGAGCAGACAGCGCGCCATATTCCGCCGGTTCTCTTGAATCAGCCAAAACACTCAATCGCCGCAACAGAACACACTGGGACACTGCGTGCGAGCTCGCAATCAGTGCCCCGCACGATGCACCTGCACTTTCACCAGCGCCACCACCCTCGCGAGCAGCGTTGTACTGCACAGCGGCTGCCTCAGAGGAGAGAGAGAGAGAGAGAGAGAGAGAGAGAGAAAAGACAAGCGCGCCAGCCTAGGGTCTGGCACATTAATTCTGGCGCGTTACGCGAGCCACGGCTCTGGAGCCGAGAGCGAGTGAAGAAACAGCTCCAGCGATGTAAGCGCGAAGAACGGAAAGAGAAGGAGAGAGAGAGAAAAAAAAGAAAGAAAGGTAAACCTAGTGGGCTGGGAGCCGCGAGCACGAAAGAGATCGATGCTCTTGTCCGCGTTAATAGCGGCCCTCGCAAACGCTCGCCACCGCGGCCGACGATGCTAGCTTCGCGGGGTCGGCAGAAATAATAATAAGCGCGACGAAAAGTGCAGCGCCACGGTGAAAAGACACAGAAAAAAAAAAATAAAAAAATTGGGAGAGTCCGCGAATGTGGACGAGGTGGTGGCGGAAGAGGAGAAATTTCGATAATAAAAGGCGATCCCGTAATGAGAGCACGCCAGGAGAGACACTGCCGCCGCGGCTGCCCTTGCGTGCGCGCGATACATCTGCAGAGGTGAGATTCCATTCCCCCTCTCTGCTACCCCTGCCCTCCGTCCCCGCTCTGAACCACCCTCCTCTCAGCCGCCTTAGAACACGTCTTTGTCTGCTGCTGCCGCTGTTACCTCCACTGCTCTGCCGTCATGTGGATTGCTTTGATGTCTTTTTCGTTCTTGTATACGTTCTTCTTTTGCGCCTGCTTGTGACTTCATGATTTTGTAGCGACAATTTATTTCGGTTCTTATACCTCGCTGATGTGTGCGCGTACGTCTTGCGTGAACTTTCGTTCTGCAGTGTGTATATCCTGTCATTTGTTCGTATTTAGCCGGACGCGTGTTTCGCTTTATAAGCGCGGTGGTTCATTTGCCGCTTCGAGTCACCGAGGATGAACAGGAGGAAGGTGTTTCTCCGCGAGAAGATTTGGCCGCGGGCAGTCGGGCCTCTGTTGCTTCCTTAGAATATTGTGTTCGGTTGTAGTCCGTATTATTCCTGTCGGTTCTTCTTGCTCTTCCTCGTGCTTTTCTTTTTCGCGTGTCTAATGCACTGGCGTTACAGCACCTGGTGTGTGTCACTAAGCCACCATTTCTTGTGCTGTGCTTTTCTTACTTTCAAGAATACTTGGGTCTGTTGCCGTCACCGTCGTTCTTTCGTGTTCTTTCTCCATACCGTTAAGATTCGCGCTGTATTTCTCTTTTTTTATCTCTTTTTCTAATGATGCCTTTAATGATTAATACTAGTCTTGTTACGTAAGTCCCGAGTGTCCCATTGCTTACGTTAGTCAATTCTACAGTGTACCAGGTGTGCCAACTCAAATTATTTCGTTAGCTTTTCCCGCAGTGTACCGTTCTCCGCCCCCTCCATTTCATTTCTTTTGTTCACTCACGTGACTTTAAGATTCCCCTCCAAGTAACGCATAGAACGCCTCTCGGGCGCTCGTCCGCAGACGATAAGGGGAAAACGCAGACGAGTGACCGAGCGTTTTTTAGCGTCTGCAGACCGTTGGCATGGCGAGTTTCAAAGAGTCGCGCAGCAGGCTTCGGATATACGCGGTTTCTGATCACGTCTCTTCCCGCGCTCAGCCATTTCCGTGAGTGGTCTTGCAATCCCCCCCCCCTCCCTCTACTCAACCCCCATCAACCCACCCACCGAGCAGGAGCAGATAGATCTCGTTCTTTTTCGCGTCCTTTTGTCTCCCTTGCCGGGAGGCATTATGATCGACTCGCTTTTGCGCCTGCCCACATTTTCGTCGGCGTCGCTTGGCTGCCTTTTTCCACCGCGCCGTCATCGTTCACCTTTCCCTCGTGGCACTCATGTTTTTCTTTGCTTCTATGTATGTTGCTACGATATCTCTTTCCTGTCTTCTATTCATTATTTCGCTGGTCTGTACGTTTCTGTAGTCTGTCTCAGTAAAAACGTGCAGTGTGGAAGCGTGTGCAAGCTCCGCGCTTGAGGGAACGGTATCACTATAACCCCGGTCAAGAAAGACGTGCCAAACTTCGGCAGGACCGTCGTTACTGTTCAAAGCAGTCGTCTATTTAATTTGGTGTCACTGCGCGTGTTTCGCTTCCGCGCAATCTGCTCGTTGCAGACGAGAGCAGGCGAATTCGCTAGTGGAAGTTGCACAAACTTACGGTGTGAACCAGCTCAGCTCATTGGTCCAACGCTGCTCCAATATTCCTCGGCGCTGTACCGTTTTAGTGAGGCAACGCGTACAGATAGCGCTGCAACTGGCAGCTTCGTGGCGTTTCAAATTTGGGCGTGCTTTATCCCGCTTCCTGCGACCGAATGATCACGTTAATGGCTGCTCCAGTAAAGCGCTGCCTCGGTGGAGACGCTGACCGACGATGACTCCACGTACCACCAGCGTACGTTATTAAGCTTGTCACGCGGCAGCCCAAGGTGGTGTTCCCGGGGGCGCACGACAGCCATCGACGAGCGGTGTTTGGATCCGACTGCTGGTACGATCTGTTGATAACTCGGCGCTGACGCCCGTGGTTGTACCTGGGTCGCAAGCCCCAAGGGTAGCGTTGGCCTGGCGGCCTGGGGTACAACTGCAAGCATCCGAAGGTCCCGGCAAAGCATGAGTCGACAGGTAACAACGAAACAACTTGTTTATTTTAACATCGCAAAGAGTTGGCGGTCAGGTTTGACCGAAGTAGAGAGACGGGAGAGCACTTCACTCAACGGAAGAAATCGGAGCCCTCTTCTGGCGTCCGGGGGCAGCTGTTTTTATACTCTCGCAGTTGAGGGCAAGAAGGAACCCCTCAAAAGACGAGCACGTGAATGTACAATGGGCTAATGGTGACGCACACTGTCGTAGCGATGCCGTAGCACCATGTCGTGGCGCTGCGCACGATCTCGTAGCACCTGGTCGTGGCGCTGCGCAGCACACTGTCGTGGCGCTGCCGGTCGGACACAATGACTGTAACGAGAAGATGGTCCCTGCTTTGGCATCGCCTGTTTCGGGCACAATGACTGGAACGAGATCCCTGCTTTGGCATCGCCTGTTTCGGGCACAATGACTGGAACGAAATCCCTAGCTTTGGCCTCGCCTGTTTCGGGCACAATGACTGGAACGAAATCCCTAGGCGGTCGCATCGCCGCAGACGCGCCTGGAAACACCTGGCGATGAGTGTTGCGGTGACGACGATCGGGCCAAAATGTCCGCCGCCCCGCCGCCGTCGCGCCGGCAAAACCACGTGTCGCAGGCGAAACGCAACAGACCGCCCCGCCGGGGAAAGGAGATCCCGATGGACAGGGGACTGCATCCGCTGTCCGGAGGGATGTCGCTCGATGATGCTCATAACCGAAGTCGGGCGTCCCTTGACGTTTCTTGAGCGCAGCGCACAGAGAAGGCCTCGTTCTCTCGTTCAGGTTCGCACGGGACACTGCAAAGTGACTTCGGGAGAGTTCACATTTTTGTTCTCGTTCCCGGCAAGCGTTAGAACTACGCTGAAAACTCAACCGCTCAGTCAGCAAGCACGGCACAACCCTCACTAAGCCCTGCCAGGCTCTTTCCCCTTTTTATACCACTGCCTAGTTCCTTACAGTAGTCTAGCATCACTCAGAACGCGTCCACAAATTGAAAAATTGCACTAGAAAGCATATCATCACTTTGAAACACTAAACAAAAGCAATATGTTAAAAAAAATCCTGCCTCAGGAAGAAAAACATCAGTAACAAACAATTTTGAGGCTGATTCCTACGTTAGGGGCTTCGACTTAAGCCATCGGCGTTACCGTTGAGACTCCCCTTTTTGTAACGCACCTCAAAGGAATATTGTTGTAAAGCGAGGCTCCAGCGCAGGAGGCGGCCATTTTTGGGAGAGATGGTCTGCAGCCATTGGAGAGGGCAGTGATCCGTCTCAATGATAAACCTCGAGCCGGCTAGATAGCATGACAATTTCTGAACGGCCCACACGAGACATGCACACTCTTTCTCGGTGGCGCTATACGCCTGCTCACGACTGGTCAGCTTACGACTAGCATACAGGACGGGGTGTTCTACTTCTCCATTTTCCCGTTGGCACAGTACAACGCCCATGCCTCGCTCACTAGCATCGCACTGAACAATGAAACCTTTTGTATAGTCTGGCGATCGTAGCACAGGCTGGCTTGTTAGGGCACTCTTTAGGGCGCTAAAAGCTCTTTCCTTTGTCTCGTCCCAGACGACTGTTTGAGGCTCTGTCTTTCTTAGAGCATCCGTCAGGGGAGCCGCGATATCAGAGTACCTAGGGATGTACCTCTGATAGTAGCCGGCGACACCTAAGAACGACCGAATATCGGTCTTTGTGCGCGGTTGCGGAAAGTCTCGCACAGCGGCCACTTTTATTTCAGAGGGGCGGCGACGACCCTGACCAATCACGTGACCGAGGTAGACAACCTCGGCCTGTGCTAACTGGCACTTAGGAGCCTTTACTGTCAAGCCTGCTTCGCGCAGGCGGGTTAGCACTGCCCGCAAGTGTGTCATATGCTCAGACCAGGATGCGGAGAATATCGCTACGTCGTCTAGATACGGTAAAGCGAATTCTTGCTGTCCTCGCAACACTTTATCCATGAGACTTGAAAAACAGTATGGCGCGTTCTTCAAACCAAAACTCAACACTTTAGGACGGAATGTTCCCATTGGTGAAATGAACGCCGCATACCTACTAGCCTCTTCTGTAAGTGGAACCTGCCAATAACCCCTGACAAGATCTAGGGTGGAAATAAACTGAGCGCTACTAACTTTCTCAAGGCGCTCCTCGATGTTAGGGATCGGATAAATTTGATCCTTAGTGATGGAATTAAGCCTGCGGTAGTCGACGCAAGGACGAGGTTCCTTGCCCGGTACCTCAACTAAAATCAAAGGGGAGGTATAATCACTCTCACCTGCCTCAATAACACCGAGCTGTAGCATTTTCTTTACCTCAGCCTCCATAATATCGCTCTGGCGGGGTGACACCCGATACGCCTTGGATCGTACTGGCTCTGTGGAGGTAAGTTCTATATCATGAGTAAGTACAGAAGTCCTACCAGGCCTCTCAGAGAACAGACCTTGAAACTCTTGTAATAGCTGGTGTAGTTCGGTTTTCTGCTCAGGCGACAGCGGTGCTTTACTGATAAGGTCACTAATGACTTGACCGGTGTCTTCCCTGTTCGTCACTGAGCCTAGTCCCGGAAGCTCGACCGGAAGCTCTTCAGGAACGTTTACCATCATGCACACCACTGCTTCCCTTTGTCTATAAGGTTTGAGCAGATTACAGTGGTAAACTTGCTGTGCTTTCCGCTTTCCTGGCAGACTTACCACGTAGTTAACGTCCGACAGTTTCTGAACAATTCGTGCTGGGCCCTCCCACTGCACGTCTAGTTTGTTGTTTAGCGATGTGCGCAATATCATGACCTCATCGCCAACCTCAAAACGACGGGCCCTGGCTGTCCGATCATAATAAACCTTGGCCCTCTGCTGGGCCTTTGTCATTGCTTCACCTGACAACTCCTGTGCCCTTCTTAAGCGTTCGAGGAGCTTAAGCACGTACTCCACCACGACTGGGTCGTCGCCCCTACCTTCCCATGATTCTCGAAGCATGCGAAGCGGAGATCGAAGCGAGCGACCGTACACCAGTTCAGCTGGCGAAAACCCCGTAGCCGCATGCGGCGCGGTCCTTAAAGCAAACATCACCCCAGGCAGACACAGCTCCCAGTCAGTTTGATGTTCAAAACACAAGGCTCTCAACACGCGCTTCAGGACGGAGTGGAGCTTCTCAACGGAATTCGACTGTGGGTGGTACACTGAGCTGTGTAGCAGCTTTACCCCACACCTTTCGAGAAAAGTTGTCGTCAAAGCGCTAGTAAACACTGTGCCCTGATCTGATTGAATTTCTGCAGGAAAACCAACTCGCGCAAATATGGACAGTAGTGCATTAACTATCTCAACTGAGCTGAGTTCTTTAAGCGGCACTGCTTCAGGGAACTTTGTCGCTGGGCAGATCACAGTCAAAATGTGTCTGCACCCCGTGGCTGTTACCGGCAGAGGTCCCACTGTATCAATAACGAGCCGTCTAAAAGGCTCCGTAATGATAGGTACCAATTTCAACGGCGCCCTCGATTTGTCCCCTGGTTTGCCCACCCGCTGACAAGTGTCACATGTCCTCACGAAATGGTCTGCGTCCCGAAAACACCCTGGCCAATAGTACTCTTGCAAGAGACGGTCCTTAGTTTTCTTAACTCCTAGGTGTCCGGACCACGAACCCCCATGTGACAAGCGCAACAGATCCTGACGATAGCATTGAGGCACGACCAGCTGATCGAACTCCACTCCTCGGCGGTCTAGATACTTCCGGTACAGGACTCCACCTCTTTCCACAAAACGCGCAGTTTTCCTGGCGATACCTTCTTTGACATTGCAGCGCACGTTTTCCAGGCTGCCATCCTTTTTTTGCTCGGCTATCAAAGCCGTCCGGCTGACTTTTAGCAACCTATCAAGTCCGTCTGACGTAGGCGCGATGAGCAAATCAGTAGATAGCTCTTCTAACTTTCCCGCGTCGGGATTTTCCTCTCCAGTATCTGGCGCCTTCAACGCTACAGACTCAATTCTATTCTGTTCGGGCGTGCTCTGAATATCAGCTTGCTGCGCCTCTGACCCTTTTTCGTTGTTTGATAACGTCGGCCCCGCAACTACCGCCTTTGCAGCGAGCTCCCGAACCTTCGATCTGGTTAAGGCCTGAACACTAGCTTCACCAAACAAAAGCCCCTTCTCGCGCAGGAGGTGATCGGACCTGTTTGAAAATAGGTACGGGTACTGGGGTGGCAGCATAGATGACACTGCCGCCTCCGTCTCAAGCGCTCCGAAAGGTCCTTCAATAAGCACTTTTGCTACCGGCAGACACACGCTATGAGCTTCCACGGCTTGCTTGATCCACGCGCACTCGCCCGTGAACATATGGGGTTCTACGTAAGACGGGTGAACTACATCCATCGTAGCTGCGGAATCGCGAAGCACTCGGCACTCTTTCCCGTTTACGAGGAGGTCTCGCATGTAAGGCTCAAGAAGCTTCATGTTCTCGTCAGTGCTGCCTATTGAAAAAAACACAACTTTTGGTGTTGTTTCCGGACACTGCGCCGAAAAGTGACCCGGCTTCTGGCACGTATAACAAACGCGCGCTCGCCTCATCTCGAACCGCTTTCTGCGTTTGGCTGCCGCCGTCTCTTTACGTTTGGTCGGACTGCTTTCGCTCGCATCCGCACTACGCGTGTCCCCCTTTAATCTCATGGGCGTGAACTTCGGCCTCTCAAACTTCGAGCCAAATTCACCCTTTTGACCGTCCTTAGCTCCGCGAGCTCGACGCGTCACAAACTCCTCGGCTAGCTCAGCGGCTCTAGCCACCGTACTCACGTCTGGCCTATCCAAGACCCAGTATCGCACGTTCTCCGGTAACCGACTATAAAACTGTTCTAGCCCGAAACACTGCAGAACTTTATCGTGGTCACCAAACGCTTTCTCTTCTTTGAGCCACTCCTGCATGTTCGACATAAGCCTATACGCAAACTCTGTATATGACTCACTTCTGCCTTTCTCATTTTCCCGAAACTTCCGACGGAACGCTTCCGCAGACAGCCGGTACTTTTTTAGCAGACTCGATTTTACTTTGTCGAAATCCTCTGCTTCCTCTCTATCCAAGCGAGCGACTACGTCGGCCGCCTCGCCGGGTAACAAAGTGAGCAAGCGCTGTGGCCACGTTTCCCGAGAGAACCCCTGCTTCTCGCACGTTCGCTCAAAGTTAACCAGGAACAAACCAATGTCCTCTCCAAGCTTAAACGGCCGCATCAGGTCAGTCATTTTGAACAATACGCGTTCTCCTGCACCGTGTGCCTGACTTCCATTACGAGCGCGTTCCATCTCTACCTCGAGACGCTTCATTTCCAAAGCGTGTTCGCGCTCTTCTTTTTCTTTCTGCTCTTTAAGTTCGCGCTCCTGTCTTTTTGACCTCTCCTCAATAGTCTCAAGGCATTCCGACAGCTCGTCATCCTCAGCCTCTAACTCAAGAATAGCCGTTATCAGTTCCGGTTTTCTTAGTTTGTCTGAGACATCCAGACCCAACTCTCTTGCAAGCTCCAACAATTTCGGTTTGCGCAACGACTTCAAATCCATGGCTGCTCTGAATGCTGCTTTTTCTACTGCTTACTATTGTCTTGCCGCAAACTAACCCGGCAGCAACGACAACCACAATTACCAGCTCTGTTTCTGACACTAACAAAAAGCCTGGCAAAGCTCAGTAGAAGAAAGTCCCGCACTCACCAAACCTCGCAGGCAGGAATTCCGCGCAGTCGTTCCGCTGCAGGCAACCAGTCGTCACACAGGGCTCGTTGCACTGCTCCCGGATCGTCGTTGAGCTGCTCAGCATACTGTCAACTGCATCTCTTTGCTGCTGGCCTCCGTTGTCGCGATCTCGCCGCTGGCAGACAGTTGTTTGATGTCGTAGGCGATCTCACCGCTGGCAACCAGATGTTTTGAGATCTGACTGCTGGTACGATCTGTTGATAACTCGGCGCTGACGCCCGTGGTTGTACCTGGGTCGCAAGCCCCAAGGGTAGCGTTGGCCTGGCGGCCTGGGGTACAACTGCAAGCATCCGAAGGTCCCGGCAAAGCATGAGTCGACAGGTAACAACGAAACAACTTGTTTATTTTAACATCGCAAAGAGTTGGCGGTCAGGTTTGACCGAAGTAGAGAGACGGGAGAGCACTTCACTCAACGGAAGAAATCGGAGCCCTCTTCTGGCGTCCGGGGGCAGCTGTTTTTATACTCTCGCAGTTGAGGGCAAGAAGGAACCCCTCAAAAGACGAGCACGTGAATGTACAATGGGCTAATGGTGACGCACACTGTCGTAGCGATGCCGTAGCACCATGTCGTGGCGCTGCGCACGATCTCGTAGCACCTGGTCGTGGCGCTGCGCAGCACACTGTCGTGGCGCTGCCGGTCGGACACAATGACTGTAACGAGAAGATGGTCCCTGCTTTGGCATCGCCTGTTTCGGGCACAATGACTGGAACGAGATCCCTGCTTTGGCATCGCCTGTTTCGGGCACAATGACTGGAACGAAATCCCTAGCTTTGGCCTCGCCTGTTTCGGGCACAATGACTGGAACGAAATCCCTAGGCGGTCGCATCGCCGCAGACGCGCCTGGAAACACCTGGCGATGAGTGTTGCGGTGACGACGATCGGGCCAAAATGTCCGCCGCCCCGCCGCCGTCGCGCCGGCAAAACCACGTGTCGCAGGCGAAACGCAACAGCGGGTAGCAGTTGATGAGGTGCGCGTTGGTTCGCGAGCTGTTGTTGCAGGTAGCGACGCGGCGGAGGCGATTATACAATCGTAGACTGCCTGCCTGCTTGCTATTTGCTTTGCGTGGGACGTGTTTGCCCCCTTTCATGGCTTGTTTTTTCGATCACTTATTCGTTTATTCATTCTTCAAGATTCTATTACTGTTGATCTTCGCCTTGGCTGTGGTTCTTCGCATGCAAAGAGTCTTAAAATACGCCATGCATTATCTAGAGAGAGAGAGAGAGACAGGAAAGAAGGATTATTGAAAGGCAGCGAGTTTAATCAGGACTGAACACCGTTGGCTACCCTTCACTGGGGGAAAGGGTAAGGGGAGAAAAAGATTAATAGAAAGTCCACTGTTGATGTCGCTGACATAGTCTTTCGCTCAGTAGTGTAGCCTTCAGAAATTGCAACAGCTGTGCAACAATTGCAGCTGTGCTATGTTAGGTCATAGTCCCACAAATCGTTCAACGAAAAAGGTCTTCCGTCTAGCTGGTTTAGAACTGTGCGGAGGTCAAGTCTACTTTTCAGTGGACTGGCTGTACAGGACAGTGCTAACTGCACATTACTGAACTAGGGTCGCCTTGAACACGTTCATTGAGGCCTTCTTTTCTGTATGAGTGCTACGAGCCCCACCGTCATCTCTAAATTGAAGATGGATGGATGGATGGATGGATGTTATGAGCGCCCCCTTTGGAACGGGGCGGTGGGTTCCGCCACCAAGCACTTGTTATTTTATTGCCTAATGTCCTACCTATGTTAAAAAAGAAAAGGAAAAATAAAACCACGATGAACTCCCTTAACCAAAGTGTCTGAACCCCAATCGTGAACTTTGTTTTTGTACGCCTCCGTCGTATGTCATTTCCATACTTTTCTTCCACCAATCTTCCCATCCTTTCTTACTAATCTCTATTAAGATAGCATTGTAGTCAGCGCCCCCTAACGGAAACAGCATAGGCATTTGCTAAACAACACGGAGAGAGGACGTGACAAAGATCAGGCGATCGTATTTCAAGTTATTATGACGCGTCGTCGTTCCCCAAACTAAAGCGCAACAGGAAGCCGCAATGATCTTTGTACACAAACGCCGGTGAAATTCGATGCCGCAAACACCTCGCCAATGGGTATTGGCGTACCGTTTCGATTGTCGAGTCCGGATGCGTGCAACAAACGTGAGGTATCGTCAGTTCCTAGAATAATGCCTCCGCACACGCCTTTGTGTGCGATATGAGTTCCGAGAACTAACCTTTCATCTCGAAAGCACAAAGAAGCACGCCCTGCTGTGCGCGAAACTTACAAATATTGCAAAGGCATTTCCTGGACATAAGAGGAGCACGACAAGGGTCGAGTGGCCAAGGTCCTATGTCAGAGCACTTGAGAAAACACGTTCAAGAGCACCGATATCTTCCTAACGCGGGTACGGCGGGAAACCACTAAATATACTCGTATGTATTGCCAGATAAGATATACCTATACCTGACACATACATTCCTTTACTGTGCGGTGTACGGCGGTTCACAGCTATCGCTCCCGTTCGATTTGCGGTCCCGTTGTGCACTCTACGCAGCAAGGCAGCCTGACTGGGCTGTTTGCAGCAGCAATGTCCACGCATGCGCAGGGCGTGAAGTGTCTTGACCGGGGGAACATTTTTATTCGTGATGTTGCTGCGAAGCACGTATTTTACGTGTACGCCCCGCGTTTCCGATATAATCCACTCCTAGCTCCTATTCGATGACTTGACTATGTGAGTGCGCTCACTGACGTATACACCAGCATACTCAGTCTGAATTTTCGGAGATGAGGGTAAAGTGGCGTCAGTGAGACGAACCGAGGAGTGTATATGGGCCGACCCATCGCACCACAAACGTCGATTACAGCGGCACTCACAATAATGGGCATTCACTCACATTCACTTCACTCACACCGGCCCACATGCGCTTTGACAGGCTCATGCATTCACACATTCACCGACAGTTACTGGCACTCGCGTTCACATCCGCGGACTTACTCATTTATTGACACTTGCGGACACTTTCCTATCCATGGCTCTCGAATGATTGTGAGTGAACGTTGCGCCAGTCTGTGGATATCGCTGGTAATCGGGGTCATTAGTCTCTCAGCCGCTGGCCAGTTAACAAACCGTTTTTATACGCGCGGACAGCTCTGCGATTTGGCCTCGTGATTGGTTGACTTCGGCTGTAGCACTCGCAACACTGCACAGTTTTACCGAGACTACGCTATAAGCTGCGCACTTTGCATTCGCATTTCACGCTGTCGCCATAGATCTGCCGGGTTCCAGTTTCGCTAGTTGCATTCGCACGCGAGGCGCGTATACCGCAAGGCGCCAGTGCGTCCCAACGGGCAGAATGCCCGTTGCGAATCGCCGGTGGTTCGTTTTGTCCTTGCGCGTCGGATGCGATTGCTCGCGCCCAATGTATTTCGTTTTTCTCCCCCGGGTAATCGCTCCGCCAAAGTGCTTTCTCTCTCTCTCTCCCCGCGTTCTTTGTATACGCCGCCGCCTCGCACCGGAACTTCCCGCAGTCGATTACCTGGTGATATAAATACGGGGCGTGCCGTCACGTTGCCGTGGCCTTTTGTATAGTCAGGATAAGTTAGCACAAATCAACGTGAGTGGCCAGCTGCCTCTGAGCTGCAGTATATACGAGCTGCAGACGGGTCTCTGCGCTTCGCATTTGCAACGCTGTTTCGACCTGGTTCGAAAGCGACCGTCTAATCCGCGTGCTAGAGCCCGAGCTGCCGCAGTCGTACGTTATCCGTTGTCTACGCGCGGGAAGTGCGACGCTTTAAAAATGTTCGTATAATTTCTAGACGCCGTATATCTCCTGAACAAATGTTTGAAAACGCGGGCTGTTTGTTGCGTGCCATGTATCGTACATGATGCACACGGCGGCAGCTGTTGCTGCATATGTATGTATGTGTGTGTGTGTGTGTGTGTGTGTGTGTGTGTGTGTGTGTGTGTGTGTGTGTGTATGTATGTATGTATGTATGTATGTATGTATGTATGTATGTATGTATGTATGTATGTCTCTCTCTCTCTCTCTCTCTCTCTCTCTCTCTCTCTCTCTCTCTCTCTCTCTGTGTGTGTGTGTGTGTGTGTGTGTGTGTAAGCGATAAATGGGTTGCTTAACAAAATATATGAAGGGGTACAGGTACATCATAGCATGTTCTTGACCTTTTGATTGCCACGGAAACCAGCGAAAACAGCAGACAAATGAATATATACGCCATATATAACACAAACATGAAACACAAGGTGCTATCTCTACGGGCTTGTTCGTTCCTGTTCTCGTCGTCGTCTAGTTTCTTTGCTGGTTTCTCTGGCGCTGAACAGCCAACAAGGCCAATTGCTTCTGTTTTTTTGCCTGCTGGAGCACCTGTATATTACGTCGATCAGCACTGCAGACGTTTTAGATATGTTTCTGTCTCAAATGTTTGTCTCCATCTAATGACTCCGTGTCAACTTCTTAGTTACGTAACGCACATGCGCACGGTACACTTGCACGTTTGCCTCAACGAGCCGTTGGCGGAACAGACAAAAAGGCGTAATTTTCGAACCCGCTTCCCCCCCCCCCCCCTTGTCTGTCGGCACACTCACTCGTGTGATGCACAAGCAGTTGATGTCGACATGTCAGGCACTTGTCTGCATACCTACAACGTCATTTCCTTGCGTCCAGACAATGTACATAAATAACGAGGGCAAAGCCGAAATTGAAAATCAGCCGAATCAAACGAAACAAGTAACACATCTCGCGCGCGCTTTAAGAGACAAGGCAGAAAAAGAAAGAAAGAGCAGAGAATGAAAGAACGACATAAAGCGTTGTGCGGCGACTCGCCGGGCCACGCCGAGCTTAAACTTATTCGGAGAAAATGACATCTGAGCCTTCCGGTTTGACGCGGCTGTCGTAATCGTTCCTCGCTATAGGGGCTGCGTGGCTATAGCCGGCGCGCCATGCAGTCCTCGCTGCGAGCTCAGTGCAGCCGCCGGACGTCCTCCATTCGGGGTCTCACACCGCCTTCGGTTCGATCTCGCTACCTTCACGCTTGTCACCGCGGCTTCTTTCTCCCCTCCGTCCCCGAGCGCGCGCGCTCTGTGACGCGAAAATGGCGGCGACTTGCAGGCGCACTCCTTTTTCGCTCTGGCGGGTCCTTGAGACAGGGCCATTCCGTCTCGAAAATGCGATTGCGCTTTGCGAACTGCGGCTGCGAGCGCCAAGCCGTTTCGATTAAAGTGGCCCTGCGCGGTTCGGAGCGCCGTCTCCCCCCTCCACCCCCCCCCCGCGTGGTCCCGAGAGAGAGGAGGAAAGAAAAGGGCTTTGTTCCTGACCGTGTCACGGCGTGCAGCTGACGCGTTGGAAATTAACATTCGTGGCGCGCTTTCCGACTAGGTTCGTTTTTCCTTTCGCGTACACACTGTTTCTTTTTCGCGTGTTCGAGAAACAGGAAAGACGTTTGTTCGTGGAGCAATCTTCGCTGGGCCCCCTGATGTGAGCAGAGAACCTCACGGCCGGCCGGCCAGCTCGCTCATGGTCGGCGGTCTTATTTAATCGTAACGATAAGGCCAGCACCTTAAACGCCAACGAAAGAGTTACTAACTTGCGCGTGTGTCCGCCTTTCTAACAAGGCTACAGTTGTTTCTGCACAGCGTAATATATTTACTGGGTCGCAGAACAGCTTGTAAAAAATTAGCAGTGGACCGCGAATTGAGATTCTTATTGCGTGCTCGTCCTTTTGCGGAGTCGGCCTCGTCGAGACAACTCTTGTTCATCCCCCACGCTTTTTTTTTTGCCTTCTTTCTCCTGTCAAATCGTGGTTTCGGCGTGTAAAAATTCCCAGAATTCCCTGAATTCAATTCTTCCTTCCGTTATTCGCTGCTTGGTCACTTAACTTTTGTTGTCAAAACAAGACGGCGTAAACGTTGGGACATGTCGCGTCCATGGAATCTCTTATCACACAGGGCAGTTAGTTCGCCTTCGATTTCTCGACTATACATTTATGGACTCACGCTGTTGAGACTTCCGAATGCAGATTGTTACGCACCACACTCTAATGCCTACACTTTGACTGGAGGTGTTATCCACTCAGTTCTTTACTCCCTCTACCGAACAATATATATAGCTCCACCGCGGGGATCCATTCCGCAAACTTCGCCCCCTCCCGTATCCAACACTCGCGCGTCGTGTCATTTCTCCTTCGCCGCCATTCGTTCCTCGTTTCCTTCGTCTCCAGGCACCTCCCGCATCTAAACCCGGCTTCTTCCCCAGCGGGAAACAGCTCTCCCAAGGAGAGAAAGGAGTCGTCAGTCACTTATTCCCCGACACACCCCGCTCAAACTGTTCGAACGGCTGCACCTAAGGGAATATCGCTATATACCGCTCAACCTCCCCCGCAAACGCACCGCTTCGGCACTGAGCTCCAGAGCTCGCTTGCGTCTATGGGCGCGCGCGCGTCATAATTGCCTTCCCGCACCTTCCCGGGGCGCCAAGCGATTCGCAGCTTTCACGTTGCAGGGTCGTGTGCCTGCAGTCCCTTACAGCGCCTTGCGCTCCACGTTTTTCTTTTTACTTTTTTGTTGTCCCTGTTCACTTTCCTGGTCGCGCCAGCCAAGGAATCATCCCAGCAACCGGGTGTCGGTTCGCTGGCCTGCCAGTATAGTACAGCGTTGTTGCCCCGGGCAACTGCGATCGCCCCTGTGCGCCGGAACCGTCACGCCGCATAACCCTATAGCCGCGTGCCTCAACTGGCGCCCCTAGGGACCGCTCTCTCTCTCTCTCTCTCTCTCTCTCTCCGTGAAAGCGTACCCCGTCGCGCTCCTTATACAGGGAAGCCGGCGGGCAGATAAGGGTGGACAGGGAAAAGGAAACGACAGGAAGAAGCATAGGAATCGCCTAATGCGCGAAACCCGTTCGAGTCCCGCGGTGTGCTTGCTACAGGCGAAAGGGTTTGGAGAGCCGGCCGCGTACTGTGTGCATCACGGACATGCCGTTACTCAGCTTTTCTTGTGTACCGCCTCCTGCCTCCTTTAGATAGCGAAGCATGACGGGTAGTAAAAGATTTTACGAGGGTATATGCGTTGGCGGTTTCGCACTAGTGGAGGCGATGCATGCTGCAGCGCTGTCATCCATGGCGCTCACTTAAACGGTTGTTTTGAAAAGCGATTCGTGTAGCTCCGACTGTAAGGCAGATTTAAACTACTTTTTTTAAATCTCGTCATTTTAGGACTTTGTCAAGCTAGCGCTTAGGCCGCGTGTCCGAATTTCGTACTTCCCGAAGGAAAGTCTTAAGCTAGTAAACTGCGTTGAGTTCGGCTGAATAAGGTTGAGGGTCCAGTTTAGAAAGGTATAGTCTGTAGTACTGAACTTGAACTATAAGGACTTCCTGTAGTGAACACTGTGGTTCGGGGGAGGGGGGGGGGGGAAGGGGCTGGCCGACTGAGAAAAAAATGTGTAATCACACCAACAGACAGGCAGGCAGGCAGACAGACAGACAGACAGACAGACAGACAGACAGACAGACAGACAGACAGACAGACAGACAGACAGACTCTGGTCTGTGCGATGCCGGAAGCGAGATGCGAAGCTCAGCAACGACAGCATGAACGAAAATATCTTGGGTGGAAGTAAGTACAGAGATGAAAAAAAAAACTTGAGAGGTACACGAAAACTATTGCTTCGCATGACCGACGATAGGGGCTGCCTGGTGTCGACGAGTCCCGCGTGCATGCATACATTCGCGCATATATGTATCAGGCTTCTCCCGAGTGAATTTCTCAACGGCGCGGATGTTCTTCTGCCCACAGCGTTTACCGTCTTCAGGGGCTCAATTTTACGTTCTAGCAGCGAGACGCAAGCACGAAACTCAGAACGAAGCCTCTGAAACGTGACGGAAAGCCAGATGCGAGAATGGAAGGAATGAGAGAGAGAGAGAGAGAGTCCCGCGCGGTGCCGTCAACGTCGCCGTCGAGTGCGTGCCCGTGGGCGGCGGCGTCGACACCACTCGTGCCGTCATCACGTCTGTGCCGTCGGCAGCGAAGCACTCAATCTCGGCGACGTCGAGCGGGCACCGACTTCGATCTGCCACTTCGGCTGCGGCTCCGTTCTCGTGTGGCCCGCGCCGCCGTGCGTATCGGCTTTCTCGCGAACAATGCAGCTCCGCGACGAGGCGTAATTCTCGCAAACCTGGTCGAATGCTTTGCACCGATATGGGTACAGTGCTGGCTGGCGTTAAGATTTTCTTCTCCCTTCCTCTCCCTCACTGATTTCTTTCTCTTTGTTTTCCTTCTTCTTTTTTTTTTGTTTGTACGCGAGCACACTCGGGAACATGTATACATTGGCATAGACCTGAGCCGTGAAATCAGTGTCCCGTATCGTATATATACAGGGTACCAAAATGTGCACGCTATGCATGGTGGGGCTGTTATACAAGTTTGTCGCTATTGTACATGATCGTAGTCCCAATTCATCTTCTTTTTACTTCATTACTTTCACGCGCAACACTGAAACGTCACATACTGTCGGTTAGAGTGTCAAGCGAATACAGCGAAACAAAGCTCGTTAATTAGACAAAAGGAAAATTATCGTTCACAAGCAGTAAACTATTCCCCCTTTCTCTCCTTGAAGGCCTTCACGAGTGTTCTGTGACGAATCCTCTACGCTGCCAAATTCTTGCAACACCCAAGGCTCCCGCGTACTTTCTCACAGTGAACGTTGAATTTAACTTGCTGAAAACCGGACGTTCTTGCTTTTCCGTTTCAAACAACATTGGGGGCGTGGCGCGACGAATAACATTAAAATGCTGTGCATCCCATTTTACTTTATCTGCAAGCTTCGTCGACCGCAGCCGAGCTAATGGCATAGTTAGAAGAAAAAAAAGCGAGAAAATAAAATATCATAACAGCAGTCTAGTCCGTGATAAATGCTCAACGGAAACGTCAAATGTTTTTCTTCCTTGTAGTTCATTTTCCCTTTTTTCGATCTAACAACTCTACTCCCCCCCCCCTTTTTTTTTCCCTCTCGAATACCGAGCCACGCCTAATTGGAAAGACGAGTTCATTTACTCGACGATGGCGGCGTCGCCCAGCGTCGATTTTATTCTCAGTTCGCGTGTGTGGAGGGCCTTAAATCTGCGGGGAGTATCCCCGCGAGCATACACCGTGCACAGGGCGCTCTTCCAGCTGACGTTCTTTTCTTGAGGTTAGGTCTCATTATGCGCACGTACTTACGATAGTCTCTGTCTTTCTTACTTTACGCGGTTCCCATATAAAGGCACCCGCGGAAAGCCATTGCACGTAGCACGTGTGAAGAAGCTCTATGCACACGGTTCGCTCCCACGCATCAGACAGGGTGCGTCGCCCTATCTATATTTTGCTACGTTCACCGAGGGCGTGCCTCGCCTGGAGCTGGCAGCGACCAGCGCCTGGGCTGAACAATGGCCCGCGGCCGCTCTCTCCATCCGTCCGTCATCGAGAAGCCTCGCGGGCTGAGCTATACACAAGCGGCCTCCGTAAATGTACAGCGTTAGTCTGGTCGGCTTACCTCGCATGTTGTATATACAGCGGCCTTCCTTTTACTCTGTATTTGCCTAGCCAGGGACAGCGTTAATTGCTCTTCGGGAGCCATTCGGAGTACCAGGCATTCCTGTCTGCTGTCTAGTCACTGGAACTGCCGGATTGGCATTACGTGCACAAAAATTCAAAGGTTAAAGCGTGTGTGTGTGTGTGTGTGTGTGTGTGTGTGTGTGTGTGTGTGTGTGTGAGAGAGAGAGAGAGAGAGAGAGAGAGAGAGAGAGAGAGAGAGAGAGAGAGAGAGAGAGAGAGAGAGAGAGAGAGAGAGAGAGAGAGAGAGAGAGCAAAATAAGTAAAGGTGCTATTTTCAGACCTGAGTGCTCGCGGAAAAAAAAAAAGCTGCCCGTTCATGCAGTAATCGCGCCAGACTGAGCCCGTGAAGCGTAGTAGTAGTAGAAACGTGTGTGTGCGCGCGTGCGTGCGTGATATCGTGCACACATGTGGAATCTTCTCCTCTCCCTCTTCCGAGTTCCCAACCTTAGTTTACGTCACATCTGTTAGTCGCAGCTGAGCACGTGTCACGTAAGGTCGCACACTCGCAGCTAGTGGCGCCACACAGGGGCGTACCTGTGGTCTCGATTATGTGTAATAAGCACTTGCGCGCTGCCAGGACCATCGTGTTGCTCATTTGGGCACCGCGGTCTTAATGAAGCCGCCCAACAATCGCTTACGCCAGTGTTGCGGACGGTGATGCCTCGGCCGCGGTTTCCGCACTCGAACTACGTATAATTTCACGCATGCGTACCCGTTCTCGCCACGCACCGTAACAGAGATGTCGATGGCGCGCCCGATATAACCAGTGGTGAGCGTGCGAAAGTGTGTGTGTGCCCTGCTTGGAAGGGCGCTCGATATACACGTCTTCACGCACAAACGCACCACCATCGCTCTTACCCGTGCCTTTCATAATGGATGCGACGCTAGCCGCCACGAGGAGCATCAGTGGAGGAAGGGAAGGTTTTGCCTTCGCGGCTGAGATGCAACGGCGGCGACGGCGGCGTCAGAGCGCGGACAGCGCATTAATCTCCTTCCGAATTCATCTTCGGTAACCTCGCCATCCTCCTGAAGCGCGGCGCTGCATTTATAATTGGCCCGCGTTGCGTGCTTCTGCCGCCGCCGCCGCCGCCGCCGCCGCTGCTGCTGCTGCTGCTGCTGCTTCTCTAGCATGCATTTATAATTAACGCCCGCTCCTCGAAGAGAGGAATCTCGCTCGCCCGCTTTCCTCGAGCCCTTCTCCTCGCTTTTACTTTACGCGCCCTCTGTTCAGCTGCCGCATCGACTCCCCCAACCTCCACGCTCTCGCCCTCTCGTTCGCGTATATATATATATATATATATATATATATATATATATATATATATATATATATATATATATATATATATATATATATAAAGAATGAAACGCCGGCCTGGCCGCGGTGACGAGCTTTGCGCACGAGCACGGCCGCTGTGGCTAACGCACTTCTCGCATCGGCGCGCCTCCGACTTTTCTCGACCTCTTTGCCCATAAAGATGAAGTGAAATGAATTCGACATGACCTGGCGCAACTTTCAACAGCTTCCTCTGTCGCTTAACTTCTTTGACCTCTTTGCTGCTTCGGGACTGACTGGACGCGCACCTCAGCGCGGAGCGGCGAGAACTCTGTACCACACTTCTTCACATTTAGTATGAAATAGGCGAGGGCCTCGCGCGAGGGCTTTTGACGCACGTGAGGGCTGCAGGCGGAGGGTTGCTTGAATTCGAGTAGGTAAGGTATCATCGCCAGCCAAAATGTACCTGCCGATCGCGGAGCGCTTTTACTTTCCAGTAGTTGCGTCCGTGATAACCCTGATGTGACTTCCTGCTAGCTATGTAGCCATTTCACACCACTGCACGCGTTTACGGTATACGCACAGCGCACCTTTACCGTGCTGCGCGGGCTGTTATCGTACCGAGTGGCACGACCGTCTGTCACCGCGGCGCGGTGTTATACCGGGGGCGCCTTCGCTCCACATTACGCGCGCGCGCGCGCGCTCTCGTGCTGTATTTACGTACGCACTCTTCCCGCTTCCTTGCCGACGCGCTTCCCTATATACTGAGTATACGAAGGAACGCGCCTCGGCAGGTGTATACCGTAACGAACACTTAACTCTGAACTTAATGGATTGTCGCCGACGGAGCGTGCTGGCTTGTGCCTTTTACTTTCCTTTAGGCCGTCTTAACAAGCGCCGAACGGAGGCACCGCGCACATGCAAATAAGCGTCGTCGCCTTCGCGGCTTGCCGTCGCGAACGAGCGCCTTTCTTTCTTTCTTTCTTTTTTTTTTTCGTGGAGCTGCCGAGCGTGTTCCCATGTGCGACAAGCCTAAGGAGCACAGGACGCACACATTTCACTAAATTGTTCCTGACGGCCGCGTCGGCAGAGGCGTTGATGCGTGCGCTGCCGACGTCCTGAAAGAGAACGCGATTAATGTTCTTTCGCCGTGTATAGAGACAGGTATACGCAGGAAGAGCAAACGTTGCGAATTTCCTTTATTGGCTTTGCCGGGGTCGTTAATTACGGCGCCTGTGCAAACACGGGGCTTCATCATATCTGGTTACCGGAAGTCGTTAGTCGGACGCCCGTGCGTGCAGAGGAGTTTAGAGCCTGAAGTACGAGCTCCTCGAACTCCTTTTGTTAAACCTAGGTCCAGAGACGCGTTGGCAGCGGGCACTCTGCGCGATCTCAGGTTGACGCGGGATAAGTCGCGCCGTATCATTGAAGCTCCCTTCGCGGTATAGAGGTGTTTGGAAGAGTTAATTAGGCGGGCCTTCGTCGCATGTGTGAAAAGCTTACGTTCGGCTATCGTTCGCGTCCGTAACCGTACGAGAACAGGCCCGTGGCAGACCAGCGGAGTTTGCTGCACCATACACACGGCCGAAAATTAGAAATGCCCACTTGTGACCAACGATGTCACCGACTTTTGCAGTGCGTAAGCGGCAAACCTGGTCTGCAGTCACTTTCCCGCGGTGTCCCACCGCGTTTGCGAATTTCACTTTCTGCCATGCAAGCTCTTTCGCTTGAGAATAACGTCGACGTCACTCCTGCAGAGCCCGCGGCAGAAGCGTTCGCTCGTGATGCGCATAACGCAGCGAGGGGACAGCGCGACTTGCTTGACGGCAAACGACACTCGCTCGCCGCATAGTGACGGCGGGGAAAAGAAGGAAAAAAAAAAATAAGAACAGCGGGGAGAATTCGGTCTTCGCGTGGCCTCGCCTGCCGAGACGGATCACGCTTTCCAGCCCGAGCAAAGAAGGTACAGGAGAAAGTCGCGCTCAGACGTGCGTCACGGACAGACGCGTACGTATACATACGCGCTTGTCCACCGCGGCGCGCAGGCAAGGCAGCATTCGCCGCGGGGCTTGGTTGCACGCGCGAGCGTTGTGGTGTCGCGTGGAGCGTCGCTGCGTTGCGTCGTCGTCGATGTCCTCTTCCGCGCGGGTATTGGGAGAGAGAGTGGTCGCGTTGGCACCCGCGCTTTTTTTGCTTCGACTTTTGTTCGACCCGCTTCCTGGCGAACTTCTCTATTCACGTGCGCTCGGTGGTTCCGCTTCGAAGGGCTCACCCGCCTGCACCGTTCGAAACACTTGTATTCTTACATGTATGTAAGTGGGGGCAAGTGGTGGGGAGGAAGTGGGGGGGGGGATTCGTTTAATCTTCGGAAAACGCTCGCTCGCCTTCTCGTCCTGCAGAGGCCCGCCGCGTTTTAGGTGATCGCTTGACGCCCCCTCCTCACCCACGTGGCAGTTCGATGTATATAATGTCGGGCGAGCTTCTCTCTCCTTGGCGTTCCGTTTGCCTTACGCGTGTAACGCGAACGGCCCGAAGATCTCTTTTCAAGGAGGATTAAGGTTGAGTATCGAGGTCTGAGCGGCCTTTCTGTTCTGTAGCCTTCTTTCCTGGTTTCCCCCTGTCCTGCGCGCGCCGCAGACGTGAGCCCTATAAACCCATCTCTCTCTCTCTGTTTCTCACTCTCTTCTTTCACGTTCCACTGCTCGGTGTGCGCGCGACTTTGTCGTGTGCGTGTGTACCCATACTCGCGAGGTTTATAATCCCACGAGCTCTTGATGGAGCGTTTCGCGCGCCGTCGCGTCTCGTCCAATGGCAGTTTTCGTCGTCGTTTATGTCAGGGCCGTGCCCACGCAACTATGCGTATATACTGCATAGACGCGCGCACGCGCGCGCGCGCCGGCACGTACTACAACAGCACCGCGTGCACGTGTTGTTCCCGCTAGCGAGAATAACGGTGCAATTAATGCCCGGTCGTTTGCGGGGCGCAGCAACAGAGGCTCGAGGTGTGCGTGAATGGTGGAGGGGGGAGCGAGCTTTCGGAGAGAAGTGTGGCGAGCCACTGCCGCGTCGTGCCCCGCGTGCTCGACTGAAACGCCCGGCGCGCGCAAGCGTTGCGTCGTTCGAGGCGGCTGTAACTGCCCGGCCGCCGTTATTTTGACTCGCTACCTCAGCGCCGAGAGCAGCGGGGAGCGACACCGTTACTTTGTATGCGGAGGCTCGCGTCCGTGAGCGAAGGATTAGGGGAGTTAGCGAGGCGCCTTCTTACGCCACACCTACAAGGGTACACACGCTGTTTCCACGTACACGCGTTCGCAAAAGCTCGCGGTGTTGTGCGTAAGTCGAACACGGCCGAGCGGTCTCGCTATACCGGACCGGCGCGCGCATATGTAGGGTGACTCAGCATGTTCACGGGGATCCTGCGACGTAGGCCGCTTGGACGATGTATACCGTTGGCATTCGCTTTTCGCCTGTTTAGGAAGGTAGCGCCTCTGAATGAAAGGTCTGCATTCGGCAACTAGTTCTGCAGTCTCGTACTACCAAGCGTCGGTGCCGTTGTAGTCACAGGGAATGTCGTCGGCAGTATTGAGAGTCTGTTTTCTTCAAGCAGGCGAAGACATTTAATGTCCGACGCGAGACCGCGAATATTGTGAAGACCGCGTTGCGTGTTTTTTGCGGACGAGACCGCCTCTTCAGGAGCGCAATATTGTTATGAGAGAAGCACTCGGGGACGGCCCCTACAATATCTGATCTGTTTGGTTTCCTTCGCACTGCTGTTTCTTTTTTTTGTTCATCCATTTGTTCAGATCGTGCCGCGGTATTACTACACGTTGCGGGTGAGCAAAACGCTGCCATTTTTTCTTTCCTTTTTTGGCGGAATTGGCGCAAAGATTGCGGATTTTGTGCACAATGGCCTGGTTTAGGGCTGCGCTGGTGCTGATAGTACGTGCGGACATTGTTCCTATGCCATCTGGAATATTAGTTTGCAAGAATGAGTAAAGCGCCGCCTAATTGTTTCCGACTGATAGCCTATATGTTCGTTTCAAAAAAAAAAAAAGAAAAGTTAACGTCGCACATGTTATTGCGTAAGCGGAAATTAACATAGTGGAGTGGTTTATAGTAGTAACTCTTGAGAGAAGACAGGAGCGCCAGCTGAAGACAGGGAGAGCCTAACGCCGCGCTGCCGCTGCTGCGCGAGGGCGTGTTTACGCGACCTTTCATAATGCGGGACGCATCTGCTCCGGACAGGATGTACGCGCCTCTGGTCAATGGAGTGTGCGCACGCCCCTAGTCCATGGAAAAGCGAGTACGCGATGGACCATAAAGGAGGAACCAGTGGATGCTCTGACTGCGAAGAAACGAGACAACGCAATAACCAAGACCGGGTGGGGCCTGGCGGAGGAAGCAAAACAAACACACATGCGCGGCAAAACGCCACAGGCACGCGAAGCAATGAAGTGTGCGTCGGGGGCGGAGGACCTGACTGATGCCGGCGGCGTCTCGTTCCGATGGGCGCTCAGTGCGGGGCGGTCGGCGAGACGCCAGTCGTCTCCGCTTCCGCGCTCCAGATGGTTCCTGTTAAAGGTCGCAGCGACCGTGGCTTCATGCTCGCAACATCATCGCTTGGGAATCTTGCGTAGCATCTCGCCACTCTGCACTTTCTTTGGCGCAGCCTCTGCCTTACGGTGCCGGAGGTAGGGGGGGTTAAGAGTGGACTGGCTGCTGGGTTGGCGGCGCCGTAGTCACCATCATCACCATCGGCTGCGAATGCGTGCTGAGAGGCGCGCAACCCTCCCCACCATGCTTGGATAGGCGCTGCGGGGAGGAAACAGTTTTGGTTTCGGTTTTCGCCCGTCATCGTCTCGGTCATTTATCTTCCGAGGGGAGGAAGGGGAGCGGGTTTCCTCTCTCCACCTTGTTTTTCGCTTTGTTCTTCTTCGTCTCTGACTTGGCCCGCCTTGCTCGAAGAGCTCGCTGAGGTGTCTATCTCCTGGGTCTGGACGCCGCATGTGTTTCATTATAAAGGCAGCGTCGTACGACGACGAAGCGCGGTTCGCGCGTTGGCGCAGTGGGGAGGGACGGCGTTATCTGGCTGCCCCGCCTACTGCGCGGCGCGCGCGACCCTTTCGGCTTGCGCATGACGTTTTCATTTGTGAGCGGCGTTAAAGAAGCGTGTCCCGCAAATGACCCGGTATGCTTTCGCGTAAGCACGCGTATTCTTTCACGGCAGTTCCGTGCATCACGAAGTGGAAGCTGAGGAGGGACTCGCAAATCCGTCTGCGTGCGTGTTCCTGCGCATCACGCGTATTGACGCACTCCATAGGCTTGGTTTACATCAACTCGACGCGATCGGATCGAATCGTAAATCGGGATAACGTGCATTTCGTCGAAGCGGTCGAGTGAGTCGATTTAGCCCTTGTAAGTGGGCTGGCATAAAACACCCCGGTGCTTCCTCTTACACGAACACGCTGGCGTTTATGAGATCTCGATGACCGTATATCGGAGCGTCATGCCGGCTCGCACCGACTTTGTTCCAATATTGTACACATGTGTAGCCAGCGTGACGTTACGCACCGACTGTGTTCTAATACTGTAAACATCTGTAGCCAGCATGACGTCACGCACCGACTTTGTTCCAATACTGTAAACATCTGTAGCCAGCGTGACGTCATCAGTGTTCGTTAATCAGCATTTTGCTTTGTTCGCAAGCCAGCTGTTTTTTTGTTGCGAGCGGTGCGCGGGAAGATAGCTGTGCGCTGCATCTGTGCGAGGCAGCGGGTGACAGTGGGATATTTCATCTCGATCCCCGGCTTATAGGGCCGAGTGGGAGACCTAGAGCATTTCGCAGTGCTGAACGGGACTATAGCGAAAGAGGAGATGCAAGAAATACGCCTTGCCTGCACGTGTGTACGGGTAAGCTGCGTGTATAGAAGCTGCTTGCAGGTCGGTTGCCACATGCAGCGGAGAGAAGTGTTTCGCCTATATTTGCTCGCATCCTGCCTTCCCCCTCTCTTTTTTCGGTGACTTAGCCCCTGACGGGCGGGCGCAACTGTGCGTCTCGCCCCCGGCGTGACCGCGGCATCTTGGCGTGGGAGTGTGGGGCCCGCCGAGTTTCGTCAAGCCCCGTTTCACGGCGTCTTTTCCCAACACGAAGACGCCAGAACGTCCACATCCGCGTAGCTCTCTTTTCTTTTTTTTTTTTTTTTTTGGGGGGGAGGTATTCTTTTTGCACTACTTATCGCCGTGCTCCATACAGGGCGCGAGTTGCAGTCGTGCGATTTTTTTCCCTCGAGAAATGATATACAACGCCTGTAAGGTGTTTCACTGTAAGGTCCATAGAATGTCGCATTGTAGACGCGTATATGACATTACACTCGTCGACAAGGGTCCATCGAACGTCAAGCAACCTGCACCGTAATATCTAAGAAGACAAATCGGCGCGCTGGAAATCTATAGACCATCCACAGACTGTCTACAAGTTACATTTATAAGGGTCAGCTGTGGACCCTGTTTATACGTGAATAGCGCACGCGTTCCTGTTTTCGCAGCGTACTTCCACTGTCGGTCTTCAATTTTTTGCTCAGCGAAACTCCATCCTCGAGACCGTTGTTGGGGTACCGCTTTGTTGGTACAGTATCACCACTGGCTTTTACCGCATAAATGTCAGTGACCGACAGGGGGGACAGAACGCAAACGCTTGCATTGCCTCCGTCCTGTACATTCCTATGCGTGTGTGTGCGCGCTTGTGTGTGCGCGCGCGCTTTGTTTTGCGTACTAAACCACTCATCACGTTCTGTTGGTGTTTACCGTCACTACCGTCGCACAACCGCGATTGGTTACTTTTCCTCGATATACTCGGCGTACGATCTCTATCGTGTTTCGTCTTGTACGAATGGGAAGCCGTGTGTCTCACGATTAGTTAAGAGCCGCATAAAGAACCGATCTGCTGTGCGGAATAGCACAAGCTGCTGACCACTGTGGTGCCTCGTCGGCAGGTTTTGAAAGGAAGCAGGGGGAGATTCATGCCGTACGCAAATAAGTGTTTCGACGCATCGGTGTCTCTTTCTTTTCTTGCTCTTGTGCGCACGAGTTTTCTATGGTACACAATCGCCACATACGCGAGGCGCCGCGCTCGCCTCCGACAGAACGGAATGTCAAAAGAGAAACAAAATATATCAGAAGCTCGGGTTGGCGTCCGCCCCCCCCCCCCCCCCCCCCGGCGCTTCGCCCCGCTGCAATGTGTTCCGTCGACTCGCCAGTCGTCTCCGTGAGGTGAGAAGCGCTGGGCGTGAGTGTCAGAGACAAAGGCTGCCACCAGACGCGGGACCACGTGAAGCATGATGTGCAGCTCGGACATGGAAAGGCAGAAACAAAAGCAAACCCATGAAAAGGTGAGCCTGCGAACGAGACTCAGTGTCTTCCTTTCCGGCTTGCATCGTTCCTCGGACGGTGTTGCCGGTTTGTTTTTCTTAGCTTCGCAAGTTCAGAGGTCGTGTAAGCAAAACGCCGGTTTGTTCTTTCTTTCTTTTCGTGTCCCGGTTGTTCGAGACAACGAAGCATGTACCCGGACAGAGGATGGCGACGGTGAGAGATGTGCGAGGCGCAGGGAAAGCAGAAAGTAAAATAAGAAAGGTCACGTAATAAAACGACGTGGGATTTGCTTCTAAAGCATTTCTTTATTGTCTGTTACTTCTTTCGCGCGTGTTAGCCACTGCCCGTGACCGGTCCTGGCTCGAAGATGCAAAGAACAAAAGACGAATGAAAGAAGCATCTAGAGAGATGTATACAAGCAAGTGCGAGAGAAAGATCGAAGCTAATACCAGCGCAGGATAAGTGGAGGGGACCGTCGCGAGGGGCCGCCTCCGTGGCACCTCTCCTCTCCTATTCCCTCGAATCGCACCGACAAAGAAGTATTTGCTACGTGGTGGCTACGTGCAAACTCGCTTCCTTCTTCGCCGTGCAGTTTCGTTTCGAGTTGTCTTTTCCTCTTTATACTTCCAGCGGGTCTGTGTATGTGTGTGCGGGGAGGGGAGGCAGCTTTCGGGCTCCGTTGGGCCCCGGCCGCTCTCTTTTTCGCTTCTTTCTGATCGTTTTCGTGCACCTGGCTTCCGATCCGGGCGCGTCCTGCATACGCGGGGATGTTTCTCGCCCTCTCTCTCTCTTTTCTCTTTTTCTTCCGTTCCTGTTGCCTTGCCAGAGAGGGCAGCGCTCCCTTTGCCGCCGTCTTCTGCATTTTTTTTTTATTCCTTCGTCCTGTTCGCCACTGCTGTCATTCGGCCTCCCCTTGCATTACAGGAGACGGTATCACGTTTCGCTCAAGACGTTTGGGAACAGTCGCGCACTGAACCATTCAGCGGGCGCGCCAGGCGCGATCGGCCGGTAGTGAACCTGCGCGAGAATACGTCCTCTGCTTTCGTTCGTTATTTATTTCTCTTTTACATGTCTTCGTTCTCTCGCCGCTGCGTCTGGGCGAGCATCTGGCGTCGAAACCCGACTCTTCGGTCCCCATAAGCATTGTCTGCCCGGCGCGCCGGCGAGCACGTCGGCGGCCGAAACCCGCGTTACGAGCGGTCGTTGTTCGGGGCGGGGCGGGCTTTCTCTCGCTGCCTTTACCTGAGCAACTGAAGCGCCGCGGCTCCCGTACGCAGCATTGAGAAGAAAAGTATTCGCCTATATTTAAGTGTTGCTTTTTTTTTTTTTCATTCGTGATCAACTTCGAGAGTATACAGCCTCATATATATGCGTCCTCGAAGCGTGACTCGGAGCCGATGCCGGAACCGCACCGCGAGGGGCTTCCGAAGTGTTAGCATGGGCACTGTTCGAGCAGAAACCAGACCAACCACAAGCACCTCTTCGACTTCCGTCTGCTGTGTGCGCTTGGGAACATTCGCGCTCTAGACTATTTTTTGCCTTTCTTTCTTCGTTGAGCTCGCATGAGGCTGCTACTCACGTGTACAGATCGTCCATCACCGAAGAGACGTCACGAAGCAGGCGCCTCAATTGCGCTCATGAAAGGCACCGCCGGCTTGAGTGCTCTGTGCGCACGTTGGGGTACCGGTCATGGCGGTAAGAACAGAGCGAGAGAACAGAAATTATTGGATTGCTGCGCTTGAAGAAGTGCGCTAAGGCGTTCGTCGAATTGCGTTCTCTCGACGGCCCCCGTTAACCCAGTTCTCGACGCATTGTCACCGAATGGCGCAACAAGCTTCGTTCCAAGCGGGTCTTGGCTACGTCTTCAAAGGAAGCGCACGCCGTATACGTGTCCCGACGAGACGGTTTGTTGCTGCATCTCCTCATAGAATGCGTTAGGCTGTGAAGTGTGGTATGGTGTCGGGTAAGGCGGGGAGGGGGAGGTGGAGGGTTGTTTAAGCAAACGGGAATGCTGACAAATAGCACCTCGGCGTGACAAAGCGTTCCGACGACTGCTCTTTCGGAGACGCAGCGCTACACGCCGCCGCTCGCGGCGTCGAGGAGGGCTCTATACTTGCCGACCCCGCAAATAGGACGACGGGTCGCGCGGGGAATACGATTTATGCACGTCGCCCCCGTATGTATACGTTCCTCTCACCCCCGCGGCTGAAGAACCCTGCCAAGTCGTTTGACGACGTGGCGCCGCTACACCGCGAGGCGGCAAAAAGAACGACGGCGACGACCCCGTCGATGTCGCCGCAGAGGGGTGACTCAACCGGGCACTCCCTTCCCTGGTTTTCCTTTTTTTTTCTCTCTCTCTCACTTTGTTTCGACACGGGAGCAAAATCGTAAAGCGAGAGTCGCCAGAGTCTACCTCGCACGTCAGCAGGCCGTCCGAGTAGGTTAGCTTCGGGAAGCCGATAAACCGCTGCGGCTCTGAACAGATCCGAAAGAGTGGCGGCGCTATCTGTCGCGCTCGACTGGGGCCAGTGACTCGGGCTTACGTGTAGTACGTGCGTTCAAAAACGCGCGTTGTGGAGGATCCCGACGCCGTGTCCCGCAAACCCAAGGCTCTCGCACGCTGTGCCTCAGCGCGCCGCCGCCTGGCGCCTCGTGCGAGCACCGTGCAGACCGTGTACAGTGGAGCGCGGAGAATGGACGTGTGCAGGGCAGTTATGCTATACACACAGGCATTCTGCGGGAGCTGCCGTGCCAGCTCTGTCCCAGGCGAGCGAGAACTGCGTCCGCGTATGCGTAAATTTCCTCGATCCGACGAGCCAACTCTCGGCTTCCCGAGTTAGAAACTGCCGCCCGCACCGGAGGAGAGGCTGCGAAGAATGTAGTGCAGACGAAACGTGGCGACGGTCTGCTCGACGACCGGGGTTTCGGGCCTCCTCGTCTCTTGGTTGGCTGGCGTCGCTCTCTCTCTCTCTCTCTCTCTCTCTCTCTCTCTTCACTGAGAGGTGCCAGTCAGTTGACTGGAGCAATTCGGTAGCCCGACGAAGTAGCGGGAGTCCTTCACGGCGAACTGCGCAGCTGTCGGCCGTAAAATAAAGCTGGTTCGACGGCGGAGTGGCCTTCTCCTCCGCGGGGGCAGTGAGTGCTACTGCTGCTGTCTCAGATCCGCGGCGACCGAGCGAAGTTCGAATCACTTAATTACGAGTCGGTGCGTTGCCGTTTCGTTTTGTGTGTTCGTGGCTGCGCTGGCCCGCCGTTGCCGTCGCAAGCCGCGACTCTGCGCCACATTGCCCTCCCGCGCGGGCTCCGGCGAGGCGTGATTTACGGGTCTCGGCTGTTTGTGCGGTCGGCCAATGTTGGGTTCGCAAAGGAGGCGCGACTTTTTCAAGTCCGTTTCTCGGAGTTTCATGCGGCCGCCGCCTGCAAAGTTGAAGGGAGCTGTCGTGCTGTTAAGGGACTTCCAACCCCCTCTCCGGAGCTGCTGCCGCGAGAGGCTACACGCAAACTCAGCCTGGGCTTGGCTTGGCTGTCAGCTGGCCGGTCTTTCTTTCTCGGTCTTGAATGATTTCTTATCCGGCAGGCACGGGGCAGATGTGCTACGCGGGTTTGTAAGCTTCCGTTTGTTGTTGAACGTTTTGTCTGGCGTGTTCGTCTCACGGAGCACGTGCCCCTGATAAGATTTATTTATTGCCGCTGATTAGAGCTGTGGTTTAGTAAACATTCGTTGCTCTTGTTTGGCTTTAGACGCTTCTTTCGTGCGTGCGCAGACGAGTAAACATTGAACGTATCTTCACGCTACCGGATACGAAAGTATTCCTTGGAGTACTTCAGTAAAGGTGGCGCGAACAATAAATAAGAATGTGCGTTGGGGCGGGCTGCCCTTACTACTGTCGTCGTCTGATCCTGATGTCCAAACACCTAAAAACCAAATTGCTCGCTCAAACACGTGCAGCACTGTCCAGGAATGAGGGCCGTGCATGTAAAAAGAACATACATGACTATTTACAGTTCATAAGGAGTTAACTCACAGACAATATTTATAACGCGTTGGCTCTCAGGCAATATTTATAAGCGACTTTTACATTTCTAACATGACGCAGTAGTGTGCACTCCTTAATTTCGCTTTCAAACAACATCACATGAGTGTACTTTCCGCACGAACAGTTCAAGGTAGTTTTGTTGATATTCTAGCAAGAAAAATAAAAAAAGGAAAAAGAAATAAGGCACTGAGAACAATGATAAAGTAAGCCGAACGTCAGCCGAACGCAACCAGACACTACAGGGGGGGGGGGGGGGGGGGGGTGAGGCTAACAAACCGGAGAAAAGTAAAAGAAACAACGTCGGGCTTTCTGCTTGCCTGCCATCGCTGTCACCTACGTCTGACTGACGCCAAGACGCCAAACAAATGCGAGCAGTGAAGTAACAAGCGTCACAAGAAAGAAAGAAAACGCAACCCGATATTGCAACCTAATAGCAGAACTGCAGTTCGGCTGACGGCTGGAAGTCCTCCCACGAGCTTGGCCAACGGAAGGGCCGGCCGGCGGTTCTCTGGGCGCGTTCGGATTACGCTAATCCGGGCTCGGGATTAAGTTTTAGCACCCTCGGTCGCGAGCTTACACGCCTGGCTCCTTCGCGCTGTCACTGCCGTTCGCGTGCTTTTCCGATCAAGTTTCCGCACCGTGGAAACGCTCGGCTCCCCCAACATCGCGAACTTCCCTTTCTATTTATCGGGCTGAATAGCGCTTTCAGAAACAGCTCCGTCTTTCCTTCTCTAGACGTACCCTCCCCCCCCCCCCTTTTTTTTTTCTATGACGTCGTGTGGCTGACTCCGAATGACAAGCCGTCCGATGGCGCGGAAGGCGTCCGTCTTGACGCTGCTTTCGCTCTCGACACCGACTTGTAACGAGAAAGTGGACAGAGCGCCCAGTGCACGAGTTCGAGGCTGAGGCAGCGTTGCCAGGTTTAGCTACGTTGCGTCAGACTGGCACAATTAGGGTACTTGTTAGTAGTTCCGCCGATAATCGGGTTTTCCCTAAGTGCGCTAAACTCCTTCTTGCAGCTGCGTCGTGTGACATTGATGCATTATCGATCGACCAGTTGTATCTGTCCTAATGTGCACACTGACTACAGTATAGCGCACAATGTTTGTTCCTTTATTGGTCGCTTACTCGTACACCTTGGCCACACTTTCTTCTGCTGCGGCCTGTAGGGTGGCTAGTTTCTGGCTACCTTAAAAAATTCTGTGGCTGTGTTTTGCGTCTGTAACCTGGCAGTCGTGCAGGATAACACGGTGGCATATATTGGTGTTGGCGCTGATGCCCCTTCTACGTGTACTTGCCGTGTCGGCAGTGGGAAGCGAGCGCGTAATCTGCTTTGTATCCAGCAGTATATACGTCCTCTGCTTCGTCTTACTCGAAGGGCGGGTCCGTGCAGGCTCAGCGGCAGTCGCCGCCACCGCGCCTTTCTTTGTGTGCGCTGCTGCTTCTGCTGGTGACGGCGTCGGCCGCGGCAGTGACGTGCCGCACCTGGCGCTGTGTGCGGTATATCGTGTTCCTTGTATACTACCTGCGCATGCGCATGTGTGAGTGTATGTGTGTGTGTGTGTGTGTGTGTGTGCATGGAGAGAAATGATGTCAGAGCCATTTTGTTTGGCCTTCGGGAGAGGAACTCTGAAAAAAAGAAAAGGAAAAATAAGAAGAAAGATTGACATACTGATAGCGTTCGGGGGGCTCGCCTCTGCGTCGCGTACGTCCCCGTCTCGGAGCTTCACGACAGCGTGCTTCCGGCTTTTCGAGAGCGCGGGAGCCGTTTTGTTCGCGTGCTTGTGAAGAGAATGAGAAGAGAAATGTCTCGCACACGATGAGAAGCTTGTAAGAGGTTTACGTGACCTGGAGAGGCGAACGAAAATGAACATTTCCCGCGCGTCTTGACATCTCATCGCGTGCACTTCAAGTACTCCTGTTGCCGGCGTGGGCGATCCGTTACGGATGGTTTCCCGTTGCCCGGCAACGTATTGACGATGGATGAGAACTTCACCTTCTTGTGCGCGCTGGAAGAATATTTGCATCTGAGAATATGTGACTTGCCTTTGCTGGGAGAAGTGTAGGTATAGCTTATGTGCTCACAGCTTGGGACCGACGTGAACCTAGTAATGACGAGGCGACAAGAAGGAAGCACCAGTTCTTTTACGTGTGACGTACACTATATAGTTTGATTGCCTTAAGGCGTAATAACATATATAGGATCCATTGTTTGAGCTTAAAATTATAGGTAGCCCTAAACTAGACGTGGAGGAGAGACAAGAAAAGCACATGTTTTCTTTTGATGTTTTGTCACGTTTCAATCCACCCTGTGCGTTCATACAATCGAGTCGAAAAGAATATCATTTAGATCCTTATGGTACTAAGACTGGGCACGTAAGTGAAGGTCAACGTCAAGAAATTTACATCATAAGTCAAAAGTTATTTTGCGATTTTCGTACAAGAGCTCTTATCGGTGCGTTTGCCAGTGTTCCCGTCAGGCCTGTTGGCATCACACACACACACACACACACACACACACACACACACACACACACACACACACACACACACACACACACACACACACACACAAAACGCTATAAAAGCAACAAGAACGAGGGAGAGAAACGTGAATGATCGTCGTACCCGCCCGGCCACAAATGCACCTGTATTTGACAAGCCTGGGACGAGTCTTACTCACTCGTGCAGACAGCCTTTCTCTCGGCGAGTCTGTAGAGACGTGCGCTCTGCAATAGCACGCATTGCAGACTCGGAAGCAGAGGCCATGGATGGCCGAAGGTGCGTAGTTACGTCCAGAGGCGAGCGAGAACGCGCGCGTCGATTGCCGCCGCAAACATCGGTCGTCGCTTATTTCCGTCCCAGCCCTCCGTCTCTCGCTTTTCCCGGCCACCGCAAGCTCTAGCATTCCGCACATTTCCGCACGTTTACGGTCAGCGCGCCTGACGCATCGTCGATCGCCGCCGATGCCGTTCGCTTTGCCGCCGGTTTTCGCTTGCCTGCCTGTTACAGCTCCGAACGCCAGCAGCAGCAGCAGCAACAGAAGCAGCCCCGGGGCAAACACGCCGGGAACTTCGTGGCTGTCGCGTCCGTTTTGTGGCTCGTCTCTACTTTCTGTTGCCGCCGCTAAGTGCCCCGGTGGAAAATGGAGCGTGGCGGGCCCCCATGACGGAGTAAGATGGACGAAGGGCGCCTTCGGGAAACGTCTCTCGCTGGGAGGCTTTTAGGGGACTCCGCGCGTCCGGGGGCACGTTTTTAACGAGCTACTACACTACAGCGGAGTCATTAAGAAACCCGCTATTCCGTGTCTCTTTCTCGATCTTCGTTGTTTTGTTTTCGAAACGCGGCAGTGGGTGCGGCCGATGCATATAAAAAAATAATAAAAAAAACGTGTAGTGTGTGTAAGTCTATTTCGATGACGCAGGCCTGTTTGTCAAGGTGCGCGGCTTCGGTGTTTTGTATGTGCGTTTATGCGCTGTCGAAATAATTATCACGAATAGATCAGAACCACGTTTTTAATAAGTCCCAGCGCAGTGCTTTTTTTATCCTTTATTTTCACATGGCATCGTCCAGGAAATGTTCAATTCAATTTCTTCGTCCGCCAGCGGTCTCGCTACAGATTGACAGTCTTGTTAATTCTGAGCACTTCCTGGTCCGGGGCGCGGGAACCTGTTTTAATTACCTCATGTGACTGGTGTAACCGAATAAATGGCTCTGCCTGTGTCTGTACTCCGTTATAGTTTCACTTGCCTGTCGCGCCGGTGTTTCTTTTTCTTTCTTTCGTCTTCTTCTTTTTGTCCAGCGGCATCGCCACTTGAACCCTGCATTGTTATTTTGCAGTGTATGCAACGTAATTAAAAGAGTTTGCTATCTGTATGTCTGTGCATCATTACATTCTCATCTTTCGTGCACTGTTGAAATGACTGCAAGCCGTAAACAAAGGGTTGTGCATCAACTACTATAATTAGTAGCAGTACTGTATTACTGCTGCTAATTCTTATTGAAGTTACCCCCATCACCACTCGCTGCCACCCCGTTGTCTTCTCCGTAGTAGAGCGGTCAATATATTGTCGTCTACACATATGCGAGCGAAGAACAACGTATTCTTGGTCGCGATATCATCTTTGTGAAGCGTTGTCATCCAGAGTTCTTGTGTCTAATAAAGCATCTCTTGTTCATTACTCATTGCCATTTGTGGGCACACATTCTGCCGCGTTGTTTTGTTCTCATGTGCGAGTTTAGTGCAAAACACGTGCTTGTTATTTCCGTTGCGTATATTTTGTTTCCCCCACATTGGTTGTTCGCTTTTTGAAGCCTATCTTGTTCAAGCGTGGTCGCCATTTCTGGGCGCTGTCTTTGCAAATTAGTATCCCCGAGTGCACTACAGTGCTTCCCGTTCCACACGTGTCATAGTATCGCGCTTGTTGCTGGCAAGGCGTTGGCGTTTGAAATGACTGTTCGCCATGCGTGAAGACCAACAGCGCACTTCGTCTTTCGGGGCCGCTGTTCTTCACGTACATGGTCACCTCCTCGCTGAATAGCCGCGGTCATCTCGAATACTTGATATGTCCGTCAGCGAATTAATAAAGAAGCGTTAATCTTGAATTCAGTGCAAGCCAAAGAGGCAACGGAACATGGAAGCATCAGTCTGATTCCCGCATTTCGACAAGAGTACTCGTCTTCGTCAGGACCACCGCGGTGAGGGCCTTACAAAGACAAGTTTTCTTATGCCCAACGAAAGTGCTGTCTTGCCCAAACGTCGGCGTCGAATTACAGCTTCCCATCTATTGTACCCCCCCCCGCCCCCCCCCCCCCATCACAATGTTCACATGTGTCGAGTACTGTGTACGGGTCTACGCGTTCGTCTCTCACGCATCTCCCGTTTTCCTTTCACGCAGGTAAGAGACCTTCCGTTCATCCTGGATACCCCAGCTGCCGGGATCTTCCCCGCCGTGCAGCTTGGGTCCGTGCGTGTGTGTGGCTTTCTGGCGGCGTGCTCGGGGTGGTGGCACGGTCGTCGGTGGAAGGCCTTCTTCGCTGTTTGAGAGAGGAGGTGTCAGAGGGCGCCACGCGGTTTATGCGTTGCCGCGCCTTGCCACCCGGCGCCTCCCGCTTCTTCACCTCTTCTTCGCTCGTTGTCGAGGGGGGGCACGGGCGGGCGAAGAAGGACCGAGCGGAAGATGCGGCAGCACGCGAAAATGGATTACCCCATCGGATCGCTGGCCCGAGCTGCGCGCGTCTGCTCGCGCCCCCCTCGGCATCCCTCTCCTCCTCCTCCTCCCGCACTTCCTCTGCGACCCCCAACTGCTCGCGTGTTTTGCTGCGCGCGACGTCACCTGGTGGCGAGAAGGTGAGTGAGCAGACGACGTCCGCCGCCTCGGCGTCGAAAGGGGTGTGCGCTGGGTTCGGCCGCCGGCTCCAATGGAAACAGACAGGCTTCATCGCCGCCACGCTTCCAGAAGCACGCAGCACCACGCTGTAACGGGGTGAGCGCGTAAAAATAGCGAGTATGGCAGGCATTCGTTCGACCCTCGCGGCGGTACCGGTGTCCGCGGGGCGGGGTGAGGAAGACGAGCGAGGCTTTGCAAAGGCTTTACGCCCGTACACGTTACGCAACCCGTCCGTCCACAACGTCATCACGGAGTGACGGTAGGGAGAGGTGGTGGTTTCCTTCGGGTTGGAAAACTGCAGGACTTATGACGGTGCGACAGGCTGGAGCCGGGTGCGCCTTAGTTTAGAAGGACCAGAGCGGACTGGGAGGTCTAGTACCCTTTCCGCTGCTGGCTTTCCACGCTCATCATTCTTTTTTTTTTTTTTTACGCGATACTTTTGAAACCGGTGTTTGGATCGCGACACTGGAGCGATCAGATGGGAACTCGGCGCTGACGCCCGTGGTTGTACCTGGGTCGCAAGCCCCAAGGGTAGCGTTGGCCTGGCGGCCTGGGGTACAACTGCAAGCATCCGAAGGTCCCGGCAAAGCATGAGTCGACAGGTAACAACGAAACAACTTGTTTATTTTAACATCGCAAAGAGTTGGCGGTCAGGTTTGACCGAAGTAGAGAGACGGGAGAGCACTTCACTCAACGGAAGAAATCGGAGCCCTCCTCTGGCGTCCGGGGGCAGCTGTTTTTATACTCTCGCAGTTGAGGGCAAGAAGGAACCCCTCAAAAGACGAGCACGTGAATGTACAATGGGCTAATGGTGACGCACACTGTCGTAGCGATGCCGTAGCACCATGTCGTGGCGCTGCGCACGATCTCGTAGCACCTGGTCGTGGCGCTGCGCAGCACACTGTCGTGGCGCTGCGCAGCATACTGTCGTGGCGCTGCGCAGCACACTGTCGTGGCGCTGCCGGTCGGACACAATGACTGTAACGAGAAGATGGTCCCTGCTTTGGCATCGCCTGTTTCGGGCACAATGACTGGAACGAGATCCCTGCTTTGGCATCGCCTGTTTCGGGCCCAATAACTGGAAGGAGATCCCTGCTTTGGCCTCGCCTGTTTCGGGCACAATGACTGGAACGAAATCCCTAGGCGGTCGCATCGCCGCAGACGCGCCTGGAAACACCTGGCGATGAGTGTTGCGGTGACGACGATCGGGCCAAAATGTCCGCCGCCCCGCCGCCGTCGCGCCGGCAAAACCACGTGTCGCAGGCGAAACGCAACAGACCGCCCCGCCGGGGAAAGGAGATCCCGATGGACAGGGGACTGCATCCGCTGTCCGGAGGGATGTCGCTCGATGATGCTCATAACCGAAGTCGGGCGTCCCTTGACGTTTCTTGAGCGCAGCGCACAGAGAAGGCCTCGTTCTCTCGTTCAGGTTCGCACGGGACACTGCAAAGTGACTTCGGGAGAGTTCACATTTTTGTTCTCGTTCCCGGCAAGCGTTAGAACTACGCTGAAAACTCAACCGCTCAGTCAGCAAGCACGGCACAACCCTCACTAAGCCCTGCCAGGCTCTTTCCCCTTTTTATACCACTGCCTAGTTCCTTACAGTAGTCTAGCATCACTCAGAACGCGTCCACAAATTGAAAAATTGCACTAGAAAGCATATCATCACTTTGAAACACTAAACAAAAGCAATATGTTAAAAAAAATCCTGCCTCAGGAAGAAAAACACCAGTAACAAACAATTTTGAGGCTGATTCCTACGTTAGGGGCTTCGACTTAAGCCATCGGCGTTACCGTTGAGACTCCCCTTTTTGTAACGCACCTCAAAGGAATATTGTTGTAAAGCGAGGCTCCAGCGCAGGAGGCGGCCATTTTTGGGAGAGATGGTCTGCAGCCATTGGAGAGGGCAGTGATCTGTCTCAATGATAAACCTCGAGCCGGCTAGATAGCATGACAATTTCTGAACGGCCCACACGAGACATGCACACTCTTTCTCGGTGGCGCTATACGCCTGCTCACGACTGGTCAGCTTACGACTAGCATACAGGACGGGGTGTTCTACTTCTCCATTTTCCCGTTGGCACAGTACAACGCCCATGCCTCGCTCACTAGCATCGCACTGAACAATGAACCCTTTTGTATAGTCTGGCGATCGTAGCACAGGCTGGCTTGTTAGGGCACTCTTTAGGGCGCTAAAAGCTCTTTCCTTTGTCTCGTCCCAGACGACTGTTTGAGGCTCTGTCTTTCTTAGAGCATCCGTCAGGGGAGCCGCGATATCAGAGTACCTAGGGATGTACCTCTGATAGTAGCCGGCGACACCTAAGAACGACCGAATATCGGTCTTTGTGCGCGGTTGCGGAAAGTCTCGCACAGCGGCCACTTTTATTTCAGAGGGGCGGCGACGACCCTGACCAATCACGTGACCGAGGTAGACAACCTCGGCCTGTGCTAACTGGCACTTAGGAGCCTTTACTGTCAAGCCTGCTTCGCGCAGGCGGGTTAGCACTGCCCGCAAGTGTGTCATATGCTCAGACCAGGATGCGGAGAATATCGCTACGTCGTCTAGATACGGTAAAGCGAATTCTTGCTGTCCCCGCAACACTTTATCCATGAGGCTTGAAAAACAGTATGGCGCGTTCTTCAAACCAAAACTCAACACTTTAGGACGGAATGTTCCCATTGGTGAAATGAACGCCGCATACCTACTAGCCTCTTCTGTAAGTGGAACCTGCCAATAACCCCTGACAAGATCTAGGGTGGAAATAAACTGAGCGCTACTAACTTTCTCAAGGCGCTCCTCGATGTTAGGGATCGGATAAATTTGATCCTTAGTGATGGAATTAAGCCTGCGGTAGTCGACGCAAGGACGAGGTTCCTTGCCCGGTACCTCAACTAAAATCAAAGGGGAGGTATAATCACTCTCACCTGCCTCAATAACACCGAGCTGTAGCATTTTCTTTACCTCAGCCTCCATAATATCGCTCTGGCGGGGTGACACCCGATACGCCTTGGATCGTACTGGCTCTGTGGAGGTAAGTTCTATATCATGAGTAAGTACAGAAGTCCTACCAGGCCTCTCAGAGAACAGACCTTGAAACTCTTGTAATAGCTGGTGTAGTTCGGTTTTCTGCTCAGGCGACAGCGGTGCTTTACTGATAAGGTCACTAATGACTTGACCGGTGTCTTCCCTGTTCGTCACTGAGCCTAGTCCCGGAAGCTCGACCGGAAGCTCTTCAGGAACGTTTACCATCATGCACACCACTGCTTCCCTTTGTCTATAAGGTTTGAGCAGATTACAGTGGTAAACTTGCTGTGCTTTCCGCTTTCCTGGCAGACTTACCACGTAGTTAACGTCCGACAGTTTCTGAACAATTCGCGCTGGGCCCTCCCACTGCACGTCTAGTTTGTTGTTTAGCGATGTGCGCAATATCATGACCTCATCGCCAACCTCAAAACGACGGGCCCTGGCTGTCCGATCATAATAAACCTTGGCCCTCTGCTGGGCCTTTGTCATTGCTTCACCTGACAACTCCTGTGCCCTTCTTAGGCGTTCGAGGAGCTTAAGCACGTACTCCACCACGACTGGGTCGTCGCCCCTACCTTCCCATGATTCTCGTAGCATGCGAAGCGGAGATCGAAGCGAGCGACCGTACACCAGTTCAGCTGGCGAAAACCCCGTAGCCGCATGCGGCGCGGTCCTTAAAGCAAACATCACCCCAGGCAGACACAGCTCCCAGTCAGTTTGATGTTCAAAACACAAGGCTCTCAACACGCGCTTCATGACGGAGTGGAGCTTCTCAACGGAATTCGACTGTGGGTGGTACACTGAGCTGTGTAGCAGCTTTACCCCACACCTTTCGAGAAAAGTTGTCGTCAAAGCGCTAGTAAACACTGTGCCCTGATCTGATTGAATTTCTGCAGGAAAACCAACTCGCGCAAATATGGACAGTAGTGCATTAACTATCTCAACTGAGCTGAGTTCTTTAAGCGGCACTGCTTCAGGGAACTTTGTCGCTGGGCAGATCACAGTCAAAATGTGTCTGTACCCCGTGGCTGTTACCGGCAGAGGTCCCACTGTATCAATAACGAGCCGTCTAAAAGGCTCCGTAATGATAGGTACCAATTTCAACGGCGCCCTCGATTTGTCCCCTGGTTTGCCCACCCGCTGACAAGTGTCACATGTCCTCACGAAATGGTCTGCGTCCCGAAAACACCCTGGCCAATAGTACTCTTGCAAGAGACGGTCCTTAGTTTTCTTAACTCCTAGGTGTCCGGACCACGAACCCCCATGTGACAAGCGCAACAGATCCTGACGATAGCATTGAGGCACGACCAGCTGATCGAACTCCACTCCTCGGCGGTCTAGATACTTCCGGTACAGGACTCCACCTCTTTCCACAAAACGCGCAGTTTTCCTGGCGATACCTTCTTTGACATTGCAGCGCACGTTTTCCAGGCTGCCATCCTTTTTTTGCTCGGCTATCAAAGCCGTCCGGCTGACTTTTAGCAACCTATCAAGTCCGTCTGACGTAGGCGCGATGAGCAAATCAGTAGATAGCTCTTCTAACTTTCCCGCGTCGGGATTTTCCTCTCCAGTATCTGGCGCCTTCAACGCTACAGACTCAATTCTATTCTGTTCGGGCGTGCTCTGAATATCAGCTTGCTGCGCCTCTGACCCTTTTTCGTTGTTTGATAACGTCGGCCCCGCAACTACCGCCTTTGCAGCGAGCTCCCGAACCTTCGATCTGGTTAAGGCCTGAACACTAGCTTCACCAAACAAAAGCCCCTTCTCGCGCAGGAGGTGATCGGACCTGTTTGAAAATAGGTACGGGTACTGGGGTGGCAGCATAGATGACACTGCCGCCTCTGTCTCAAGCGCTCCGAAAGGTCCTTCAATAAGCACCTTTGCTACTGGCAGACACACGCTATGAGCTTCCACGGCTTGCTTGATCCACGCGCACTCGCCCGTGAACATATGGGATTCTACGTAAGATGGGTGAACTACATCCATCGTAGCTGCGGAATCGCGAAGCACTCGGCACTCTTTCCCGTTCACGAGGAGGTCTCGCATGTAAGGCTCGAGAAGCTTCATGTTCTCGTCAGTGCTGCCTATTGAAAAAAACACAACTTTTGGTGTTGTTTCCGGACACTGCGCCGAAAAGTGACCCGGCTTCTGGCACGTATAACACAAGCGCGCTCGCCTCATCTCGAACCGCTTTCTGCGTTTGGCTGCCGCCGTCTCTTTACGTTTGGTCGGACTGCTTTCGCTCGCATCCGCACTACGCGTGTCCCCCTTAACTCTCATGGGCGTGAACCTTGGCCTCTCAGACTTGGAGCCAAATTCACCCTTTTGACCGTCCTTAGCTCCGCGAGCTCGACGCGTCACAAACTCCTCGGCTAGCTCAGCGGCTCTAGCCACCGTACTCACGTCTGGCCTATCCAAGACCCAGTATCGCACGTTCTCCGGTAACCGACTATAAAACTGTTCTAGCCCGAAACACTGCAGAACTTTATCGTGGTCACCAAACGCTTTCTCTTCTTTGAGCCACTCCTGCATGTTCGACATAAGCCTATACGCAAACTCTGTATATGACTCACTTTTGCCTTTCTCATTTTCCCGAAACTTCCGACGGAACGCTTCCGCAGACAGCCGGTACTTTTTTAGCAGACTCGATTTTACTTTGTCGAAATCCTCTGCTTCCTCTCTATCCAAGCGAGCGACTACGTCGGCCGCCTCGCCGGGTAACAAAGTGAGCAAGCGCTGTGGCCACGTTTCCCGAGAGAACCCCTGCTTCTCGCACGTTCGCTCAAAGTTAACCAGGAACAAACCAATGTCCTCTCCAAGCTTAAACGGCCGCATCAGGTCAGTCATTTTGAACAATACGCGTTCTCCTGCACCGTGTGCCTGACTTCCATTACGAGCGCGTTCCATCTCTACCTCAAGACGCTTCATTTCCAAAGCGTGTTGACGCTCTTCTTTTTCTTTCTGCTCTTTAAGTTCGCGCTCCTGTTTCTCTGACCTCTCCTCAATAGTCTCAAGGCATTCCGACAGCTCGTCATCCTCAGCCTCTAACTCAAGAATAGCCTTTAGCAGTTCAGGTTTTCTTAGTTTGTCTGAGACATCCAGACCCAACTCTCTTGCAAGCTCCAACAATTTCGGTTTGCGCAACGACTTCAAATCCATGGCTGCTCTGAATGCTGCTTTCTCTACTGCTTACTATTGTCTTGCCGCAAACTAACCCGGCAGCAACGACAACCACAATTACCAGCTCTGTTTCTGACACTAACAAAAAGCCTGGCAAAGCTCAGTAGAAGAAAGTCCCGCACTCACCAAACCTCGCAGGCAGGAATTCCGCGCAGTCGTTCCGCTGCAGGCAACCAGTCGTCACACAGGGCTCGTTGCACTGCTCCCGGATCGACGTTGAGCTGCTCAGCATACAGTCAACTGCATCTCTTTGCTGCTGGCCTCCGTTGTCGCGATCTCGCCGCTGGCAGACCGTTGTTTGAAGTCGTAGGCGATCTCACCGCTGGCAACCAGATGTTTGGATCGCGACACTGGAGCGATCAGATGGGAACTCGGCGCTGACGCCCGTGGTTGTACCTGGGTCGCAAGCCCCAAGGGTAGCGTTGGCCTGGCGGCCTGGGGTACAACTGCAAGCATCCGAAGGTCCCGGCAAAGCATGAGTCGACAGGTAACAACGAAACAACTTGTTTATTTTAACATCGCAAAGAGTTGGCGGTCAGGTTTGACCGAAGTAGAGAGACGGGAGAGCACTTCACTCAACGGAAGAAATCGGAGCCCTCCTCTGGCGTCCGGGGGCAGCTGTTTTTATACTCTCGCAGTTGAGGGCAAGAAGGAACCCCTCAAAAGACGAGCACGTGAATGTACAATGGGCTAATGGTGACGCACACTGTCGTAGCGATGCCGTAGCACCATGTCGTGGCGCTGCGCACGATCTCGTAGCACCTGGTCGTGGCGCTGCGCAGCACACTGTCGTGGCGCTGCGCAGCATACTGTCGTGGCGCTGCGCAGCACACTGTCGTGGCGCTGCCGGTCGGACACAATGACTGTAACGAGAAGATGGTCCCTGCTTTGGCATCGCCTGTTTCGGGCACAATGACTGGAACGAGATCCCTGCTTTGGCATCGCCTGTTTCGGGCCCAATAACTGGAAGGAGATCCCTGCTTTGGCCTCGCCTGTTTCGGGCACAATGACTGGAACGAAATCCCTAGGCGGTCGCATCGCCGCAGACGCGCCTGGAAACACCTGGCGATGAGTGTTGCGGTGACGACGATCGGGCCAAAATGTCCGCCGCCCCGCCGCCGTCGCGCCGGCAAAACCACGTGTCGCAGGCGAAACGCAACACCGGGGACTAGAACGAAGTGTGCGCCGTGCAGGAACCGGGTCTCGGGCATCTTATCCTGCTGTGATCGTTACGTGTCCTTCCGTTATCCGCGTCACCAAAAACTCGGGTTTATTTTTCGTTGGTGTTGCACGGGGCCGGTCGTTCCACGTTTTCCGGCAGCCGTACAGTTTTTGCGACCTCTTTCTTCCTCCCGTGGCCCACGCGTTAATTAACTACGGGGCACGTGAGGCCGCGTCGGACCGGAGGGGAGAACCCCGCGGTTGTGTCGCGCTCGTTTGCCGCCCTATGGCTGCCTGGCCCGGCAATTACGGCGGCCTGATTAGACGGCTACGGGCTTCTATGGAGCCCCGCACAGAGCCGCCAGCGACGAGCTCTGTGTGGGGCACCCTTTCGTCCGGACGCCCATAGAAACTGCCCGGCTGCACAATTTTCTCCCTTCGTGGCAGCTGTGCGTTCATTCCGCCTTCCTGCACCGCGTCGTCGTCGGCGCAGTTTACGACGACCCTTTCGTCGTGATGCGAGCGCCGCCTTCCCTGCAAGCGCATCCGTACACAGCAGAGTTAGTAGTGAGAGTCGCGAGTGTTCTAATCAGTGACGCCAGCGTGGCAAACCTTCTGACGTTTTTTTAGGGAAGAACGGTGCGTACGGGCTGTACTCTCGGCACAGAAATACAAAACGCCAGCGCAGTGTTGTGTACTTTTTGTGTTCGAGCTATCAGCGAGCGAGCGAACGCTCACTAATCTGAGAAAGATGGCGTTGCATAGCTACGTGGTAGCGCTAGAGCTACAAGGACTATGATAGTCGTGACAGACACCTGCGATGAACTGGACTCTACTCGAGGGGTTCTGCAGAAGCAGCTGTGCCGTGTACTTTTAATCAGTTATCTGCTGAACATGTTCCCAAATCCACCCAACTTTACTTCAAACCGTTCTCAAACTTCCGAAGTTAAAGGGACACTAAAGGGGAAAAAAATGTTTATTTCTTCTGTATTTGTAAATTACCATTTTACAATACCGAAAAGCCCGCACGCTTACTCTGAGACGTACACGACAGGCGGGTGGCGACGCCACCGTCAAGTCCCTGCACCAGATCGCCGCGATGTCATAAATTTTGAAGGAATCTTCTCGAGCGTATGTAATTTCTGATCGGTAAAGATCGGCTACATCTTATTCTAAAAGTGTCAAAGAATTTACTTAGCAAGTTTCAAGAACTTTAAATGAGTTATAACGGCCCAAATATTTTTTATACGTACATTGAAATCCGTGACGTCACACTGTCCCAGCGGCTATGGAGTTATGGCGCACAATTTGAAAAAAAAAAAATGAATCTTTAAAGCCTTTTCCAATAAACATCTCACCGTGAAATGAATTAACATCGAGCCTTCAAATATTAGCTTATCTGTTTGAACTGATCTAGGATATCTCTTTGTATAACTTTCAGTGCTTGCGTGCACTGAGCCGAACATTAAGCGTTTACAATGCACGAAACTAAGCAAAGTGTAACTCTCGGCGAGATACTTATTCTCCGCGTGGTATAGCCGGTGCTGCTGCCGCAGCTCCGGATGCGAGCTGCGTGCGAAACAAGTGTTCGCGCCAGTTCTTAAAACTCTCGGGACGAAACAATGAATGACGCGTCCCCCACCCTTTCCCCGCTTTCGCGTTCGTGCCTTCCCGGCAATTTGCGTGGCGCCTAATGACAACTTTCGCCCGATGCGGGTGACCCCCCCCCCCCCCCCCCCCCGACTCGCTCTCGTCTCTTGCGCGCTTTATAATCGTTCGCTCTCCCTTCAAGTCTGGCGGTGCTTTGCTGCTCTCGCAGGCACTCTCGCCGCCGCCGCCCGAGAAAGACCGGATAAGCCGATTTGACGCGATTACTGTTCTCTTGCCGGGGCACCATCGCTCTTGCATTTTTCTATTTTTTTAATTCCCCTTTACATACTACGGCTTGAGACGAGCCGTATTCCTGCGGCGGCGGCGGTGGCAGGCGCCGATGAGACGTACAACGCTGGCCCGGCGATCGCATTGTCTTTGCAGCCGCCGTTTCGAAAGGGAAGCGAAAGGGACGAGAGGGTATTCTGCGGGCGGTTGTCTTCCGTTTCGCTGCTGTTGCTGTCTGGCTGGATGGATGGTTTGCCTTTCTTTTATTCCGTCATCATCAGCGCGCCCCCTCTCGCCTCCCGGCCGTCGTCGCCGCCTCCTCCTCGTCGCCCCGGCGAAGACAGCGTGAGCTCATTATGCTCCGGCGAACCGCGCGACGCTTAAATTAAAATTGCGTTATTGGGGTGGTGAGAGTGACGGCTCTGTGCGCAGCGGACGGTGCGACAACGACGACGGAAGTTGGCAGCGGCGGAGATGAAGCAAGGAAAAGAAAAACAAAGAAGCGCGCAGCAGTGAAAGGAGGCGTGCTGTAGTTTTAGTTGTTGCGGCGCGCCGCGGAGGCAATCGCTGCTTGCTGCACACGGTGCGGCGCATCTTCCCGGCTCCCTTGGCCAAGCAGTCGCGCGCTATGCAGCGTGCCATCTGTCTGTCGGCGACGCGAGCGCGTGCTACTGTTTTCCTTTCCCGTTTCTTTCTCTCGTGTCGCATCTCTATTCAGTGAGCCTCCGCCCCCGTCTCGGCCTCCTCCCGGGCGTCTCGAACGCGGCTTCTTTTGTTTATTCTTACTTTTTCGCCCTCATTTGCGCACCATCTCGCTGCACAACCCCGCAGTCTGCTAGAATGACAAACGCATTAGCTGATTCTAATTCGTGATACAAGGCTTTCTCTCTCTCCCTCCCCCTCTCTCTCACTTTCTTCCCGTCGGCTTGGTGTGGGGATAGTCGCGAAGATTCTCCAAATGGCTGGCCCACCTTTTCTTTTCTCCGAGATTTCTTCTCATTTGGGCTTTGTTTCGCGTCGCTGGCGCACTGGAGGGCTGTAATTATGTCGTTCGTCATAGCAAACGAGGGACTGGGAAACGAAGACGTAATGACGGCGGGAACAAGGTTCTGTCGCGAAGGCACCTGCGCTTTTTTTTTTTTTTTTTTTTGCAGCTCGAGTTCTGATCAGACCTCCCGGTGCGGAAAAAAAAAAAAAAACAGGAAGCATGATTGGATCGTTATGTTTCGCCCTTACACGCACGACAGACGGCGGCGCCTATTTCTATAGCGCCATTTGAACGCAGCTGAACCTTCGCCTTACCAGAATGCGAGAAATCTGTTCCTTCTTCAATGTGTTTTTTTCTTCTTTCATATAGTATATGAAACTGAGTTAGCGTTACGGCGAACAGTTCCAAACCGGAGCCGCTGCTTCGACCCAGGAACAGTAATTTGCGTGAGTGACCGAAGCGCGAAGTGGTACGATAGAAGCGGGTTTTCGGTAGCACGCACGAAAGAGGGCGCATGCCTAACTAAGCGAGGTGTCAAATCAAGATCAAGAAGCGCAGACAATTTCACAGGAGAGAAAGTGCATGCGTGAAAGTAGAGCGGGAGACAAAGGCACTCGCGATATGTGAGAGCCACTTCATCGCAGAAGGGAGAACACTGCTGCCGGGTAGCAGCTTGTGCCACCATAGGCAGTACACAATGGGCATCAACAAGTTAACCACTGGGTGCGCGGCGTGTAATTATCTCGGCGCTGGCGGAAGCCGCAGCCGTCGCCTCCCTGTCCTTATCGTGATAGCGCGGTATCCGCACGGCTGGGAGGTGACAGGGCATGTATAATGCATGCCACGGCGCGCAGGAATGTGGCACCCAATTAGCGCCCCGTGGTGTATACGGCGTTAGTGCGTGCTTTGCACTAGGCGTCCTCCGCCCTTGGTGCCGAAATTCGCGGCCGGGACCGAACGTGTCGTTCATTCGCGATAAGTATCGAGGGCCTCGTTCCGTCCCGCCTTAATCCGCCTGTATGTACACCGTCGGCGCGGCCACCTGCGTGGCAGTCGGTATAATACTTGGGCACCGGGCTAAGCCTTGAAACCCCATATATCATGGCTCTTATTAGTATTGTCCCGAGGAGGTGGTGCTTGTTCGCCCGTACGCAGACATGGAAGGACGCAAGGACAATGGCGAGAAGAGGGAAGTGTTCCGTGTGAGGATATACGTATATGGTACGTTCCCTTGGTTTTGAATAGCCTGCGGTCGTTGCGACTCGCAGGTAGTCAGGATAGCGCTTGGTCCCTCGTAGATGCACGGAATCGACAGTGGCTCAAAGAGGAAGTTGATCCACGACAGGTCTTGTTGTCTCTTTGTCTTGTTTGTAGTCCTTGGGGATCACGTTATGTTCTGTTTTGTTTGGGCGTCTGCCATCCACTAAAGCGAAGGTCGGAGTGTGCCGAAATTGTGCGCCGAAATCCGCTAGAGCTACAAAGCACTGATTTCCGCATAGCGCTTTCTTTTTTTGATGAAGGATTAGATTATCCATGAATTGGAAGGCGGCTGTAGCAACCTGTCTCGCTTTTGGTCCTGTTGCAATAAGCCGACAGACATCAGCACCTCCACTTCCATCTGTTGAACGGTTCGCTGCAGCTTGCAGTATAGAGCGACAGTACACTCTCAGCCTCGGCAGTTCTATGGTTCTGATTCCTAGACTAGGGGCGAACATTTTCTTCATAGTTAAAGCACAAGTTTCTTTAATATATTTCCATATTGATTTTTGTGAGGATCACGACTCAATGAGGTGAACGATTTCTCCTTTAATCATACTAGCTAGCGGAAGTACATACAGTCTAGAAAGAAGCTTTAGAGCTGTGGTCACTGCGAAAAAAGCTTAATTCCTTCGTAAACTTAGCTAACCACTTGCTCATGTGACAACGACCGCGAAAATTGAGGCTATATTCGAGATTACCATGCGCCTAGTCCGCGGTGGCCGTCTAGGCGCGTGGTTGTTCTTTATGCGGGGAACCAGTCTTCTGCAAACTTTAATCCACGGCTCTTCGCTTTTGCTAACAAAGAAGTAAGGAGTCGCGCAAATAGTTTTGGCTGTGTTTTCGGTACCGGTATTCGTGGACGGCATACCGAAAACAACATCCGGTACTTCGTTGGAAGTGTCTTTTCGGGAATTTCTCGGGCTCTCCGCAATCCTCTTCTTGCAGCGCCCATTCGGTTCGATGCCATATGTGTCAGCCGAAGCATTACGGGGGAAACCCTTTTTGAAAACTTCGCACAAAACTCTTCCGATGGACTTAAGAGGGCGCGGAGCGTGGAAAATGAAACGTGAAATGTCGTCAGACCTGGTGGCGCGCGCTATACAGCGTGGAATGGCGCGCCCGCTGATTGTTTTGCGTCTCTTTGTCCACTTGATAAACTCGGCATTATCGGATCGGAACTCTGATGGACAGAAAGCTTCTATTTATACGTAATGCGTGAAAGAGCAAAAAAAAAAAAAAAAGGAGAAAGTGTACTTCACTTTCAAATTCCATTTTCCTCAAACTCGAAATGTTGTTAGCGGAATCTCCCCGTCTTTTTTTATATTTTCTGTTTTGGGGCAACGGAGTATTTGCTGCTTGTTCTCAGTGTACCACCGCTGCAGCTACCCGAACTTAAAGGCATTCCCAGTGGAATGTCTGGCATGTGAGGCAATCCTGCAAAGACACGTTGCCCTGTTCCTTTTGCCGCTCTCGAAAACCGCGATCCAATTCTTTGTTGAAGTTTGGAGGTGCATCGCTCGAGGAAATGATATTATCTCTGCTTGATGCTCCCCTCTGTAGGCGTCGTTAAACTTGAAGGCAAGAAAACCTCTATGCGTTCTTTTTTCTTTCTCATTTTTTTTTTTTTTGCTATTCGCTTCTTGGCCCGGAGGAAATGCTATGAATCCTTTTGATCGAATTGTTCTTTGGTATACGATGTGAAAACGCTCGTTCGAAGTTCAAGTATACGGATTGGTATGACGTGGACTTTCGTGATGATCGGTCTGAAAGCTAGCTTTCATTTGTATTACCAGGCGCGACAACGTCGTTTTTACTTTTCTTTTAATTACGTATTTATTACTCCGGCGATTTAGGTGTCATCACCGGCTACAAGTTTTTCGCAGAGCGAAAAACCACAACACAAAGAAAAAGACGCACGAGAAACAGTCCCAAGGCAACTATAGGTATGTGCAATTTCTTAAGCGAGTAAGCTGATAAAAAGAAAAAAAGCGACGTTCGCAGTTTTACAATTCCACTAGTATACGTACAACAATAATACCACGACGTATAGCATAAGCAAAAATGCACCCGAAGACAGTGAACGGAAGCATGCAAGGCTTATCGCCTACAACCGTTCATGAGGTCATGCTTCGTGTTCGCGCCATTCTTCTCAATCAGCGCGCCTTGACTACTACTACTACTACTACTACTACTACTACTACTACTACTACTACTACTACTACTAATAATAATAATAATAATAATAATAATAATAATCGTAGTGTTGTGGGCATGAGATAGATTAACGCGACACACTATAAACAGACTGCGTAACGCGCGACATCCGGCATGATGGGACAGCGCTGCAGCATCCGCGGTAGCGCTCACTGTCTCGCTCGATAGAGAGGTGGTCGTAGTCGACGCAGCGAGTGTGACCGCCGTCAAGACGGCCCGGATATTAAGTGGGACTCTGGGCATCATCCGCGGGTCGCCGCGTTTCATTTCGTAACTGTGTTCACAACCGGGGCTTCACTCTCTCTCTCCCACTCCGCGCTGCTCAACCTCGTCGTCTCTTCCAGTTTCCTTATTTCTTTCTTTCGCTTCCTTTTCTGTCGCCTCGCTTCTTATGTACGCTCAGAGTAAAATGGAAGAAACGTTCGCTGCTCGCTGTGTAGCAAGATAGTGCCGCGCCGCAATTTCGCGACCTTTTCCTCTTTTATCTCAGCTTGTTCTCCTTTTTTCCAGTTTCTTCTCTTGCTCGGAGGGGCTCGCTTCTCGCACCGTAATCACACATCGTTCCTTTCCGCCTCCCCAGAGGTCGCTGCAGCTCCTCGGAGATGGAATCCGCCCGGCGGTCGCACGCCATAGCTGCGCTCGTTCCGAGTCGAACTGCCTCCTCCGACAAGTCCGCGTATGGAACTGGCGACGAGCTCTCTAGTGTACCGTAAGTCAGCCGTCCTACTACCCTCAACGTCTGCACAAAAGACGCAAGACCCCTTCAGCTCAGGGTCCCAGCTTCAGGCACGCATTTTTTTTTTTTTTTTTCTGCGAAGGATTCTGGGTGTGGAGACGAAGCGTGAAGGGTGAAGCGAAGGCCTGTATTTTTCTAGGCATTCGTCCTTGTGTATCATCAACGCAGACTCTCCTCACACGCGGCGCCACTCTCCGCAACTGAATCCGCAACTCGTTGTTTCTCAGTCTGTGTTTGCCTTTCCAGAGCATTCGCTGCTATGCCTACACAGCGAGCTCGCAGCTCTTTCTGACCCGACATCTCAATCTAAGTCCAGCGCGTCTCTTTTCTTTTTCTTTTTTTATTCACGTCATCGTAATTTACTCGTTTCGTTTTATTTTACGTACTCTGTCGCTTCTTTCTTTTTCCTTCCTTCTTTCTTTCTTGCTTTCTCTTCTTGTTTCGTTGTAGAATCCGCGCGGATCTCACGGAGCGGAGAGATACTTAGCGACGCTGAGTAGCATAACGTCTTTCTAAGTCTGCCTCTTGTCCGGCAATTTCCAGCGCCCTCTTCTCGGCCCATAGAATCACGCGAGCTAATGACGCGGCAGTATATAAAATGCCCGCCTTCTAGTTTTCTCTATCGCTTCTGTTTACGCACTTTTTTTTTTCCACATCAACGCTGCGCGTAAGGCTGCAGGTCGGAGGCTTGATATATATCAACACCCGGCAGAGTTTCTTGCGGTTGATATTTCGGACACACCGTAATGACGCCCAAAGCCGCCCCTCCGAGAGTGTCATAAACAACTACTGCTAAGTCCCCCCCCGCCCCCCCTCTCATACGGACACTACTTCCATGGCCGCCCCCTCGCGGTTCGTCGGTTTCCCAAAAATGCCGCAGCTATTTTCACCTGGCTCGTGCTTCTGTACACCAGTGCGCGTTCCTTCCTATAAGGAGAGCAATTTCACTGTCTACGATGATTCACATCGCCTCGTAATTTTTTTGTTAAGCTTAGCCAGTTTGCTAGCACTGTTTTGTTGATTCTCGTTCTCATCTTTTTTATTTCACATCACCTACACGCATTACAGGGTCAGGGCGCTTCCGGAAATCACACACACACACACACACACACACACACACACACACACACACACACACACACACACACACACACACACACACACACACACACACACACACACACACACACACACACACACACACACACACACACACACACACACACACCGAAAAAAAAAAAGAAAGGTCGCGCTTGTCACGCGCGCCGCATGTTGGAAACAATGTTTTAAAATCGTGCCTCGTTTGCGCGCGACTTGCGTGCGCGTGCATGTTTGCTTGTTTGCGCCTCCCAATGAGTTGCGGGCCACAGCCGGCATGCATGCATGCAGGGAGGCAGGCCCTCCCTCCTCCACGACGGCGAGCGAGTTCACAGCGACGCTAAACGGTCGCGGGGTCCCGAAGCACGCGAAGACGAGGCAAGCTGCGGCGGCTTTTTAAGCCGTGCCGCTCGCCGACAGGTTTCAGCTAGGAGGGGGGAGGGAGTATTACTATAAGCCAAGCCGCCACGGTGCCATGGGCGGCCGGCGAAGAATGGCTTATTATTTATGCCAATTACGCTTTCCGAGAGGCTTCCACCTTTATTATTGTTTTCCTCGCTCGCTCTTCCTCACTCCGCTTTGCTTTTAATTGCCCCCGAAAGCGCGCGCTCACTCCCTTCCCCCCGCTTCCCTTGGAAAGAAAACAAGCCGGAGAGGCCGCGCGCGGTCGCCAGCGCAAACGCGCTCGCATGCGAGCACGCTCCGATGCGCAACCGTGCACAGAGAGACCGCGCAGCGGAGGCCTGCGGATATTCGATGCGCGAGCACGCACGCAGCTGCGTCGTGCTTTTTGTTTTTTTTTGCCTACTGTTCCTGCTGTAATCGTTAGGCTTAAAAACTTTGCCGCCGTCGTCGTTCTTTTTTCTGCTGCTGTTCCCCTGTTCTTGCAGCGGCGGCAGCAGCGGCAGAAACCCGCCGCCCGTGCACACTCTGCCGGCATGTTTTTCAAGCGAAAGGGTTGTTGGTTGCTCGCCCCGTGTTGTGCAGCGTGGGGCTCGCGGTGACTGAAGCGAAGCAGGAGGGCTTTTAAGTAACAGCGGTGTGTCCCGAGTGTGTGGAGGAGAGAGAGATAGAGGAAGGGGTCGGGGCTGGAAAGGGTGAGAGAGCCTCACGCCACTGACGATCCGCGCTCTGCATGTGCTAGCTCGAAAGTGGGGGGAACAGAATAAGCGATCGCACCACGCAGGTGCGGAAAAGAGCAAAGCAGTGGCCAGAGAGGATAAGGAACGCGAGCTTGAATGCCCCCTGCGTCGCTCCTATATACATCGCCATATATGCATAACAGTGGGCGCTCACAGGAAAAAAAGAGAACGAAACGAAAAGGAATGAACAGTGTGTTCGCAGCGCGCTTTCTTTATTTCGCGGCACACTAGACGTATACCACCATACGCGGTTCTGGTCCAAGCTCTCTCTCTCTCTCTCTCGTTCTCACTTCGCTCAGAAGGATAAGACGGCTTTGTCGGATGGCGAACGTATCTCGCGACTGCGCCTCTCGATTCTTTCCGAGAGATGGAGGCGGAATAATTTCTATAAGAGGGCTGCGGCACGCGGCCGAACGGCGTGGCCCATCTCTGCAGAAACAGCGCCGGTTTGTTTACGCGCTTTCCCTTCGCTCCGGTTTCACCCGTTCCTTTCTATCTCGCTCGGCGCGTGCTTAGCAGCCTGCTTCGGTTTCTTTGATCCGGCGTGCGTTATTCTCGCGGCTATGTGGGACGAGCGTTATCTTTAGTGGTCGCTACCGACCGCGAGAGGGGGAAGCCGGAAACAATGCGAGATTGGCACCGAGCGATGAGGCGTTTTACCTACGGAGCGAACTGAGCGGCTGCCGTCCACGATAGCCACGCCCCCAAGACGTTGATGGACTCAATAGATGGTGCATTTGGCGCATTAGATAAGGCACCATGATGCAGGATATAGTCTGACGTAACGCATGCATACTGCGATCCAAGTGTAATCTAATCCTACTTCTTGGCGGCCAGAATCCCGACTCAGTGTATATCTTTCGAAACGTCCCGTTAGTTTGTGATCGCTGTTACAGGAAGCTGCGCTTCGTTTCTACATTAGAGTGTTTAATCTGCATGGTTATTTCAAACACTGCGTTGATAAGTAGGATAAAATCTAATCAAACTCCCAGCTTCATTTAATTTTGCCTTGGTGTATTCTTGCTGCTTGGAGTCCGTTCAACATTTAGCCGATGATTCGGCTCATTAATTGGCGACCGCACTCATCGCGGGATGCTGCGTGCCGGGGCCTGTCTGCTTGCGGCACCGCGCCGGCAGCTGATTGCTTCGCGCTTTGTTTCCACCTTCCTTTGATCCATGGTTTCCCATTACCGTCCTCCTTGTCTTTTTTTTTCTTCTGCGGCTCTTTTCGCGCGAGCGGAGAAGCGGGAACAGCTGCACCAGAGAGCTGCGGAGAGCTGCCGTGTTCCGCAGGGAAGGCGAGAGCGAGGCGAGAGAGACGCACCGGAGGGCGGTAGGAGAGGGTGCGGGCGTCGGGTGCGGCTGCCGAACTCCGCGCGGCCTCGCAGCCGCCTTCGATCGATTTCCTATGATTCGCGTTTCCCCCTTTCTCCGGACTGCAGCGCTTTCCTGTTTCCGTGCTTCCACTGCGCAGCCGGCGGAGGCTGCCTAACCTTTCTTCTCTCGTTTTATATCTCCCCATGCAGGCCGTTCTCGCTTCCCCCTTCGCCTTGCACACCTCCCGAACACTTTCGCGTTGTTGCACGCAAGGCTCCCGTTTCTTCCACTGTACTTCCTCGCTTTGTGCGCGTGGGTGTGTTTACTTGGCTTCGGACTGTAACGTCTCCGAATGCCCGCTCTTATGGAGTCGTCCCAGGAACGGCGCCCTTTCTGTTTCGTCGTTGATGTTCGCGACGCGCCGATAACACGGACCTGTTCAGTTGCGTTACACTTGAATTCGTGGGTGGCTACTTTTCTCCCAGCTGATTGAGCAATGTAGTCAAGTCCGCTCTGTGTTTCCGACCGATCGTTCTGCATTGTGCAGAGGTGCTTCAGTTGGGACGGAAAGCTGGGTCGTCGTCATGTTTTGCATAACACGTTCAACCAGCAAAGCCACGAGAGCACTTCCTTAGTGTACCTGGAGTTAACGCCCGTGAGTGCCCCGGCTATCGACGCGTTGTGTCTTGTCCAGTGCACTTTGCGGGTATGAACTCCCGGTTCGTATTTCCATGCCACTCTCCCATTCCTCTTCCCGCGTGTAGGGCAGCCAAATGGACACATCCTAGTAAGTTTTCCCAAGTTTTTCTACCCTTCTCACTGTATCCTTCTCCCACAATCCACTCTTTCTTGTATGCGTATGCTGCGAATCGGAATAAACAGTGTATTCAAGTGGAGATCATATGGATCGAGGCAGAAAGCATTCGGTTTCTTCGTTCTTCCTGCATTTATTATGTCTTGATCGAAGCCACGGGTCTCCAGGCATTGGTGACCTTTGTTGAAATCGTTTGATGTGTTTGGAAAGTCAGCAATTATATGGCATTCGTGCGAGAGCTGTAGAGCAAAGGCAGACGTGCGCACTAGAAAGATCAGGTCGCACCGCAGATAGCCTACTATGTGCTTGTCGCCGGGATCTCCCGCCGTGCTTGCGTGACTGAATTCGCGTCTGACGTGACTTCTCTGCCGCTACTAAGCAGCAGGCCCCGTAGACGTACTTTAGTCACTGGTGTTCGACGTTCAACGACTTCGTTTAGCATAAATGTGTATGCTAGATGGCTCGTACTGTGCATGGGTTAACCTGAATGTCGAACAGAATCGATAGGCCAAGTAACCGACCATCTATTGATGACAATCAGCGCCGTGCACTGTTCCATTTACCGCTGGGCCAAGCAGCTCTTTAGGTTCTCTCGAATAGCGTTCGATTGAGGACAGAAGAGCGCGGCGAGATAGCGATATAAAAGTTAAAGAAAGAAGTGACAGGGGGGGGGGGGGGGCTTATAACCGTGAGACAAGCTATATCTGCGCTTGCGCAAGGTAATAGGCGGCAATGCGGGGTGGGGGCTGAGGGGCATGTCGATGCGCGCTTTTCGTGTGAGTCAGTGGAACAATTTGGGGACCGCGGATTATCTGCGCGGCGCGCGATTTCTCGCCTCCTTTTCCCCTCTGACCGCATCCTCTGCCTATAGCGTGCATGCTTCCTCTCATTTGTGCTCTCCTCCTGTGTGCTTGTTTGTCTGGTATTTCCTCCTGCGGGGTGTTTTTCCCGCACGTCGTGCGATTTTTGCTGCGCGCATGCCGAGGCGAGATGCTATTTGCAGAGAGAAAGAGACAGACATGCCAGGCCTGGGGTGGTTCGAATCGCGGCATGCTGTTCACGTGCGTTCGCGTGGGTTGCAACTTGCAGGTCCTCCTTGCAGGGTGCGCACCGCGTGGTGTTTGAGAGCTAATTAGTGTTTTCATCCTCGCCAGTTTTCAAGTCGTTCTTTTCTTTTATTTTTATATGGTACAATTTCTGGCGTTGTTTCTCCCTGGTTCTGTCGAAGCGCTCCTAGTCACGCTACCCTGACTGACGTGGCATTCATGAGCGCACGCGCTCCAGAGACGTGGCATGCTTACATCCAGTGCAGGAAATTACTTCGCACGACGCCCGATTGGCGAGAAAAAACAACTTTCATCATTCTCCATTTGAATCTTTGTTTCAACCTCAACTGAGTCATGTAACCAAAAAAGAAAAAAAAAAGGGGGCGAGGGAACGGGGGGGGGGCACTTTTTAACAAGTGTTTAGCGTGCCGGAATTTACTGAGAGCTTTGAATAAGGTTCTCGCTACATTCTGACGAGATAGCATTACTGTATCCATATGGTGGATCAGGCGCGTTTTCTTTTGCCACCGCGCCCTCCCACTGTTGCCTTTATTTCTTTCCGCGTGCCTCTGGCGTTCTCTAGCTCTTAGCAGCGCGCGCTCAAGCATACGTGAAAGCAACGGACGTGGCAATTTTTCGGCGCGCGCTTTCTTTTGTTATGTTGCGAGCGAGCAATTTGAGAACAAAAGGGAACGGCGTTCTAAATAAAGGACTTCACGAAGAAGAATGCGGTGCGAACATGACAGAGCATCATGACTTAAGCTTCAACACTGTTGCCTAGTAGAGAGACCTCTTGTTTCATAGGCCGACACGGGTGTAGGCTGGCTTCGTATGTACACACACCACTGTTTCAGCACGGCCTCTTGCACACATTGAGCTCAGTGTCGTTTCCGCAAAGAAAGTGGGGGTAAGAGTGCGAAGTGTGTGTGTGCGTTGGGGGGGGGGAGTGTATGGCAGAACTGCACCTCCGAGTACTCGTTTATCATTCTTTTGTTCCAGGGCTTTCGCTGCCCCTTATGCGCGTGCTTGCGTTCTCGCGGGGCCGCCAAAGTCGGGAGAAGGCGGTGAAGTTAACGCGCTGTGTCCAACACGCGTGTAAAATGGGACGAACGACCTGCCACACTGGCAACAGGGCGAACAGAAAAAAGAAAAGCGAGGGACCATAAGAACAAGGCGGTGATGCGAATGGATAGGAAAATGGAAACTAATGCGAAAGAAACGGTGTGTGTGTGTGTGCGTGTGTGTGTGTGTGCGCGCGCGTCTTTGAGCTGGCGGGAGGATGATAGGGGCTGATTCGCACGTAAGTTCCTTGAATGCAGAATGCTCTTTTTCCTTTATTTCTTGCTGTCCTTCCGTGCCCTTCTGGAGCGGTTAGTCTCTTTTTTTTCCCTTTGTTGCTCTGGTTTTTCTAGCGCAGCCCAAGTGTGCCGCTCCCGTGCGTCATTACATTAATTAGCCCGGTAATTAATTAGCATGGCGCCGGCGCCTCGCGCTCTTCGCACCCGGTTTGCGTGCAAGTTCCGGGGTTATCGGGGGAAAAGCGGGAGGAACGCTGCATGCCGCCGCCGAGGCGTTCATGCGTGCGAGAGTCGCCTTTGCGGAAAGCTCTCCCAGAACCTGGAAGTTTTTTGAGATATCCTCTCGCTCAGCCGTTTCACCGCGCTCTATATCATTTTTCATTTTCCTTTCACGAGGCGCTATATGGCCGGCGAAAACGAGCATTTGGACGGCGTGCTGATGTGGTTCGGATGGCAAGGCATTCGATATTTACACCGCCGCGTCTGGAATAACCGTCGTTGCTCGTGTTTAGTAACTGCAGCCATCTTGAGCGAGAGCTTGGATTTTATTGAAATGTATCATGCTCCCAGCCCGCGCTCAACTGCATTTATTGCTTGTTACTCGTTCCAGGGTGTAGCACACTGTTTTGCTCCGGCGCTTTGGGCGTCTACCATCTTCGTGTCTCGGAACGTGGTTGCAGTGGTAAATGAGCTGTTAGAGGCAGGAGAGGAAGAGCTAACGATAGGTGTAGAATGTAAAGGCATTAGTGCCCTTGGCACTACTTTCCGTCACATAAACGTCTACGATAGATTTTCGTTCTGCTGGTGGTTGCCCAAGCTTTCCTTTTTCTTTTCGCTTCTTTTATTATTTCAATTTCTTTCTTTCGTTAGCAGTTGCACAGTAATTTGAAAGCATAGTTACCCTAGCCATGGCACGTAGCTCTTTTACGAGTGATCGTTGGTGGATCACTTTGGAGCGTTCTACAATGTAGTCATTATGTATGTTCTGTGCTTAGCGACCTTACTTGACAATATAGATTTCAACTCTAATTAAACCCCGCATAATGACTTGTTGATAAGCGTGTTTCCTTGTTCTAGCGCTACTCTCTTTGTCTTTTTCCCTCTTCCAGTTTTTCCTCTGTATTCTTTCTTTTTTCATTTTTTGCCGTTGTCGTCGTCCGCGTTGTCTCTCCGCTCATAGTCGGGCTCCTTTACTCCGTTGCCGCAAGAGTAGCTTCTTCTTCTATGAAGTAATCGGAGACGCGGGTCGATATCCGGCGGCATGGAGCTTGTACAATATCGAGGTCACAACCTCGCTCACCCCCCCCCCCCCCCCCCCCCTCTTCACCCACTCTACTTTATCGATATGCGCAATCTTCATGTTCTTCTTTCCGCGCTCTAAATTGTCTCTGTCTGCCACGAAGATGAGTTATCGATTACTCCCCCCCGCCTTTTTTTTTCCTGTTGCGTTCACACGTTCGGGTCGATCAGCAAAGTTACCCTGCACTTGCATTATCACCGCGTTCCTTCTGTATCCATTTTCATTACTCCCTCACCACTTGCGACAATCTCTTCTGTTTGCTCTCCTGCGACGCAATTTAATCGCTCGTTGCTTTTATATACGTACGTATATAGCAAGGAATTGAGTACCTCCTTCGCTTAACGCATTTGTTTTCTTGCTTATAGCTGGATAGGCTAGCGTTTTATATCTTGTACGAGTGTATGCAGTGCGACAGCGATTTCAAGTTGTATCGACTCGCAGAAGAATACGCAATATCGGCGGCTGCAATTCTACAGTTGATAAGCGGTCTGCGAGTTCTCGAACCCCATTGGCACAGCGAGTACATCTTGAAGTTCAGCGTGTGTCTTCTTTGCTTATTTTTCCACAGAGACGCAATTACTCTAGCTCTATAGAGATTGATTTATCAGAGATAATAGCGCATAAATTTTAGTCTTGTAATTCAGTACACCAGTGCAACATTAATTTAGTACTTGCAGTTGAACAATCGCTTATTTCATGCGCACTTGAGTTGTTGCGCTGTCTGTCGCGCTTATTTCACACGCAAGCCGACTGAGGTGATTATGAATAAGGCAAGATTAACAAAACAATATGTATAGCTTGTCACCAGGTGAACATACCGCTGTGGTCTGCTCTTGCATAAACTAATAAACGAATGAACACAACAATACTACATAATTTTAGAAGCAATGCAGTCGAGCATTCTGGGGTGCCGATAATTCTCGACTGCATTGTAACCAGCCTAAAGTAGTCCTTGTCTCTCTATATCATCAACTCATCAAACGTTTATAGAACTGTCGCATATGGAATTCGCTGCGTGTGAAATGTGTTCTGTGTGTTCGATGTACGCTGCTCCCGTTTATTATCTCACCCGAAATGTTGCGGCTTCTTGTGCGAAGACGTTCTCGATTTAGAATGAACGCGCGTGGCGCCTGTTTTGATCTCATTCCTCGACCCGCATTCATACGATAGCTTGGAGCACTTCGAGACATTATTGACGTCACTGCAGCCTCCGCCGCTCGAGTGACACTTTTTCACACGTGGGCGTATTCCTCGTTCGCGTGTCGCGTTGCACTGTGCGAGGCGCAGGCAGTTCGCCCACTTGTCTCGCTGTCTGAAAAAAGAGAGAAGGGTCTGTACAGGCGGTGTTGGTGTACAGCCCCCTCTCCCGGTCTCAAACAATTTCAATTACGCCAGCGTCCGTCGGTTCGTCGTTGACTGGTCTCACTCAAAGCGGCGGCTGTGACTGGACCTTGTTATACCTGCGGCCCCCCGTCGACCCCCTCCTTTGCCGTCTCGTTCGATTATACCGACTGACCTCGATATGACGCGCCCGCTGACCGACGGGTCCCTGTGCTCTGGAATAACCAGATGTCACGCGCGCCATCGCGATCCTTCTTTCTTTCTTTCTTACTTCCTTTTGGCTTCCTTTCTTTTTTTTTTTCTATTTTTCTGTTGTCAGTGTCCTTGCCCGCTGGCTTCGAGCGCGAACCTCCTCACGTGCCGCGTGGCCGCGTCCTAACGAGACGTGATGTTCGTCGTCCTTCTTCGCCTCAGCCTACAGTGTTTCTATCGCACTTTTCAAATAGCATGCCTTCTTTTCTGTTCGTTTTTTGTTTTCATCGCGTTCTTGTCCCTCGACCTTCTTTTTTTTCTTCTCCTGTAGGTGTCGTTATCTGTCTCGCTGGTTCTGCGTAGTAGCGCATTCTTTCGTTTTCGCTTGCCAATTGGCACATCCCTCAGGGCTTTAGGGGGAACGTGCCCCGCTCCTATCGCCGTTGGCATGCAGCTATCGCTGTTGATAAATATTTTGCAGAACACGAAGCTATTCGAAGCGGTTCTCGAGGTCTGTAGTTGAGACAAAGCCCAGGCTTAGTGAACTCGAAGAGCCTTGTTGTTGGCTTATATTTTGCAAAACGATGGAGGTAACCAAACTGAGCGCGTTCCTTAGATTTCTACATTCTGAACCATCGCTTCAACCTGTGTCAGATCGTCGGCGCTGCGCTCCCATTCCTCTGTAGTTCTTAAAACGTTGCACAGTGCACGTGGAAGTTGGCCGATGCTGCGTAGGTGGATCACGAACCATCTTCCCGGCTATACGCGTTTCTTGTCTTCGAGCGTTTGTTCAACTTGAAGTCAATCACGGCGCCACAGCCGTGATGGATTTTTCAAGGAACTAACTTTCGATTGAATACCCTGCCGCGCCATATGTCCGCGTTTCCGCTCCTTGAAAGGGCCTGTAGTTTGCGGAGGTGGACAGCCGAAGGTTCGTCGGCGCATGCGACCGCCGAGTTTGTCAAGTGGCTCCGTGGCAAGGACTCGCGAAACTAGGAATCGCGTTTGGAAAACGCGGCCTTGGAAGGAGGCGCATACACGAGTGTCTTTCGTGGCCCCTTCGTGACCTTCCCGTAGTACTTCGTCGTATCCGATATCTTCAAGAATTTACTTGACGCTTAACTTTGCGGTGTCTGCGCAAACCAACAACCAGCACGACTGAGCACCTTGGTCGTCTTCGATCGTGACGTTTCACTCCGCACAAGTTCGACGTGATTGTTGCGGCATCACTCGCAAGAGGACTTACCCTGTTCAGTTTCACTTGACAGAAATGGTATTATTGGAGGCCTTTCTCGACCGTCAAACGCGACATTTCTCCTCCCATCAACTTATATTGCCCTTAATGTTTCATTCCCCCCCCCCTTTTTTTTGCCCCGCAACTAACCGGGAGTGTGCGCATATTATATTTGGGCATGACGCGGCGCACGCGGTCTCGTCGCCCGACCTTTGCAGTCCCTTGGCGTGCACCATATACAAGCATTCTTTCATCACTGGGGAATTCCGGGGTCATCACCGGGGTTCGCTTTTCTCTGCATCGTCGTTGAAGACTCGAACAAATCGTTGGGTTGCTCAGCAGTTTGCAAAGTACATATGGGCCGAACCTTAGTTATGACTGCTCCTGGTCGTGATTCGCCGCCACTCACCAACATCCCCATCTTGCAGTGGCATCTATGCCTATCGCCGTCGTCTTTCGTTTCCTGCCCCTTTTCTAAAAATAATTATTTCGCTCTTGGCGAGGTCACGGGCGTTAGTGCCAACACGCGGTCAACGAGATGTTTTTCAGTGTGTCAAGCGCTAGAAGGCAAGCTTCAAAGGTGAAGGGAAATAATTAAAGAAAGATAGAAAGAAAGAAAGAAAGAAAGAAAGAAAGAAAGAAAGAAAGAAAGAAAGAAAGAAAGAAAGAAAGAAAGAAAGAAAGAAAGGGGCGTTCTTGGTTCAAAGCCCTGGAACTAGAGAGGCGAGTGAGAAAGGGAGGGAGGGAGGGATGTGGGGCGGCAGAGTGCACACGTCTGTTTCTGCTGCTGCTGCTGCCTGCCTGCCTTTCGCGGGCTCAAAAAGTTGCTACGCTGCACCAGCTGGCGCGTGAATTCCGGGGCATCGCGACGTCCTCGGCGTCCCCTATCTGCCGCACCCTCTTCACCGCACTTTCGGCTCGGCGTGCACGTATGTTTTGCATCGACGGATTCGGTGTCCCGTCTTATTATTTGCATTACTACTTCTCTCGCATCGACCCTCGGCTGCGGCGGTGTCGACACAGCTTGCACTGTACTTTCCCGCGTCTCGTCACCCTCTCGGTTCGCGTATAGGCGTCGACTCTTCCCGCGCGTTACTGCAGTTCCGTCTTATCTTTCTTTCTCTCTTTTTTGTAGTCGCCATCGCCCAGCTGCCTCGCTCTTCGGCAGCCTCTGTTTTTTTTGTTCTTTCTTTTCCGTGATGCTCGAAACGTGACGGCGTCAGCAAATATTAACAGCTACGAGGAGGAAGCGCTGCTCCCGCGTAGAGCAGAATGCGAGGCAAGTATATGCCGTATAGCATAGCGCAGAAAGATATAACATGCTCGTACGAAAGTGAGCGCAAGATATCATGGATGCTGGAAAACGACGAAAAAAAAAAAGGAGAGGTGGAGGAAGTTAGGCCAATACGAACTGAGAAAGAAGAGAGGTTGAGAGAAAGAGGCTGCAGTCCGTAAGATACCTTTTCGTCTCCGTGCGTGCCTCCTTTTCCTATGTCGGCTTTCCCGCAATGCCTGCGACACACCATCTGCTTGCTGGCTGCTTGACACGAAAGCGCGTGCTCAAATGTATATACCGTCTCTCGAAATGCTGGATTGCGTGAGTGCGCCAGTTAGTCACTGATGAAGATGATGAAATAAACATTATATAAAAAAGAAACAGAACCGGCGATCTTCTGCATGTCGCCATCAGGTGGCATGCGGACGATCGCATGCAGAAACAGAAATAAACGAACAACATCGCTCCTAGTTAGGGCGAAGATGAGCTTCAATACTGCACAATGAGGAGCTGCTCGCTTATGGCGCAAGGGAAGTGTATATACGAGCGCACACGGACGGGCACATCCGACCGAGCACAAGCGCTCACGCAGTGGTGGAGGTCAGCGCATCACGACGCAAGCAAGCAAACAAGCATGCAAGCAAGCAAGCAAGGCCGACGGACGAAGCGCGGCGCGTTGGTTCCGTGTGGCGAAATTGAAAAGGGGAGAAGATGAGCTCGCGACGGGCGGGAGCCCGGCCGCAGCCGCGCGAACCACGGAAAGGGGGCTGTGTCAGGAGAGCGGCACTGAGCTAGGCCACCGCCGTCTCGCATCGGCGCGCCCTGGAGTTTGCGTTATAATGGGGAGAGAGACCGGCTGCTGCCTGCCGCTTCTCGGAGACGATGCGGGGCTTGCTTGCTTCCGCCGCCTTGCAGAGGCCCGACGTGTGCAGCCTACCTCTTGGGAGCCTCGCGGATCGGCACCGCAGCTCTCGATGTGGGCGGCGAAGCGAGATCGTGTTCTTCGTCCGCTTCTTCGCCTCCTCCATAGCATTCTTATAGCCGCGTAGAGCGCGCCCGGCACCAAAACAAAATGGTCAGCGCCCGCCGCGCTGATGCAGCTGCCAATGTTCGGCCCCCGCGGTGGAAAGCGAAGGAAACGCGGAAAGCAGTGCGTATGTGTGATGTACGAGCAGGATCTGAGGCTCGGGCTGGTTTGGGAGGGCGACGTAGGACGATATGGTCGCATACTCAGTTAGAATTCAGCTCCCACGGGTCCCCTTCCTTCTTTTTCCCCTCTTTGCTTTACTTGATGGTTGCTTTTGTTCGTTAGTTTGCGGTTCCCTTATCATACCTATAGTTTCTTTTTTGCATTCTTCACTGCAGCATGCTTGTACTGCTATTTTATTTCCTTTCTTTATGGTTCGCTTCCTCATGTCTCAACTCCGGCATGTTGTCTGTTGACTGCGAAGTGTGGGAAGTGTTGCTGCTAAACGATGCAGGCTGTCACCTTCATTCGGAGTGAGAGCAAACCGAGAAAAAGTTTAAAAGAAAAGAACAAAAAAGAGAATGGCAAGGTACCAACTAAACAAGCATATTACAGACTCGGAAGAAAAACCCGGGGAAAGGAACTAAAGTAACTATACGCATGTACATATACGGTGCGCTCACATAACTTGCGAACATTATAGTGTCCCACTCGCTATCCCTTTGTTTTTTCGTTTCTTTTTGCATTTTTCGTACTTACAGTTAACCTGAGCAGATGGTACTTGTCGCTGCATGTACCTCACTCGGGGCACAACACGAGCTGAACGAACTAATGACAGGTACACTCCTTGTCGAAAGTGTACGGGCCTTGTTACCTGCGACACAGAAGCTGACTACAGGTTCCCTAAGAAATTTGCTATGATATTACTGTCGTAGGAAGTTCCCACGCCCCGGGAAATGAAAATCGCTTCCTTTGTACCAACTATACAAATTTCTGTAATGTCGCAGCGCCACGGGAACCGCACCACACATACAAACAACATATATTGGGAAAGCCCGAAGTAGCCTGTGTGCTTTTTACAGAGGCTGTATACCTTCGTGAAGTATACGTAAAATAAGAAACCAGGAGAGAGGTTGGAGAAAGCGGCGCTGTCACCCTAGCATGCGTGCTCAGCGTTGTCCCAGGCGTGACCGCAACAATGCCGAGCGCTGCTAATTACTCACGATATTCGCCGATCGCTCACCGGAGGCCTTACGTGCGCGCACGCTTTGACGTTCCTCCGTTTTTCCGTCGGACATGCGGAGTTATTTTGGCACGCCAAATTATGATATTATCTCTACGCTCGTATAGCTGGAGAAACGAGAATGTACTAAAGAAAAAAAGAAAGGGAAGAAAGAAATGGCGGGAAGCTGGCACAGAAACAGCACAGAAAGGTCGCATAGACAAAAGAGAGCTGAAATGTAGGGCATTAGGTGTACGGTGCCATTTCAATGCTTGCGGGCTGTGTCACGCTAATCTCTAATTTGGACTATACGTTTTGAGTTCGCGTGCACTACGTCGTTCGTTATTCGTGTATGTCGCTCAGTAGTATATATCTAAAATAAGTTAGCAAGCAAATTAGTTGTTTTGTTTTTTGTTGGCACAGCAATCGCTCCTCGTGTAATGTTCCAAGAACGAGTTTATTCATGCTTTTATACTATCTTTTTCTCTCTCCACTAGCGAAACTTTCACACAGATGCGTGACCCAAAGGTTGGCGCGAAATGCGTATTGTTTGTAGGAATGCCGAGGTTGTTTTCGACGGAAATGTAAGTTCATCTCCCACTAAATGCGCCGGTTGGAGGAGCATACCGCATCTGTAATATTCGCCTATAAAGTTAGAAAAGGTACCAGCCCCGAATATGACGTTTGAAAATGGGCAGTCATAATTAGTGACTGTTTCGGCATATTGGTTGCGCCTTCCGTACATCCTTGCTGGTTATTCTTTTTCTTCTTTGCAATAATGTTTAACGAGCAGCTTCTCTTACTTCATTTTACCTCCTTTGTTGTGCTGCTTAAAAAAAAAAAAGAACAGAATGAATGTTGAGTTCAAGCTAAATGTCAAAGAAATTGAGAAATAAGTATAGAAAGAACTTAAAATCACCGCACGATTTTTTTCGCATTCAAATACAGAAGACCTGTGTAACGTTGCAGCCATCGCATAGAACTATGTTTATAGTGTACATACAAACGACTGTTTGCCACCGCTTTTGCTAGTTCAGCTGACTGTGCGACAAAAAATCAAAGCCAATAATCCAGATTGATATAGACAGTCAAATGCGAGAGAAGGCCACTTCGGTCGAGGACAGTCCGGCCCGCAAAGCTTGCCCGAATGGCCTTCCAGTAGCCATCTTTCAGTATCTTGTCGTCTTAGAGCGCGATGAAGCGCGCAGGCGCTGCGAATGTGTCTCCTTGATTTATAGAAATGGCACGAATTCGTCCGTATATGTACGCGTTGCTAAAGGAATGCAAGCGGCACTTGCAAACCGTGCTAAGCTTCTCTTGCTCGGCATGTCTACATTTCTTTTTCATATACTTTGTCCGGATGGGCGCGCTGTAATGTGTGCCTATACGTAGATGCGTGCGCATGCTTGTGGGCGCGGCTGTGTGTCTGTCCGGACTTGCAGGAATTGGGTCGCGAGGCCTACGCGCGTAATCGCTCTCAATGAGCGCGGCATCGAACTGCACAGCGCGTATAAGCGGGGCTCTAACTCATTTCTAACCAGCCGACTGGGTGGGGCTTTATTTGCAAGTGCAAGGTTGAGTCGTCGGTTGCATGTGTATATGGTCGTACTCGCAAGGCCCGGAAACATGCGTGACAGTTTGGTGTTTGACATGAGGCAACGGCTGGGACTTCTCACGTTCCTGTTTGGCAGGTCTCTCTCTCTCTCTCTCTCTCTCTCTCTCTCTCTCTCTTGTTTCTCTTTTTCTTGCTACGTTTAGTTAGGCGTGCCATGATTTCTTTAGCAGCTTTAATACAAATTAGGCCGTTAGGCTGGAATCGCTGTTCGTTCATAGTAGATAAGAGTCCCACTAAAGTTACGGCGAGTTCTTTGTGATCGGTTATCACGAAGTTATCCCGCTTTCATTCAACAGCAAGTGCGCTGGTAGTCAGCTTGCGCAGCTGGACACGTGACGCACGGCGTCGTACCCATTTGGCGCTGTTACAGCGCACCACCGTTCCCATACAACCTACTGTTTCTTCATGCTATAACTCCTTCAGTGTGTATTGGCATCAGTACTGCGGAACGTTACGGTGTGTTTCATTTTTTTTTAATCGTTAATGTGTATACACTAGCTAGTTACTTCCGTATGCGCATGTAATCTCAGTACAAGTGCGAAAACATACCGTTCCTGTGCTTTTCTTTTTTTTCTTCTTCATTTAGCACTCTACCTCACTGCCATTCCCTGCATCCTTGCAGTCCTCCTCCTCCTCCCGTTAACAAGACCTGTCCTTCGGGAAGAGCGCCATTTCACGACGCAC